>NC_055999.1:93891446-94199780 GCF_018446385.1 Zingiber officinale | reverse complement strand
TCTGCATTGCTTCCACAGCCATGGCATCTGGATTAATTGTTCTTGGATTCCTGTTGCAGAAAGACAAAAATGAAAGATAATTTGAAACTTGCAGTTGATCGCAAATGAAGATGAAATCACAATAACAAAATAAATTGTAGATGATTATGTGCATCCTTTTCTGCTACTAAGTTCTATGTAAGGTCATATTATAAGTAATATTCAACTCATTTAGAGTTAAATCTCTTTAATTATTTTAAGTAGAGTTTATCCTTTATCCCTCACATCTATGTCTCAACTTAGTCTAACCTATAAAACTACAAAATCTATTTGTTGTTTTTGAATATGTTACTACCATCTTAAACTAGATTTTCCTCATTTCATCTACCAAGCTACACCTTATTGTTTGCTAAGAACAAAATCTCCAGTTTCCTTGCCATGCAACCTCACACATCCATCTCAACCTACACTCACATGGATAGTTCCTTTTAGTTTAGATTATTTTCTAATTTTACTCGTCAACAATTGGAGAGTTCAGACTTATACATGGTTTTGCCGTAACACAATTTGGAATTAGATATTTATGCAGTAAAAGAAATTCAGAAATGGGAACAACTTGAAAAACCATTACAATAGAATATTGGCTACCTGTTGCACATCTCGCCGACTGTGAGATTGAATATAGCTGCACCGTGGGCCTTGAGTGTGCGACGGAGATCACCATCTGTAAAGGTTCCAATTAGATGGAGCCTATCATCAACTACAAGTAAACATCCACAACCCTTGCTTGTCAACTCTGCCAGCTGATCCATTATCATGTCCCCATCCTGGCACAGAGGAAGCTCTTCCTTTTTCTTCATGACATCCTTCACCTGCACAAGGATATCTACATGAGCATGTGCTATCTTCTCAAGGCTCTTTCTAGGACATTTCTATTCACCATTGCCTTCCCATCTCCAGTATTGCATCATGAACCTTTTTTTTTTTTACTCAAACTGACAAAGAAGACAAGTTCTATAATTAAGAATAAGTAAAACTTCAAACCCGTGATGTGGCAGCTTTTTGCAGCCCCTACGTGTCCCTTAGGGTCAAAAGACCTACTGATTTGTCAGTCAAAGTCAAGATGAGTCAAACATGACCCAAAGAGAATTGGGCTTTGATCAGATGAGACTCGGGTCCAATTGAACCGGCTTAGTACTCTTGTCTCAAAGATATAAGATTGGTTAAGTATAAATCACCCACAATGGCTCATGTCTTGGCCCAGGTTGCCGGCACCTCTTCTATCTCAGCCTCATATCCCGGCACCATCCAAGTCGACACCTCTCCTATCTCAATGTCAGATCCCAACATCATCATCCAGGTCTCGAGACCTAAATTGCTAGCACCCCTCTTATCTTAGTCTCAAATCCCAACACCATCTAGGTCTCGGGCCTAGCTGACACCTCCTTTATCTCAGTCTCATATCCAGCCATCTTGGTCTCAGTCCCTAGCTGCCAACACCTCCTCTATCTCAGTCTCAGATCCAGTCACCGTCATCTCGATCTCAGTCCATGTCGTTGACATTTCTCTCATTTCAATATTCTAGATCCCGATATCATCTATATCTCGATTTCAGTCACCATATCGTCTACTCACAAGGCCACTCAACATTGACGCTATCTCATCATCTATCCTTGCATTTTCCTTCTTTGCGAGCCCTGAATAAGGTCATTTCCTCAAGAGAGGCGGACAACGACAAATATTTTGTGGCACGCGGTGCCAAATGAATAAAGAGGCGGTTACAAGGTTCTCAGATCTGGTCTTCTAGATGCTCTCTTATTAACATGTGGTACCTAATAAATGGAGAAACAACTAACGGCTGTAGGATTCAATCCTCTCACAAGCACATGCAATGATGATGGAGAAACGCACTACAACTAGCATCCGAAGTGGAAATGCTCTTTTGACAGTTATATAAACTCTAGAAAGGGTAAGTAAAAGGGATCCGAACTTTCAACAACTGAACTAGGTCCTCTTCTTCTTCTTCTTCTTATCAATCTTTTTCCTCTTGCTTAGCACCTCAAGCAAACCCTAATTTGAGCGTCGTAGTAGCCTATCGGGACTCCCGGCGCTGGTCTAACCCTCTTTTGGAGTGTGTTTCAAGGTTTCTTTATCATCAACATCAGCAACCCCCAAGAAATGCGTGAGTTGGACTGTCCATTGACCGGTAGTTTGACTATTCAAGGTATTTGGCCGGAACACCCAGCTTTTTATTGTAATGATATACACATTGGAAATTATAACAGACATCAATGCACGGTATCCTACAAGAATATGGGCAGTCATGTACAAAGTTCAAGTAATCTAAAATCCTAAAGAAATGTGTCACTACCAATTACTCAACATATTGTAAAAGCCTTACAAGATATTATGTCATGTTCTTTTTGTTAAGCAAAAGATATCATGCTCTGATTTCAATGTAGTACTAAAATTAGACAGGATAAAAACAATGCATTGCCCGATAAAAAAGGTTATTGGACAACATAATTATGGTTGCCTCAATAAAATAAATAACCTAAATAGAAGATGTATACAGTTAACTTATATATCCTGACTTCTGAATGAAATAACAGACAGGAAATAAGAACAAAACACTAAGAGAGATCAGATATAATGAAATTTGGCATACCAAAAAATTGACTTGATTCAATGAAATTCATGAGTAGAGTATCATATAGATATAGTGGTTTTATCAACATAATTACGAGGATCAATATACAGCATAAGAAGTTAACCTCACAACTGAAATGCAAAGACTGAACAGGACCAGTTTTTCAAATGTGCATTAATTTAAATTTGATTCATGGTAAAAAGAAATTAGGATGTTGTTTTTCCAGGATTACCGTAAAGATTAGGCTTTTGCCAATCTTTCCTGCGGGATGGTTGGAACCATACTGTTCCCTGGTGATCCCACGGGCAGCCATGAGGGCTGCTACGATGGTGTCCCCAAACACCATCTGGATCGCCGCCGAGGTAACGGGCGCGAGGCCAAATGGACAAAGCTCGCGCTGGAGAGGGAGATGTACATTCACATCGCATCGAGTCGCAAGGGGATTGTCAGACCCTCCGGTGGCGGAGGTGACAGAGAGAAGCCGAGCGCCCTTCGCGCGGGCGAAGGGAACGAGGGAAAGGAGCTCTTCCGAGGCGCCCGACTTGGAGAATAGGACGAGGAGGTCACCAGGGAAAACCGCTCCGAGGTCGCCGTGAAGGGCGTCGACGGGGTGGAGGAAACCCGCGCGCGAAAAACCTAGAGATGCCATAGTATGTGCGAGCTTTTGTGCGACGATGCCGGATTTTCCGACACCGGAGAAGAAGATGGCGCCGGGGGCGTCGAGGAGGACCTGGGCGAAGCCCGCCGCCTGAGAAAGGTCGAGATGTTCGAAGAAGTGCTCCATGTGGCGACGCTGCGCCTGAAACAGAAGGCCGAGGTCGCCGGCATCGATCTTGGCGGCGGATCCACGGAGGAGCTGCCGCGCAGGTGACAAAGCTCCCATTTTTGGAGGCTGAGAGGAATGAACGAGGGCTTCAACTTACGGCTGGCAAAAATAACACGGGAATTCTAACCGAGATTTGGTGCAATGTTTCCATTTTAAAAAAAACATTTATAAAAAAATAATATTTTTTATAATTAAAGAATTATTAAATATTTTTAAAACTTCAATTACCGATAAATTGTCCAAACTCTTTATCCTTCTAGTTCCGGCATCAGATAAAATTTATTTTCACTTTCTATATACTTTTTTTTTTTTTACTTTACTTCTCTAATGGACACTGATTTTAATCATAAAAGTCTAAAATGATATATAATTTCTCCTACATTTAATATATTTAAATTAAAATTTAATATAATTTCTATCAAATTAAATATGATTATTTTTTCATCTGATCAATTGATTAATCTCTTATTATGTTTTATAAGTACAAAAAATCTAAAATAAGATATAATTCTTCTTAAATTTAACATTATTAACTAGAATTAAGTATATCAATCAATTGGTAAGACGGAAAAAAGTCGTGCTTAATTTGATAGAAAATATAATTGATTCTTGTTTAAATGTATTGCATTTATGAGGATTATATCTCATTTTAGATTTTGTGACTAAAAAAATTAAAGGTAATTAGGTAAATCGGTATGCAGTAAAGAGAGTGAAAATATTTGCATGTAGAGAGTGAAAATATTTTTTTCTCATGTAGGGATTGAAAAAGAAGTTGAATTTGTTATTAGGGATTTTAGGATAATTTACCGTAGTTATATTAAATTCCTTGATTTAAAGTTTTAATGAATAGTGATAAAGCAGACGTCATTGCATTTAACACCCTTCTCATAACTTTTTTTTCCTCAAAACAACCCCAAAAAAAAAAAAAACTATTTTGGTACAAGTTTGTTATTGATCCTCTGACCTTCTGTTTGGATGGGGTGAACGAAGGTTTATTAACGGAAGGGGAAGGGAGGGAAAGTAAAGTATTTATATTCTCTTTGTTTGAGGAGGAAATGTTCATTAACGTAACATGTATTACCGTGTTTGGGAGGAAGTGAGAGTAATGAAGGTTAAATATATAAAGTTATAAAATTACCCTCACTTTTATTAAAGACTTAAGCGTTCAAGAACCTAGTGCATTTTGTATATATTTATTGACTAAGACTTACGCGTTCAAGCAATTATAGCTTATTTGTTAAAGTCGGCATCAACATTGACATCGAAGTTAGCGTTGGTGTCAAAGTTGGTGTTGGCATCAAAGTCAGCGTCAAAGTCTACATCGGTGTCGAAGTCTGCGTAGGCGTCAGTGTTAGTGTTTGCGTCGAAGTCAACGGAGTGTGAGTGTCGGGCGGTGCGAGTGTTTTTCGTCATGATGCAAAGAAAACCTAAAATAATGATTTTTAGAATTAATATAATAAAATAAGGATAAAATTGGAACATAAATTTTTTTAGTTCTCCTTACCCTTCTTTGTAGGATCGAAAAACACTAGAGTGGGGGGGGGGGGATGAATAGCACTCGTGACTTTCACTTTTGTTTCGAGTAAACTCAAAATAAATATTCCAAGGAAATAAAAACAATACACAAACACCAAGGATTTACTTGGTTTGGAGCCTGTGGCGACTTCTACTCGAAGGCCCACACGTAAGAGTTCTTTTGATGGGCAATCACTATAAGCTTGAGAAATTACAAGTACTGAAGTACAATGATCTATATTTTAAGTGCAATAATTAAAGTATACCGATGACTTTCTAGATCTGGATGGTCGTACTTTTGGTCGTCGGAGTCGCTTCGCTCGGTAGCCGAAGTTGCGTCGCTCGATAGCCGGAGTCGCGTCACTCGATCATCGGAGTCACGTCGTCTGGTTGCCAGAGTTGCATTACTGAGTAGCAGGTTCGTCTTGTAGAACAGTGCATAGTAGAAGGATCGCAATCGGAAGTGTTGTGAAGCATCAATTCTTGACTTGCTTATATAGGGTCGTTGAAGGCGCCTTCAAGCTCCTTGGAAGGCGCCTTCAGTGAAGTCTTATCCCCTCAAATCTTGATCGTTGATAAGTTTCGTTGCAGTCACTGATTATCCACCCGAAGGCGCCTTTAAACTCCATTTAAGGCGCCTTCCATCAACTGTCCAAGGCACCTTCACTCGCTGCCACACAGATCCTTTGACCAGCGTGCTCAAGGCGCCTTCCAGCCCTATGGAGGCACCTTGAGCACTGTTCATCCGAGATAAAAGTGCCCAATTCTCTTCCTGTAAAATACGTTAGTCCAAGAAACCAACCATACCCTGTAAAATAAAGTTAGTACAGTATAGACATAAAAAATAAAGCATTTGACAGTCTTCGGACTGTCCGGTTCTGACTTCGGATTTCCTGGAAATCCTAGGTCGAACCGACGCCTACTGTTCCCTTACCGGGGAACACGTCCTCACCTACTCATCTCATGAGAGATTGTCTGTTGCCAGATCAGTCCTCCAAACTTACTGGACTTTCTGCCTAGGGTTACCACCCCCTAGAACATGGGGTTACCACCCCCTAGGATTTTCCTCAGCCTAGGGTTACCACCCCCTAGGACCTAGGGTTACCACCACCTAGGATTTTCCACCTATCTAACCGTAGCTAGAACTTTCCACCACCTAAGGTTACCGCCCCTAGGGTTTTCCACCTGCCTAGAATCCACTAGGACTTTTGCCTAAGATAACTTAGGACTTTCCTGCAAGCTCAATAAACCTTGTTAGATAACAAATAACCTTCACTTTGAACCATTTACCATTATCAAAACTCATGTTCGATCGTCGGATGCTTCCCACACCAACATTCCTTACACCTCAAATCGAGGTGTAAGAAATTCTTTCGTTTCATCGATAAAGAAGGTTAAAGCTTACCCTTTCTTACATTTCCTTTTCATAGCTCACTTCCTCCCAAACAGGATTTTAAATGTCCCTTCTCCTTTTCTACCCTTTCCTCTCCTTCCCTCACCTCCTCCCAGATAATTCATAAATCTAAGCTTTAATCCTTGGGAAAATCCTCAAGATTCAAGCTTTGACAGGAAAAAAAACCCCTCACCTGATCCAGCATCGGCATCCAGAGGGCCCCCGGATCACTCACACTTGTGTGGTAATATGAGTTGTAGAAAGTGATCCTTGCCCTGCTATCCCTAGATGTGAACTTTAAGCTCGCCGTCGTAAACCCTCCCTTCCCCAGCGATCGGAATGACACCTTCTCCATCGCATTGCCAGCGAAGGCTTACACCAGCATTGACCCGTGGTACCCATTCTTGGCATCGCCCAAAGTGAAGCTGAGGTTGTAGGTGTGGCAGGTGGCGGTCATGATCACATGTACCATCACGCTCTCTCTTCCAATGACAAGCTCGATGGAGAAGTTGCTGGTGGGGATTGCGTAGCGGGCTGCGTTGATGAAGAGAACGGATTTCAAGGACTCGATGATCGGATATCAAGGAAAGAGGACAAGTGGTGTGTGTCTTCTTGCTTGGGCAAGAGGACATAAAACAAATCCTAGAATACCCATGGAATTACTGACGGAATAGTATTTCCTCGGGGTATTACAACAGAATTGATATTCCATCATACTACCCCGACAGAATTGGGATTCCATCAGTTACCCTCGACAAATTTGAGATTCCGTTAGAGAGGTGAGAATTGAAATCCTAATTTTTCTAGGCTACTGACAGAATCACAATTTTGTTGGAAAATTAATGGTATTTGGATTTATTCCTGAGCATCCCATTCTTGGGGTGCTATACTAACTTTACTACAATAACACTACTATAGTAACACGCTATAATAATCATGCCATAGTACCTTACTCTACAAAATAGATTGTTCTCCCGAGCAATCCATTGCTTGGATTCCATAATAATATTGCTACAACACCCATGCTAGAGTACCTTACTCCACAAGGTAAATTGTTCTCCTGAAGCAACTGTTAGATCGCGGTGGCCGGCTAGAAGGGGGGTTGAATAGCCTGAAAAAATAAAAGTAACTCTTCTCGAAATTTCAACAGAATAACCCTTTCATAAAATAAATTAACTAAACAGAACAGAAAGAAGAGGCAAGAGGAATTTTACTTGGTTACAACCGGGGAGGTTGTTAATCCAAGGAAAGTGTAGCACTAAATACTCCTTCAGGTGGAGAAGTCTCTTACAGCAGTGAAACGCAAAAACAAAGAAGCTAATCTAGAAATGAAGCGTACAAGTGTTGGAAATGAATTGCTTTAGTTGATTGAAAGCTTATGGACCAAGCCTGTATTTATAGCCTTGGTCGGGGCACCCCGAAGGGTTTCGGGCACCCGGGGGATAAAATTTTATCCCTTGCGCACGGATCTCGGTTTGACCGAGATTTGGATACAATTTCGATCCGGGCGCCCGGAAGCCCAAAGTCAACAAGAGTTGACTTTTTTCGTCCGGGCCCTCTGCTCTGGGTCCGCTCGCCTCGGTCCGGGTCTTCCACTCTAGCTCTGCTTGCTTGGGTGATCTCTACTATTTAGAATAGGGCTCACCCGAACCCATCTTTCAGTCTTCTCGAGCAGACTTCCACTCTGGCTTCTCGTCCCTCGGAATCGGTGCATGCTTCCTTCTCGTCCGCCAGCGTACTCATCCATAGTTTTCGTCCCTCGATCACACTCCGTGCCGATCTTCTCTCTAGTTGCGTCTCTTGCTCCCCGAGCAGTCTTCCGCTCCGACTTCTCGCCCCTCGGAACCACCGCACGCTTCCTTCTCGTCCGCCAGTGTACTCTTCCGTAGCGACTCGTTCCTCGAACGTACCGCGTGCCATTCTTCTCGTCAGCTACGTCTTTCGCTCGACTGTCTATGCTCCTAAGTTCTTGCACACTTAGACACAAGGTTAAAAACACACAGGACATAACTTAACTTGTTGATCACACCAAAACAATCTTGGGGTTCCAACAATCTCCCCCTTTTTGATGTGAGCAACCCAAGTTAAGCTAGGGTAAATAGACATAAAAAGTAAACTAACTAATTTTGTAAATAAAGTGCAAAAAGATAGAAAATTTAAATTTTGGTCTACCTCCCCCTAGACTTGTACTTTTCCTTCTCCCCCTTTGATCACATAAAAAATGAGATTCGAAAAAAAATTCTAGGGGTTAAAACTTAGAATTTTTTTTTGAAAATAATTTTAATGATTTTACTTAAACATTTGTAATAATTTTCAATAAAGTTTCTAAAAAAAATTCTTAAGTTAGAAAATTTGCAATAATTTTCAGTGAAAAAGAATGTTCTAAGTTAAAAAAACTTTAAGAGAATTTTCAAAAACACTTCTGACTTAGAAAATAATTAGTAAATTATTTTTTTTTTTGAGAAGTTTTCTAAGTAAAAATTTTACGCACGAAAATTTTTTCTAAGTATAAAAACGTTTTAGAAAAATTTCCAAAAAAATGTTTGAAAGAACCTTTTAAAGTATTATTAAATTTCAATCTTAATGCTTTATCAGAAGGTTAATTAAACATTTTATTTCAATATTTTGGCTTTCAGGTCATGGCAAGACACTACGCCTTCTTGGTTATTGGAGCAACAACCACTTCATTAGACAAAGCCTCATAAAGAAACTCACTGTTTAATTTTCTCGCTGAAAGTGCTAAATCCGATTAAAATTTAGATTATGCAAGACTTAGGAACCCAATATAGGTTCCAGCCAACTGGATTAACTAAGAATTTCTTAGGGACATATTTCTTTGAAATATTTCTAATTTGTCCCTTGTGATATCTAAAATACCAATTTAGATTATCAAATTTTCTAACATTTGTATTAGATGAGCATGCACGATTTTTCAAGTTATCTACTTGTACTTTTAATTTTTCATTTTCTAATTTAATTTTTTCGAATTCTTCTATTGGGTAAGATTTAGCTAATATTATTTTTAAATTCTAAATTTATTTTTCTAATTTATAGCAATCCTTTGTTAACAATTTAACAAACTTAAACAATTTGTCGGGAGGAAGAGATCGTACCTGACTTACCTTGTCGATCTCATTGTCCGTGTCTCCCCCTGAACTGCTGCTTTCTTCCGATGTAGCTCCCCCTTCATTGATGCTCTCGATGCTCATTTCGGAAGAGCTTGAATAGCAGTCGTCGTCTTGATGACTTGCGATGAATGCAAGTCCAGAGAAAGCCTTGACTTCCGATTCGGATGGCGTATCATCCCACGTCGCCTTTAAGACCTTGCGCTTTTGAACAGGCTTCTTACCTTTATCTTTGTCCTTGTTCTTTAGCTTGGGGCAGTTGTCCTTGACATGCTCTTCTTCGTCGCAGTGGTAGCAACGGATGGTCCTTTTCTTTCTACCCTATGGATGGTTAGTTTTTCTAGACTTACAAAGATTCTTGAATCGTCTTACCATCATTACCATTTCCTCGTCGTCGAGAGAAGACTCCAACTCAAGTTCGTCTCTCGATGCTTTGAGGGTAACGTTGTTCTTGGGCTCCTTCGTACCTGCACATTTTGATTCGTGCACTTCAAATGTCGAGAATAATTCTTCAAAGTAATTTTTTATAAATCTTTAGAAATATAAAAGGCATCTACTAGTGATGCTCATTTCGTATTTCTAGGAAAAGAGTTTAGTGCGTACCTGAGCGAATCTCGGTTACTTACCTTTTCTCTGAGATTCAAATTTTCGGTGATGATTTCTTTAATTCTCGAGTGCAGATGCGCAACTGTCTCGTCTTCCCCAAGTCCCAGGCTGGTGAGCTGATTGCGAAGTAGATCTCATCTATCGAGCTTGGCTTCGGATGTCCCTTCGTGCAGCTCAAGGGACTTTTCCCACAGTTCCTTTGCTGAGTCGTAGT
Organism: Zingiber officinale; assembly: GCF_018446385.1. Classification (NCBI taxonomy): domain Eukaryota; kingdom Viridiplantae; phylum Streptophyta; class Magnoliopsida; order Zingiberales; family Zingiberaceae; genus Zingiber; species Zingiber officinale. Next base: position 94,189,472 of record NC_055999.1, on the reverse strand, counting down.
TGCCGATCCGGTTGACTTCTTGTGGCGAGAGAACACTCAGCAGATGATACTCTGCTTGGTCGTTTGCCACGTAGTCGGCCTGCTCCTTTTTTTACCACTAATATTTCTCTTTACCTTCCGGTGCTATAAAACCGAATTTCATAATTAACATTAAGTCAAAATCAGTTTTAAAAAAATACATGCATTCGCTTTTTCCAGCTAGCGAATTCCCCTTCGAACTTCGGTGGGTGGATGCTTGGTCCGACCATTATTTCGTTGCTTCGTTCGGCAGTTAGTCCTCCTGAAGCGCCTTGCTCTAATAACCTAGAATTATTTAATTTCCATAAATAACTATAGGTTAACCAAAAGGAACAATCGAATCACAAATTCGAAAAAGAAGAAAACACAAACTCGAAAAACTAGATCTAATGCCTCTTGTGTTTGGAATTCATACAAAGGAAAAATAACTAACATGATGCGGAAAACAATTAATAATTATACCTTCTCTTTGTATGCTAATGACCTCGAGATCTTCTGCCGTATTCCTCGCCTCGCCTTGGACGTCGTGTGGGCGACGATCCTCCAAGATGAACACCACACAAAAGCTTTCTTCCTCTTCCTCTAAAATCCGGCCACCACCACCACCAAGGAGAAGAGAGCAAAGGGAAAAGAGAAGGGAGAGGGCCGACCACCAAAAGAGTCTCCACCAAGAGAATAAGAGTTGTGTCTCATGAAGCCTCCTCACCCCTTCTTTTATAATCTTGCCCAAGGCAAATAAGGGAAGAATTTTTACAAAAATTAAAATCTTCCTCTAATTTTCCTTTTCCCTTTTAATTTTTCCTTTTCTTTCCTCTTGATTGAATCAATCACCAAAAATTAATTTGATGATTTTATTTTTAAATATGGCCGGCCACCTTGCTTGGGCACCAAGCAAGGGTGGCCAACCTCCATAAGAGGAAAGGAATATTATTTTTTTTTTATAAAATTTTACAAGAAGAAAAAACTCTTATAAAATTTTACAAGCTCTGTTTTCCTAAAGTAGGAGTTAAAAAAGGAAAGTTCTAAAAATTAAAACCATGTTTTAAAATTTAAAACTTCTCTTATAAAATTTTCTTTTTTAATATGGTGATAGAAAATTTAAATTTTAAAACTTCTCTTCCTTTTTCCTAAACCATGAGGATGGTTAAAAAAGGAAAGTTTTAAAATCTTTTAAACTTTCTCTTAAAACATGTGACCAAATTCAAACAAGGAAAGTTTTTAAAATTAAAATATCTCTTTTAAAACTTATAGTTTTCTACAAAGAGAAGATTTTAAAAATTCAAAACAACCCTCCCTTTTTGAATTATTGTGGTCGGCCCCTACTAGCTTGGTCACCAAGCAATAGGGTCGGCCCCTATAGAAGAGAATGTGGCCGACCCTTGCTTGGTCACCAAGCATTGGACCGACCTCCTTCTTGGACACCAAGATGGACTTATATTTGGATGGACTTGAGGCTATAATGAGGCTACGACAGGGACCTAGAGGAGAAATTGGTTTTTGCCTTCCGATGAGCTTGAGTATCCCGTGTTCGCCCCGAACACACAACTCAAGTTCATCGATAATAACTCATTCCACTTGAGAGTTATTATCGCACTACCGCACCAATCCCAAATTACATTATGGGGTCCTTCTTATCATAAGTGTATTAGTCTCCCTGTGTTCAAGATAACGAATGCCCACTAATTAAGTAAGTTACTGACAACTCACTTAATTAATATCTAGCTCCAAGAGTAGTACCACTCAACTTTATTGTCATGTCGAACTAAGTCCATCTGCAGGGTTTAACATGGCAATCCTTATGAGCTCCTCTTGGGGACATTCTCAACCTAGATAACTAGGACACAGATTCCTTCTATAATCCATAACACACACTATAAGTAATATCATTTCCCAACTTATCGGGCATATTGATTTATCGAGCTAAACCTCACCCTTTGATAAGTCAAAGAAATAAATATTAAATATATGTGTTTGTTATTATATTAGGATTAAGAGCACACACTTCCATAATAACTAAGGTCTAGTTCTTTTACTAAGTCAGTACAAAAAGAACTTACCTAAAATGGCCCTACTCAATACACTTAGAGTGTACCAGTGTAATTTATTAATCAAGATAAACTAATACTTACTTACACTACGAATATTCCGATGGTTTGTTCCTTTCCATCTTAGTCGTGAGCAACTGTTTATAATTTATAAAGAACCGATAACATGATCTTTTGTGTGTGACACCACACACCATGTTATCTACTTTATAAATTAATTGAACAACTATATTCAACAAATAAATATAGACATTTAACCAATGTGATTCTTTTATTTCAAAAATAAATGTTTACAAAAGCTAAGCTTTTAGTATACACTCTAATAATCTCCCACTTATACTAAAAGACTAAGCTGCCATATCTGCTACCATACATCTGATTCTCATCCCTTCCACATGTCGATCAAAAGCTTTCGCCGGAAGGGCCTTAGTGAAAGGATCTGCCAGGTTATTTGCTGATGTAATCTTGGCGACGACAACTTCTCCTCGCTTGACGATGTCTCATATCAGGTGGTACTTGCGCTCTATATGTTTACTTGCCTTATGGGCTCGTGGTTCCTTCGAGTTTGCAACTGCACCGCTATTATCACAATAAATTGTGATGATTTTGGGAAAACCAGGAATCACATCTAAGTCCATTAGAAAGTTCCTGAGCCATACAACTTCTTTGGATGCCTCAGAGGCTGCTACATACTCAGCTTCCATGGTTGAGTCCGAGACGCATTTCTGCTTAACACTCCTCCATGCAATGGCTCCACCTCCTAGAGTAAACACATAGCCTGATGTAGACTTACTGTTGTCCCTATCTGATTGGAAGTCCGAATCCGTGTAACCCACAAGGAGCAAATCGTCTGCTTGGTAAACTAGCATATAATCTCTAGTCCTTTTGAGATACTTCAATATATGCTTTATAGCAGTCCAATATCCCTGTCCAGGGTTACTCTGATATTTGCTGACCATGCCCACTGCAAAACAGATATCAGGTCTCGTACACAGCATTGCATACATAAGGCTTCCTACAGCCGAAGCATAAGGAACTGCCTTCATATCCTCCATCTCCTTTGATGTCTTCGGAGACATCTCTTTAGATAAGGCTACTTCATGCCTAAAAGGTAAGAAACCTTTCTTGGAGTTCTGCATGCTAAACGAGCAAGGATCGTATCTATATATGAAGCTTGAGATAGACACAACATTCTTTTCTTGCGATCCCTTATGACTTTGATCCCAAGAATGTGTGCATATTCTCCTAAGTCCTTCGTATCAAACTGTTTGGACAACCATACCCTTACGTCCGATAATACCTTGACATTGTTGCCAATTAATAAAATATCATCTACGTATAGTACAAGAAATATCACCACGTTTCTGTTACACTTCTTATATACACAAGACTCATCTAGACACTGAATAAATCCATATAACTGGATTACTTCGTTAAACCGAATGTTTTAAGATCTTGAAGCTTGCTTTAGTTCATAAATAGACCGATTGAGCTTGCATACTTGTAACGACCCAACTCCTGGGTACTAGGCTGTGAGCCGGATCGCTACATTAACTACTGAAACTACTGTGCGGAAAACTGAGCAAATTTGAAATTTGCTAAACTAATTACTGTAAAGTCTCAACCTGACATTCTAAGAGTACCTGAGTGTTGTACACATGCTAGAAGAGACAATCTATGCCTCTTGGATGTCCTGCTAGCTGTAATCAGACATTTCAACCGATCCGTGAGTCGAGTGAGGCGTCGGAACGATTCACAGATCGTTCCAGCTGATACTGGCACGGTGGCACCCTCTGGATCGGTCGGCTGACCGATCCACAAGCTTACCTCGCTTCTGTACGTGGATCGGTCTACCGACCAATCCAGAACACCCTGATCGATCGGGAGACCGATCGGTGAGCCTCCGTGCTTCTGCTGCATGAGAGTGTGGATCGGTCTGGTGATCGAGTACCTGATCGGTCGATGGCCGATCGATACACTCTATGTACATTGCGCCTGCGGATCGGTCGGTGACGATCCATAACCTGCCAACTCTGTTGGTGCACGGGTCGGTCGGTGGCCGATCCGAGAACCTAAATCTCCTCGAGGCTCGTATCCGAACTAGATCGGTCGGTGGCCGATCGAGGAGGATCTGATAGCATCTTATCTCATTGGATCGGTCGGTGGCCGATCGATGGCGACTTCGAGACCACGATCGGTGCGGAGGCCGATCGATGTCATTCACTCGAGTTCGATTTCACACTGGCGTGCCAAAACATTACACAACAGTTCTAAAACAATGGAAATACATTCCAGCATGTAAGTACTAATATTCTAAACATGATGACTAAACAAGATATAGTTTACTAAGCTGTAACAAGACTAATTCATAAAACTAGACATGTTAAGTACTAAAACTGAAATAAAAGCGTGTAGATCCCAAGGATCTTTATTCCAGACCCCTTGCACACACACATCATCGTAGCATCGCCCTCCAGCCTCCGCTAGTCCACTTTTCTTTTACCTGTATCTGCAGTATAAGAAAAGTAGTACCTGTAAGCTTAAAGCTTAGTAAGAAACCATCTACCTCACTAAATCATGCATACGATGCGAATATGATTTTAAATCATGTTGTTTGAAAAACATACTGAACATGCAAGCATGGCATGGCATATCAAACCAAGCATAAACTGGAACTGAAACATGGCATAACATATAAACTGAGCATGAAACTGAACTAGTCATGCATATGTCTAAATCTGTACATGAACTCAAATCATGTAAACTGAACCTGAACTGAACTGAAAGCTAAATTAGTGTTCTCATCACTGGTTTCAAATTTGAAAACTATACATATAATAGATAAAAATACTAAACATGCTGCTGGGGCCCTGACAACTGTACTTACTGTGCGCGCATCCCTACGAGACCCGGGATTGCAAGTTCCGAATCCAGCAGGGTTACTAGGTTATCTGAACCTAGGGACGACTGTGGGAGTCCAGCCATGGATATCTGATTCAAGTACAGTGCCAACTGAATAAAAGTAAAATACTGAATACTGTTTTATTTTACTTTGCTGTTCTAGGTTATCTGAACCTAGAGCTAGGTTATCTGAACCTAGAGGCTACTGTGGGAGCCCACCCAATGGATATCTGATCCATATAGCTGTAATAACTAATAATAACTGAATAAAATGTTTCTATTACATTTTATATGCTGTTAGGACGCCTATTGGTGCATCCTTCGGAACTGAGCATTCTACCGAACGCTTGGTGTGCACTAAAAGCACACCCTAAAACTGAAAACTGTAAAATTTCTGAACTAACGCCAAAACTAACAAGCGAGAGCAATTATACTGCAGGTGAGGGGTTTCTTACCTCAATCGTAAGGTTTTCTTACGATTCTATTCGCTAGGTGTTTCCGGAAAAACTGTCCGCTCGACGAACCGCTTACGTCTTCGCGTTCCTCTCGCGGAGAAGAACCCCTTTCGTGTTGGAGTCGTCGCCGGAAGATGATCCTATGGACCCTTGCCTTGGTGTGCCGTGCGTGAGGAAGAGGAGAAGAAGGGAGAGGCGGCGGTGAGGTTTTGGAAGAGAAAGTGGCGTGAGGTGAAGAGGTGCCGAACCAAAATAAACCAAACCCCACTTAAGTTTATTATTTATATTAAGTGGTTTAATGAACCCAACTCTAATATAAATATATTTGGTTCTCCTTCCTTTCAGCACGGCCCTGCTGGGTTCAACTGGTTACTAACATTATCCCTTACACCATAGGTCTCGGGTTCGATTCCCGCCTAAGCTATTTTGCGACCTATTTGTTTTTGCTACTTCCGCTACTCGGAAAATTCCGGAAAAATATCTAATAATTCTAGAAAAATCATAGAATAATTCTAAAATAAATTTGGGAATTTTTCGGGCTTTACAATCCCCCATACCTTATAAAAAGTTCGTCCCCGAACTTAAAACAATTCTGGGTACTTCTGTCTCATGCTGGCCTCTGTCTCCCAAGTCGCCTCTGCTGCTGTGTGATTTTGCCAGCTGACTTTAACTAATGGTACTTCCTTGTTCCGTAATTTCTTTACTGCTCGGTCTATTATCTGAATAGGCCGACTGTCATAGCTGAGATCATCACGGACCTGTACCAACTGGGGCTCAATCACCTGGGTGGCGTCTGGAATATGCTTCTTCAGCATGGAGACATGAAATACGTTGTGGATGGCTGACATCTCCTGAGGTAGCTCTAGCTCATATGCTACCTTGCCCACTCTCTTCGTGAAAAGGTATGGTCCCACATATCTGGGAGCTAGCTTGCCCTTCTTCCCGAATGACTTCCTTCATGGGAGCTACTCGAGGAAAACTGTATCCCCAATTGAAAACTCTAGGGGTCTGCGTCGTGTATCGGCATAGCTCTTTGACGGCTCTGTCTGTCTCTATCCTCTGGCGAATCTGCTATGCGGCTGTGGTATCTACTACTAGATCTGTCTGAAGCTCTAGTTCACCACTCTCATACCGCAGATTGGTGATCTGCACCTCCGCCCATAGAGTGCCTCATAAGGTGCCATCCGGATAGTGGCCTGATAGCTGTTGTTGTATGCAAATTCCGCTAGACTCGGATATTTGCACCAACTTCCTTGAAATCTAGGGCCAGCTCGGGCATATCTTGAGTACTGATTCACTCGCTCGTCGACCATCATGCGAGGATGGAAGGCATCTTGAATTTTAGCTGGGTGCCCATAGCTGACTGTACACACTTCCGAAGTGTGATGTAAATCTTTGTCTCTGTCGATATAATGGTTCGTGGGACTCCATGCAGCCTGACTATCTCCCGAGATACAACTGAGCTAGTTGCTCCATGGAATAGGATATTCTGATAGCTAAGAAGTGGGCTGATTTAGTCAACCTGTCGACTATTACCCAAATGACATCAAAACCATTCGTGGTTCTGGGTAACCCCACTATGAAGTCCATAGAGATATCCTCCCACTTCCATTCTGGAATCTGGATCGGCTGCAGAACTCCTCCTGGTCGCTGATGTTCTGCCTTAACCCTCTGACAGGTTAGACAGATGCTGACGTATCTGGCGACATCTCGCTTCATCCCAGGCCACCAAAATCGTTTCCTTAGGTCCTGATACATTTTGGTGGAACCAGGATGCATCGCATAAGGAGTCCTGTGAGCCTCGTCTAGAATCTGTTTTCGTAGTTCCACCTGATCGGGAACACAAAGTCTGTCACCACAGTACACTACCCCACTGGCGGACACTCTGAACTCTCCATTTTCTGATTCTGCTAACCCTTGCTTGATTTTCTGGATTTCAGGATCCTGCTCCTGAGCTGTCTGGATATCATCAAGCAAGGTAGATGCTAAGGACATAGTGGAAAGCCGTCCGACTATAAGTTCGAGACTAAAGGCTGTAATCTCCTTCCTTAGGGGTGGTGACATAGCTGCTAAAGATAATAAGGTAGCACTAGACTTCCTGCTGAGTGCGTCTGCTACCTTATTAGCTTTCCCTGGATGGTAGAGGATATCTATGTCATAATCTTTGACCAGTTCTAACCATCTGCGCTGTCGCATATTCAGATCCTTCTGAGTAAAGAAATACTTCAGACTTTGATGATCTGTATACACTCTGCACTGAGCTCCGTACAGATAATGTCTCCAAATCTTGAGAGCGAACACCACTGCTGCAAGCTCAAGGTCGTGAGTAGGATAGTTCCTCTCATAATCCTTGAGTTGTCTGGAGGCATAGGCGATCACCTTGCCCTGCTGCATCAGTACTGCTCCTAATCCCAATTTAGAGGCGTCGCTGTAGATGTCGAAGTTGTCTGTGTTTTCTGGTATAGCTAAAATAGGAGCACTGGTCAATCTCCGTTTTAGTTCGCTGAAGCTGTTTTCGCAGTCCTCTGTCCACTGAAATTTCTTGTTCTTCCTGGTGAGTGGGGAGGCTATCCTGGAGAAGTCCTCTACGAATTTCCTGTAGTAGCCTGCTAATCCCAGAAAGCTTCTGATTTCACTGACGTTCCTGGGTCTCTTCCAGTTACTTACCGCTTCTATCTTGCTGGGATCTACCATAACACCATCCTTGGAGATGATGTGACCTAGAAAGGCTACCTGGTCTAGCCAAAATTCACATTTCGTGAATTTGGCGTACAGCTGGTTTTGCTGAAGGATCTGCAAAACTGTCTTCAGATGCTCTGCATGGTCCTCCTGAGTACCTGAATAGATAAGAATGTCATCGATGAACACGATGACAAACTTGTCTAAGTATTCTCTGAATACTCTGTTCATGAGGTCCATGAATGTAGCTGGGGCATTTGTCACGCCGAAAGGCATGACTACGAACTCATAATGTCCGTATCTAGTCCTGAAGGCTGTTTTAGGTATATCACCTTCCTTGACTTTAACCTGGTGATATCCTGATCTGAGGTCGATTTTAGAGAACACTGTGGCTCCCTTTAGCTGGTCAAACAGGTCATCTATCCTGGGAAGAGGGTACCTGTTTTTAATTGTGACCTGGTTCAAAGCACGGTAGTCTATGCATAAGCGCATGCTTCCATCCTTCTTCTTCACGAACAACACAGGTGCTCCCCATGGTGAGTGACTAGGCGTATGAAACCCTTGTCAAGAAGCTCCTGTAATTGCTCCTGAAGTTCCTTCATTCTGCTGGAGCCATGCGATGCGGTGCCTTGGAAATTGGATTTGTGCCGGGAATGAGCTCTATCTCAAATTCAATCTCACAGGTGTCCACGTTTTAGTTCTGCCCCTTTGTTGACTATAAATGCTAGACTTCGATGTCTGTTGGTTCTTGTCCTGGCTGGTGTTGACTACATTTGCTAAAAATCCCATGCATCCCGAATCCAATAGCTGTTGTGCTTTCAATGCTGAGAGAAACTTCACGGCTTTCCTCTTTGGCTTCCCGTACTCAAACTGTACTTCTGCTTCAGGTTGGAATATGACTTTTCATTTACGGCACTCTATAGAAGCGTCGATCGGAAAATCCATTCCAAAGATGACATCGTAGTCGGTCATTTCTAGCACTATCGGATCACCAAAAGCTCCCCGTCTGCTATAACGACTGGTAGCTCGAGCGGTCGTAGGCGCCATAATGTCTCCCGAGGGTAGCGTTGTCGAAACCGACTATTGAGTACTTCCGAGGTGTTGCTAGTTTCTCGGCAAATGCCACGGATACATAGGAGTGGGTTGCCCGATGTCGAATAAGACGGTTGCATTATCTTTGAAAAATCTTGATCGACTGTGACAAGCCGAGGCATTTGCTCGTCCTCTCAGTCGGTGAGAAAATCCGGCATTCGTGGTAGGCGTGGGGCTTCTAATGCCTGATCGATCATGGACCATCTAAGACGATACATCCGGTGTAGGTGGTTGAGCTCCATCTTGTATCGGTGAGGTGAGGAAGATTCTTGTTCGAACCTTTGCTAGCCATGTGCCCTTCACATCCACATTCAAAACAACCTCGCGTACCCTTGCGGCAAACTCACGGATGATGTTTCCCACAAGTAGCACACTTGGGATGTCTGGAATGTTTTCCGGTGGTCCTCCTTTTGGGTCATTGCTTGCCTTGCGTTTCCCCTTCAGTTGGAGCTATGCCCTTGTTGTTTTTCTGAGTACCTGAGCCAGCTTGTCCCTTGGGTCGAAACATTTGGGTGATCTTTGTCTTGATAGTGCTCGGTGATCAGAGCACTACTCACCGGCTCCTCCGTGGTTTGTGGCCTATGAACACCACCGGCCACATTCATTGCGATCTCCGGTCCGAGCATCTTCAACATCAAGCGTACTCGTTCCTTCTCTGAGATGACTAGTTCGGACACAGACGAGCCAAACTGTTGAATTTCTTCACGGCCTCCTGAACTGATAGGTTGCTGGCGAAACTCAGTAAACTCGTCGTAGTGTCGGTTCGTGACTTGCATGTGAAAGAATTCCTCGAAGAATTCTTTCTCGAAGTTGGCCCATGTCATCCGGTTTACTGGCCACTTCGGTTTAATCCGCTCCCACCACATGCGTGCGTCTCCTGTTAAGCGAAGGAGGCACACTTCACCTTTTCGTGCTCGGCCAATCTAGAAGCTCCATCGTGCTTTCGAGTTTTAAACCATGCCCGAGCATCCCATGGTTCGCCGGTGCCTGAGAAGTTCTCGGGCTTAATTCTCTGCCACTGGATAAGGTAAGCTTCTCTCTTAGCCCATGCTACTGGCTGCAGGCTGAGGTGGTACTACCTCTGTGATTATTGGAGTCGTGAGGTTCGGTACTGGAGTGTGGGGAGTAGTCTGTGGTTAGCCTTTAAGGAGGCTATCTCCTGCTGTTGTTCAGCTTCTTTGTTGTGGTGAGCCACTAATCTTTGTAAGGTGCAGGGAGGCCTCATCTTTGAGGCTCGGCTGCTGCTTTCTTAGTGGACGTCCTCGTACCATTTTCTAAATAGCGAGAACATATATATATAACTAGGCTATCATGTTATAGTTAACTCACTGGTAACATGTTAAATACTATCACTTTGTAAACATGAATTAATTAACTACCAACATGCGAGCAAACATGAAAGCACATATATCTGATATGAAAGCTGAAAAACAAAACTGAGTGAGAGATGTTCTTACTTGGAAGCTGCAGGTACAATGCTGATGTGTGTGTAGGAAGTATGGAACTTGCTCGATACCACTCTGAACGACCCAACTCCCGGGTACTAGGCTGTGAGCCGGATCGCTACATTAACTACTGAAACTACTGTGCGGAAAACTGAGCAAATTTGAAATTTGCTAAACTAATTACTGTAAAGTCTCAACCTGACATTCTAAGAGTACCTGAGTGTTGTACACATGCTAGGAGAGACAATCTATGCCTCTTGGATGTCCTGCTAGCTGTAATCGGACATTTCAACCGATCCGTGAGTCGAGTGAGGCGTCGGAACGATTCACAGATCGTTCCGGCTGATCTTGCGCGGTGGCACCCTGGATCGGTCGGTGGTGATCCACAAGCTTACCTCGCTTTCAGTGGATCGGTCTGACCGATCCAGAACACTGATCGATCGGGAGACCGATCGGTGAGCCTCCGTGCTTCTGCTGCGTTCTGTACGCAGTTGGATCGGTCTACCCTCAGGTATCTGATCGGTCGATGAACCGATCGGTAACCACACTATGCTCTAAGGCTTGGATCGGTCGGTGACCGATCCATACACAATCATTCGCTGTTTCTGCGGTCGGTCGGTGACCGATCCAGGAACCCGCAAATCTCTTCGAGGCTACTGTATCGAACTAGATCGGTCGGTGGCCGATCGAGGAGGATCTGATAGCATCTTATCTCGGATCGGTCGGTGGCCGATCGGTGGCTTCAGAACCACGATCGGTGCGGAGACCGATCGATGTCTGATTCACTCGAGTTCGATTTGACACTTTGGCGTGCCAAAACATTACACAACAGTTCTAAAACAATGGAAATACATTCCAGCATGTAAGTACTAATATTCTAAACATGATGACTAAACAAGATATAGTTTACTAAGCTGTAACAAGACTAATTCATAAAACTAGACATGTTAAGTACTAAAACTGAAATAAAAGCGTGTAGATCCCAAGGATCTTTATTCCAGACCCCTTGCACACACACATCATCGTAGCATCGCCCTCCAGCCTCCGCTAGTCCACTTTTCTTTTACCTGTATCTGCAGTATAAGAAAAGTAGTACCTGTAAGCTTAAAGCTTAGTAAGAAACCATCTACCTCACTAAATCATGCATACGATGCGAATATGATTTTAAATCATGTTGTTTGAAAACATACTGAACATGCAAGCATGGCATGGCATATCAAACAAAGCATAAACTGGGCTGAAACATGGCATAACATATAAGCTGGCATGAACCGAACTAGTCATGCATATGTCTAAATCTGTACATGAATTCAAATCATGAACCTGAACTGAACCGAAAGCTAAATTAGTGTTCTCATCGGTTTCAAATTTGAAAACTATACATATAATAGATGAAAATACTAAACATCCTGTTTGGGCCCAGCAACTACTGTGCGCGCATCCCTACGAGACCCGGGATTGCAAGTTCCGAATCCAGCAGGGTTACTAGGTCTGAACCTAGGGACGACTGTGGGAGTCCAGCCCATGGATATCTGATCCAAATGGTGCCAATGAATAAAAGTAAAATAATTAATAATTTTATTTTACTTTGTTGTTCTAGGTTATCTGAACCTAGAGCTAGGTTATCTGAACCTAGAGGCTACTGTGGGAGCCCACCCAATGGATATCTGATCCATATAGCTGTAATAACTAATAATAAACTGAATAAAATGTTTCTATTACATTTTATATGCGGTTAGGACGCCTATTGGTACATCCTTCTGAACTGGGCATTCTACCGAATGCTTGGCGTGCACTAAAAGCATGCCCTAAAACTGAAAACTATAAAATTACTGAACTAACGCCAAAACTAACAAGCGAGAGCAATTATCCTGCAGGTGAGGGGTTTCTTACCTCAATCGTAAGGTTTTCTTACGATTCTATTCGCTAGGTGTTTCCGGAAAAACTGTCCGCTCGACGAACCGCTTACGTCTTCGCGTTCCTCTCGCGGAGAAGAACCCCTTTCGTGTTGGAGTCGTCGCCGGAAGATGATCCTATGGACCCTTGCCTTGGTGTGCCGTGCGTGAGGAAGAGGAGAAGAAGGGAGAGGCGGCGGTGAGGTTTTGGAAGAGAAAGTGGCGTGAGGTGAAGAGGTGCCGAACCAAAATAAACCAAACCCCACTTAAGTTTATTATTTATATTAAGTGGTTTAATGAACCCAACTCTAATATAAATATATTTGGTTCTCCTTCCTTTCAGCACGGCCCTGCTGGGTTCAACTGGTTACTAACATTATCCCTTACACCATAGGTCTCGGGTTCGATTCCCGCCTAAGCTATTTTGCGACCTATTTGTTTTTGCTACTTCCGCTACTCGGAAAATTCCGGAAAAATATCTAATAATTCTAGAAAAATCATAGAATAATTCTAAAATAAATTTGGGAATTTTTCGGGCTTTACAATACTAGATGCTCTTTGCCCTTTTCAATGAACCCTTCTGGTTGTTTCATATGGATGTTTTCTTCAAGACTTCCATTAAGGAAAGTTGTCTTGACATCCATTTGCCAAATCTCATAATCCATATGAGCGGTAATGGATAAGAGTATCGTGATAGACTTAAGCATGACTACCGGCGAAAAAGTCTCCTCATAATCGATTCCCTCTTTCTAAGTGTACCCTTTCGCAACAAGCCTTGCTTTGAAGGTTTCTACCTTCCCGTCTGTCTCTCTTTTCCTTTTGTAGATACACTTGCATCCAACGATTTTTACACCATCAGGTGGTTCTACAAGCTCCCAGACCTTATTAGAATACATAGATTCTATTTCTGAATTCATTGTCTTTTGCCAAAATACTGCATCTATATCTTGGAGTGCTTCATCATATGTCCGGGGATCAGGTTCATGTTTACCCGGGATCAAGTCCAAAGACTCTCCCAAAAACATGAATCTCTCAGGTTGCCTTACAACCCTCCCACTACAACGAGACACTGTCGGTGGTTGTGTATCGTGTGTGACACGTGTTGCAGTCTCTTGTGGTACTTCATCTTGTACTATTGGTACTAAAACAGACGTGTCCTCTCTAAGTTCTTCTAGAACAATTTTGCTACTGAGCTTGTGGTCAATTATATAGTCTTCTTCTAAAAACTGGGCATTGGTACTAAGAATGACCTTCTAGTCTTTAGGACTATAAAATAAACCACCTTTCGTTCCTCTGGGATAACCCACAAATACGCGCACTTCTGTACGAGATTCTAACTTATCAGCATTCGGATTTAGCACATGTGCTGGACTACCCCAAATCCGAATATGTCTTAGACTGGGCTTTCGCCCATTCCACAATTCTGTGGGAGTAGAGGATACTGATTTAGAAAGTACTAAGTTCAGAATGTGCGCTGCCATTTCCAAAGCATATCCCCAAAATGAATTTGGTAATTCTAAATAACTCATCATCGATCTAACCATCTCCATAAGAGTCTTATTCCTTCGTTCTGCCACACTATTCTGTTGGGGTGTACTAGGTGCGGATAACTGAGATTGAATCCCGGCCTCTGATAAGTAATTCCTAAACTCTCCTAAGAGGTATTCGCCACCATGATTAGACCGTAGTGTCTTGATACTTTCACCAAGACGTTTCTCCACATCAGCCTTGTACTCTTTGAATTTATCAAAGCACTCAGACTTGCGGCGCATTAGGTAAATATATCCGTATCTTGAATAATCGTCTATAAAAGAGATAAAATATTCAAAACTACCTCTTGCCTAGATAGACATAGGACCACACAGATCAGAATGAACCAGTTCTAACGCTTCTTTGGCTCTATACCCCTTGGCTTTAAAAGGTATCTTGGTCATCTTACCTTCCAAGCAAGATTCACAAGTTGAAAAATTTTCCAACTCCAATGGACCCAAGAGTCCATCAGCTATGAGTCTTTGAATCCTACTTAAGTTAATATGACCAAGCCTTAGATGCCAAATATATGTTTGGTTCATCTCCGAAGGTTCTTTTATCTTATTAGAGTTAGAAGATGTGTTATTAATTTTCATATTTTGCTTTATGGGAGAAATTGGATTTAAAGTATATAAATTGCCAACCAATGCACTAGAACAAATAATCACCTTATTTCTCTTTATAATGACATTGTTACTAAAGGAAATAGAATATCCATCCAAATACAATTTAGAAACTGAAAATAAATTCTTTCTAAAACTGGGTACATAAAGATAATTTCTTAAAATCAAACTTCTATTCCTATCAAAAGATAAGTAGACGTCTCCCACTGCAACAGCCGCCACCTTAGTAGCATTGCCCATGTAGACAATTATCTCTCCATCAAATAGTCGTCGGGTTTCCTGGAACCCCTGCAAAGAATTGCAGACATGATCAGTGGCTCCCGTATCTACACACCAGGTGCTGGTAGATAACACCGCTAAACATGTTTCAACTACTTGAGCATGAGATATACCTTTATTATTTTGATTCCTACGAGGACAGTCCGCCTTCCAATATCCTGACTGCTTGCAGATGAAGCACTTGCCCTTCGGCTTCTTCATTCTAGCTTTTTGTCCCTGAGGTTTATTCACTCTCTTTGTTGAAAAACCTGTTTCTTCTTCTTCTTGCCTTTTGGCTTAGAAGTAGAACAATTTTCAGCATAGTGAATATGAGAACTTTGACGAAATATACCTTCTGCTGCCTGTAGTTCTGTCAGAAGTTCCGCCAACGTATACTCTCTTTTGTTCATGTTATAGTTCAGGTGGAACAGTTCAAAACTTCTGGGTAGCGTTTGGAGAATTATATCGACCTGGGTTTCCCCATCAATTTCTCCTCCAAGAACTTGTATTTCATTCAGATAGGCCATCATTTTGAGGATATGATCCCTTACAGGTGTTCCCTCAGACATGGTGGTTGTCATTAACTTTCTCATTGTCTCTTGCCTAGTAGTCCGACTCTGGTGCCCAAAGGGTTCTTTGAGATTGTTCATTATATCATAAGCTGTTGGTAAATCTTGATGCTGATGTTGCAATACATTTAACATTGATGCCAAAATGTAACACCGCGCCATTTCATTAGCTTTTACCCATTTCTTATGATACTCAATCTCCTTTGGGGTAGAGTCACCGTCAGGTACATTAGGGCAAGCCTCAGTTAGTACAAATTTATAGCTCTCAGCAGTAAGAACAATGTCCAGGTTCCTTTTTCAATCTATATAATTGGGACCAGTAAGTTTGTTTTCTTTCAGTATAATGACCAGTGGGTTGAAAGTCATCCTAAGAATCACAAAAATAAACTTTGGTCAAGACTCTAAATTTAGAATAATATTGATTCCTCAAATAATACTATTTTAAATTAACCAACACCTCAAATCACCGTGAATTTTGCATGCCACGATAGTGTGAACGTATACAAAATCAAACATTTGTAAGAGGAGGTTTTACCCATTAATTTTATTCTTGTCAACCTAACTTTATGACAAATAAAATTAATAGTTGGTTTTCCTTCGGTCACACAAATAATAGCAGTGACTCCGATGGGGAGGATACTATTAGACGTGCCTAAGTGTATACCATTACTTAACACTTAGTCCATTAATAAGATTGTGCCCCTTCCGATGGGGAAGATCACACACTCTTAATTAATTTCCTATAGTTATCCAAAATGGAAGTTTAATCTAGTGATCCACAAACAAACTCATCCGATATGGAGGAAGGCACTCAGAGTCAACGCGCAAGTTTGTTTGCATCACTTACAAACCAGTAATGGAGATCGTGGAATTTATTAAAATTCCTCTCCCACTTAGTTATTTAAAAATGAGGATTTTAACCTATGCTAGCATACATCACATGCACATAAACATCACAGTAAATAAAGCAATAAATTTGGAAATTAATTTTCCAACTATTATGACATTTTCCATCATTGTCTTCAGTATGCTCCAACCCTAGCTGCTGCCATCTTTAGCCACCGCCATCGAGTCGAGTTATCGCATCTATCTTGCCTCTTATTCTGCTGCACCTCTGATCCTCCAATAGTACCACGCCTCGCAAAGATACGATCCGCGACAAATATAAAATATTACATATATCGATCTTATATTCCATAAAGGAATGTACATATATTCTAGATCGAAAAAATAAAATTCCAAAAATAATACAGCTCTTGCTGTATTTGATACATACAATCACACACACAAAATAATGCCCTTGACATGTCCAAGAGTCCAATCACACACAATATCTAAATGCCATAATAGTTGGAGTTTGCAACCACAAAGTTAGCACATCCTACTATTATCCTACCTAAATTATGTATGACATGTACATAATTAATTTGAAAACCAAAACACACAGCGGCAAACCCTAGCTCTGATACCAATTGTTGGTTAGTCCTAAGAAAACATACCGGTTCCACTGTATAAATTTTTTTGTACAAATGTCAAACCTTTCCTTAAATAACCTATTGTGTTCTTTAGAAGTTAAATTAGGAATCGCAGACGGAACTTAACATCATTGATTCCAAATTTAACTTATCTGTTCTTAATGGTTTAGATTTGAATCACAAGCGGAACTTAACACTATTGATTCAAATCCACCTATGTTATTAATTTCATTAAATATTAATTTCTAAAATTAGCTTCCAGGACTGAATGGCGAGGCACATGGCCTTCTTGGATATGGGAGCAACCACCACCGCCTAGGCAAAGCCTTTTAAGGAAAGCTAATATTTAATTTCCTTAAATAACTCTAGGTTAACCAAAAGGAACAATTGAATCACAAATTCGAAAAAGAAGAAAACACAAACTCGAAAAACTAGATCTAATGCCTCTTGTGTTTGGAATTCATACAAAGGAAAAATAACTAGCATGATGCGGAAATAAATTGCTAATTATACCTTCTCTTTGTATGCTAATGACCTCGAGATCTTCTGTCGTATTCCTCGTCTCGCCTTGGACGTCGTGTGGGCGATGATCCTCCAAGATGAACAGCACCCAAAAGCTTTCTTCCTCTTCCTCTAAAATCCGGCCACCACCACCACCAAGGAGAAGAGAGCAAAGGGAAAAGAGAAGGGAGAGGGTCGGCCACCAAAAGAGTCTCCACCAAGAGAATAAGAGTTGTGTCTCATGAAGCCTCTTCACCCCTTCTTTTATAATCTTGCCCAAGGCAAATAAGGGAAGAATTTTTATAAAAATTAAAATCTTCCTCTAATTTTCCTTTTCCCTTTTAATTTTTCCTTTTCTTTCCTCTTGATTGAATCAATCACCAAAAATTAATTTGATGATTTTATTTTTAAATATGGCCGGCCACCTTGCTTGGGCACCAAGCAAGGGTGGCCGGCCACCATAAGAGGAAAGTAATATTATTTTTTTTTATAAAATTTTACAAGAAGAAAAAACTCTTATAAAATTTTACAAGCTCTGTTTTCCTAAAGTAGGAGTTAAAAAAAGGAAAGTTCTAAAAATTAAAACCATGTTTTAAAATTTAAAACTTCTCTTATAAAATTTTCTTTTTTAATATGGTGATAGAAAATTTAAATTTTAAAACTTCTCTTCCTTTTTCCTAAACCATGAGGATGGTTAAAAAAGGAAAGTTTTAAAATCTTTTAAACTTTCTCTTAAAACATGTGACCAAATTCAAATAAGGCAAGTTTTTAAAATTAAAATATCTCTTTTAAAACTTATAGTTTTCTACAAAGAGAAGATTTTAAAAATTCAAAACAACCCTCCCTTTTTGAATTATTGTGGTCGGCCCCTACTAGCTTGGTCACCAAGCAATAGGGTCGGCCCCTATAGAAGAGAATGTGGCCGGCCCTTGCTTGGTCACCAAGCATTGGACCGACCTCCTTCTTGGACACCAAGATGGACTTATATTTGGATGGACTTGAGGCTACGACAGGGACCTAGAGGAGAAATTGGTTTTTGCCTTCTAATGAGCTTGAGTATCCCGTGTTCGCCCCGAACACACAACTCAAGTTCATCGATAATAACTCATTCCACTTGAGAGTTATTATCACACTACCGCACCAATCCCAAATTACATTATGGGGTCCTTCTTATCATAAGTGTATTAGTCTCCCTGTGTTCAAGATAACGAATGTCCACTAATTAAGTAAGTTACTGACAATTCACTTAATTAATATCTAGCTCCAAGAGTAGTACCACTCAACTTTATTGTCATGTCGGACTAAGTTCACCTGCAAGGTTTAACATGACAATCTTTATGAGCTCCTCTTGGAGACATTCTCAACCTAGATAACTAGGACACAGATTCCTTCTATAATCCACAACACACACTATAAGTAATATCATTTCCCAACTTATCGGGCATATTCATTTATCGAGCTAAACCTCACCCTTTGATAAGTCAAAGAAATAAATATTAAATATATGTGCTTGTTATTATATTAGGATTAAGAGCACACACTTTCATAATAATTAAGATCTAGTTCTTTTACTAAGTCAGTACAAAAAGAACTTACCTAAAATGGTCCTACTCAATACACTTAGAGTGTACCAGTGTAATTTATTAATCAAGATAAACTAATACTTAATTACACTACGACTATTCCAATGGTTTGTTCCTTTCCATCTTAGTCGTGAGCAACTGTTTATAATTTATAAAGAACAAATAACATGATCTTCTGTGTGTGACACCACACACCATGTTATCTACTTTATAAATTAATTGAACAACTATATTCAACAAATAAATATAGACATTTGACTAATGTGATTCTTTTATTTCAAAAATAAATGTTTACAAAAGCTAAGCTTTTAGTATACACTAAACAGCACTAATGGTCTAACCCAGGTTTTGATAAATGACAAAATAGGTTAAGTTAGTCTTTTTGTTGATCTAACACTCTGACCGAGTGTGCAAGAAAAGCCAGACAGGTCGACGGGCTGACCTGATATCTGGCACGAAGCCCAGCTAGGTTGACGGACCGACCGGATAGTTGGAACGAAGTCCAAATGGGTCGACGGGCTGACCGGACATTTGACACGAAGTCCAGCTAGGTAGACGGGCTGACCGGATAGTTAGCACGAAGCCCAGACAAGTCGAAGGGCTGACCGGACGTCTGGCAGGTAGGTAAAGGTAAGTCACTGGAGGGGAGTGACTGTGAGGATGCATTCCTGGGAAGGGAACTTAGGAACCGATCCGACTTAGAACCATTTCAGAACTCTAAGTCGAGATCTTGACTATATTTCGGTCTCGGAAAGACGGAATCTAAGTCATACTCTACTTGTTGAACTTAAACTATACTAACACTTTGTTTTGCAGGACATATGTATTATATATTTGCCTCCGGACTAACGTTTTCTTGTAGGAAGGAAGATGCTGGAAAACTAGGGTCTGGGCGCCCGGAGGTCCGGGCACCCGGGAGGTACCCGGGCGCCCTGAGGCAAAAATATATCCCCAACGTCATTTCGCCGCGTGGAGTTCTCTGATTGGCTCGGCTACGTCACAACCAGAGCGCCCTGACGGTTCCAGGAGTCCCGAACCTCATATAAAAGGAAGGTTAAGGCGGAATCTCAAAACACAACTCACAATCTGATCTCTTGTACTCCTGTGACGCTGCAAAGCTCCGACAACGCGCTGTTCTTCTAGTCTCTTTCTTTGTCGGTATTGTTTTATTTTTGTCATTAGCATTCTTGTACTTAAATTATAATCAAACCTTCGAATTGCTAGTGAATTGCCCATCGGACAAGGGGGTGAAACTTTCCTTTTATTCGTTTTCGACTTTCAATTTTTCGCATAATTCCATACTGGTATTATTACCTTTTTGGAAATTTTTTCCGTTGTAATTAAATCTAAATTGGTGCAACACCAATTTAGCTCTTTTTATTATTCTTAATTCTTCCCGCACAACTAATCCAAGACCAAGTCTTGGGACTTTGTTTGTCGTTGCTATATTGTGTGCAGGGTCAGCATGCCTCAGATTGAAGGCTTCAGCAAGGTGCGTTCTCCCCTATTCAACGGGGACGATTTTCCGTACTGGAAGAAAAGGATAGAAGTCTACCTGAAGACGGACTTCGACCAATGGCTCAGCGTCACAAAAGCCTACAGAGCACCAGTTGACAACTCCGAAAATCTACTTGATCCGGAACAGTGGACTTCAGACATAAAGAAGAAGCATCGACGGAGAACAAGGCAATCAACACACTACAATGCAGACTGACAAAGGAAGAGCTGAACCGGGTAGGACCGCACCAGAACACGAAAGAACTTTGGGACAAGTTGATCAAGCTGCACGAAGGAACCAGCGACGCTAAGGTAACGAAACGCGATTTGTTACTAAATAGAATATTTATTATAAAAATACAGGAAGGAGAAACGACGAGTCAGCTTCACTCGAGGATCAAGGACATCCTCAACGGGCTCCACACGATAGGCCACCAGATGGAAAACAAAGATCTGATAAGGTACGCGTTAAACGCATTTCCACACAATAATTTGTGGGCATCTATCGTGGATGCCTACAAAATTTCAAAAAATCTATCTAAATTAAAATTAGACGAACTGCTTTGCGAGTTAGAATTACACGAGCAAACTAATGCCAAGACCGAGAAAGGTATTGCCCTGTTTGCAGGTTCCTCCAAGTAAAGAACAAAGAACAAGTCTGAACCCGGTGAAGATTCTGACCAGGATTCTGAAGACGAAGAGTACCTGGTGAACCTGGCAAGGAAAATGTTCACCAGGAGGAAGAAGAGCTTCAACAAGAAGGACCTGCAGAAGATCAACTCTCCAACCGAACCAAGGAATGTGACGTGCTTTGGGTGCAACAAGAAGGGCCACTACAAGAACGAGTGCCCAAGATTGAAGAACGACAAATCAAAGACGACCAAAAAGAAGGCCCTTAAAGCGACGTGGGACGACTCTTCCTTGGACGAATCAGAGGCCGAAGATCAGAAGCACCAGAGTCACCTCGCACTGATGGCCCGTGAAGCAGAGTCGGAGGACGAATCGGAAGACGGGTCCGAACCCGAATCGAGCCACGAGTCCGTACTCGTTTCCGAAGGTTCCGAAGGGGTATACCAAAAGTTAAATCGAAAGTTCTTTAAAATTATTTCTTGTTTAAATAGGAAATTAGTTAAAGTAGAAGATGAAAACAAATTACTCCTTGAGGAAAACCAAAACCTCAAGGAACAAATTACAAAAAATAATCCAACTCGAGATCTAACACTTGAGGAGGAGAATTTATCACTAAAAATAGAAATTAATAAATTAAAAGAAATGTTA
Source organism: Zingiber officinale (assembly GCF_018446385.1). NCBI lineage: Eukaryota > Viridiplantae > Streptophyta > Magnoliopsida > Zingiberales > Zingiberaceae > Zingiber > Zingiber officinale. Next base: position 94,167,628 of record NC_055999.1, on the reverse strand, counting down.
GAAAAAATTACAACAAGATCTAAAAATTTAGATTTAATCTTAAATAATCAAAAAGCAATTTACAACAAAACCAGACTTGGCTATAAGTCAAGTTCAAATAAGACATTTAAATCATTAATAACCCAACATAAACCAACAAGTAAAGCTTGAGTTCCGAAAGTGTGCTTAACCACGCAAGTAGGACTTAACCAATACTACATACCTAAAGAAAAAATATACTATATAAAATCAGATAATCAAATACCTAAATACAAATATAAATCAACAAATTCAAAAACTAAACATGTTAAAACCCACCAAAACTTAGAATATCATAAAGTTAAATATAATTACAAAAAGAACAGACATAAACCAAGAACCAAAAATTAAATAAAGACCAATAATTCAAGGGGAGGTTCCAGAATAGCTGACACCTCCAAAACTAACCTACCCAACAGGGTAACTCAAACTAATCTACTCGCCAGGATAATTAGCACTAATTAGAAAAGGTTCAAGTTTAACTTGACCTATGGTACTGATGAAGTTTTGGATGATAGTACGTTAGGGAAGCTTAGCCTATGCATGTCTAGGAAGATATGACTTCGACCTGGTGCATTTTGCTAAGTGGAACTGACCGAAGCTACCCTTTATGGATCCTAACCAGTTAGACCAAGGTTTTGTACTAAGTCCAGTGGATAGGACTATTTGGAAAACCTCGAAGGCATGGTTACTCTAATGATGTCCAAGTGACTCACCATAGCCCAGAAGTTTATCCAGAGAATGCCTATCTGTTGGACCCAAAGCTAAACCTGAATCTAACACAAAGTTAAATCAAACCCTAAAATTGAATCTAATTCATCTCACAAAATTATAGGATTCCCTGATTGAAAACGTAGATCGTGTGAGATGACTAAGGGCTCAATTAAATTAACTTAAATTAACTTAAAATTAAATTAAATTAAATTAAATTAAATTAAATTAAGATTTATGTTAAAATTAACTTTAAAATTTTATTAGGCTAAACTTAGACTAACTCTAGTTCCTACCTATTGTAGGAAACCAAGTAGATTTTGGACAGTGGTTGCTCCAAACATATGACTGAAGAACACACCAAATTCACCCAACTTATTTACAAAAGCTTAGGGACAGTTGCCTTTGGAAATAATGGCAAACTCAAGGTAATTGGTATAGGTAACATTGAGCTAAAATTAGACTTCATTATCACAAATATCTTACTTGTTGAAAATTTCAAGTATAATCTCCTAAGTATCAATCAATTGTGTGACACTAGGTATAAGGTTAGGTTCCTATCTTCAGAATGTCTAATCAAGCACTTAGATAATCCTAAAATAAATCTAAAAGGGTTTAGAAAAGACAACATCTATGCAATCAACTTAACCATTTCTTCAATTAAGTGTTATTTAACACAAAAAGAAGAAACTTGGTTATGGCATAGAAGAATATCACACACAAATTTCAGAAATATAAGCAAATTAAATGGATTAGTTAGAGGCTTACCAAAATTACCTAACTTAGACTCAACCATATGTAATGCTTGTCAACAAGGCAAACAAACAAAATCTACCCACAAATTAAACCAATTAACCAATCTCAAACTAATTTAATACTAAAACTTTTACATCTAGACCTGTTAGACTCCCATGGAGTCAAGTCTATAAACGATAGTTTATACTGTCTAGTAATAATAGATGACTACTCTAGGTTCACTTGGGTAAAATTCTTTAAAAATAAGGATGAAACCTTTGAAATTTTTACAAACTTTTGTAAACAAGTTGAAAACGAAAAAAATCTTAAAATTAAAAGGATTAGAAGTCAAAACGGGGGAGAATTTAAAAATCATAACTTTAATAAATTATGTCTTGAAAATGGTTATCATCACAAATTTTCATGCCCTAAAAACCCTCAAAAAATTGGGATTGTAGAAAGAAAAAATAGAGCTTTACTTGAAGCCTCTAGAACTATGTTAAATGAATATAATCTTCCCAAATATTTCTGGGCAGAAGCTGTTAGAACAGCCTGCTACGTGCAAAATAGAATAACTATAAATAAAGTATATAATAAAACCTTTTTCAAAGTTTATTATAACAAACAACCCAATATAAAATATTTTAAAGTATTTGGGTGCCCAGTTTTCATCTTAAACACAAGGGAACACTTAGGAAAATTTACCTCTAAAGTAGAAAATAGGATTTTTGTGGGATACTCACTCAACAGTAGGGGATACAGAATATATAATAAGATTACATTTAGAATTGAAGAAACCACCAATGTAAAATTTGAGGAATCCAAATCAAACTTAGATCAAACCCAACTTCAGCCAATTGAGTTCATTCAAAGCAATAGTAATCAAGAAGGAAACAATCAAGACTTAAATCATGAAGAAGAAGAAAGAACTCAAGAAAATCAACCTCCTAGAACTATAAGAGTCAACCCAAATCACCCAACTGACCAGATCATTGGTGATCCAGATCTATGGGTTCAGACTAGGTCATCCTTTAGGAACCTAAGTCAAATTTCTTTAATTTCAAAAATCGAACCTAAAACCATAGTTGAATCCTTGCTTGATCCAGACTGGGTCATAACTATGCAAGAGGAACTAGCTCAATTTGAGCGGAATGAAGTCTGAGACTTAGTACCACCGCCCAAAAACAAAAAGGTAATAGAAACAAAGTGACTTTTTAGAAATAAACTTAGTGAAACTGGGGAAATTACTTGAAATAAGGCTAGGCTAGTCGCCAAGGGTTTAGTCAAGTTGAAGGACTTGACTATGATGACACTTATGCCCCAGTAGCTAGACTAGAGTCCATTAGAATGTTGCTCAGCTATGTAGCCCATAAAGGGTTTAGACTATATCAAATGGACGTCAAATCAGCCTTCCTAAACTGATTAATAAAAGAAGAAGTCTATGTAGGACAACCACCTGTATTTGAAAGTCTAGAACACCCTGAGTATGTATTTAAATTAAAGAAAGTCTTATATGGATTTAAACAAGCACCTAGGGTATGGTATGAAAGGTTAACCTCTTACCTTATATCCAAAGGGTTTAACCAGGGTCAAATTGACCCAACCCTATTCGTTAAATTAATAAAAAAGGACATATTCATAGTCTAAATTTATGTAGATGATATAATTTTTGGGATGAATTCACAAAGTTAATGGAACAAGAATTTGAAATGAGTCTAGTAGATAAGTTAACTTACTTTTTAGGATTACAAATCAAACAAACAAATGAAGGTAATTATATTTATCAACAAAAATACACTAGAGAATTACTTAAAAAATTTGGAATGGAAAGCACTAAAGAAATAAAAACACCTATGACAGTAAACACAATCCTAGATGAAGATGCAAATGGAAAACTAGTTGACTTAAAACACTATAGGAGTGTCATAGGTAGTCTACTGTACTTAACTACAAGTCGACCTGATATCTTATTTGCAGTTAGTATGTGTGCTAGATACCAAACCTGTGCTAAAGAATCACATTTGACTCAAGTCAAAAGAATCTTTAGATACCTTAAAGGAACAACAAATGTAGGTATTTGGTATCCAAGAACTAATAATTTTGAATTAATAGGGTATTCTGACTCAGATTATGCTGGATGCAAATTAGACTGCAAAAGCACAAGTGGTGGATGTCAACTACTAGGTCAATCACTTGTTAGCTGGTTTAGTAGAAAGCAACACTGCGTTGCTCTATCTACAACTGAGTCAGAATATATAGCCATAGGAGAATGCATTGCCCAACTATTATGGATGATGCACACATTAAAAGATTTTAACTTAAACTTCACAAATGTAAAAGTATTAATTGACAATATTAGTTCAATTAATTTAACAAAAAATCCAGTGCATCATTCCAGAACCAAACACATTGAAATTAGACATCACTTTATTAGGGACCATATCACTAAAGGAGACATTGAACTCAAGTACATTGAGTCAAAATCTAATTTAGATGACATATTTACTAAACCCCTCTCTGAAAGTGAGTTTATCAATCTACATAGAAAATTAGGGATGTGTCTCATAGATTAGGAATTTTAAAAATTGTTTTCAAAAATGATAATTTTCAAATTCTAAGGTAAAAGGCTTTTATGTTTTCAAAATTCCCTATTTTTAGTATTTCAAAATCAGTTGTAGCCTTAGACTAGAATAATCCCTTAGAAAGCATGTTCCCCTAGGGATAGTACTTGAGCATCCCACCAACATCCTAGGATTCCTTTGTTTGTGACTGCCAAACATAGAAAAGGGTGAGATGCATAGGCAAATTACCTGGACTTAAGATGCTTATGTCAGTGCATCAATATAAGCCTGGGCGTTAAATACCAAATAGATAGTAATCAAGTTAAGTCATTCAGTTTAGTCAAACACTAGCTGATACTTAGACTTAACTTGACTAACCAAGTGAAAGTTGTTATCTTCTGAATAGTCAGTAAGTAGCTAACTGGTTAGACAGATTTTGTAATGTCAGGTTCAGGGGGAGCAATAATTATTTTCACATCTATTTTTTAAAAATATTTTTGAAATTAGGTTTTGGAAAATATTCTTCTAAAACTATTTTAGAAATGTGTTTATGAAACCTAACCTTTGTAAAACTAAGTTTTATGTTAATTTTTTTTTTGGTTTTGAAAATTGTATGTTATAAACTTGGTTTGAAAACTGGTTTTGAAAATCGAATGTTACAAACTTAGTTGTGCAAATTAGATTTCACAAACTTAACTTTAAAAAAAAATTAGATGTTGAACATTGAATTTTACCTGGTTTTGAAAATTTTACTTTTGTAAAATTATCTTTATAGAATTTATGTTTGAAAAATGTTTCAAGTTCAAGTTCATTTTGAGACATATAAACTTATGTTTGGAAGTTTGGATTTGTTTTGGTTAAACTTTAAACTTATACTTGAAAATTAGCTTTTATAAATTTATGATTACAATAACTATCTTTTGAAAATTAATCTGCAAACTTACTACTAAGATATGTTGCTAAATTAGTTATCTTTCTAACTTAGTCATTTTTCAAAACTTAGCTATTTTGGAAAAGTTATTAAAAATTACTCTTTCTAAGTTATCTTTCTTAGCTATTTTGAAAAGGATAAGAGATACTCTTTAAAGCAAAATTCCTAATTATTTAACTCCCCTAAGTCGATCTAACTTGTGTTTACATTCTTTTTGCAAATTTTTGTATTTTTGATTATTTGATCCATGTTTATGTTTGATGAATGCCAAAGGGGAGTGTTAGGTGGTTAAGTTAGCTAAAATAAATTGAAAATAAAAACCAACTTAAAAACCTGTTAATGCTTGTTTTACTTGCATTTTATACTAACTTAATCAAGTTGTCATTCCATCAAAAAGGGAGAGATTATTGGTGCGGTTAGCACTAACGGTCTAACCCAGGTTTTGATGAATGACAAAATAGGTTAAGTTAATCTTGTTGTTGATCTAACACTCTGACCGAGTGTGTAGGAGAAACCCAGATAGGTCGATGGGTTGACCTGATGTCTGGCACGAAGCCCAGCTAGGTCGACGGGCCGACCGGATAGCTGGTACGAAGTCTAAACGGGTCGACAGGCTGATCGGACGTTTGGCACGAAGTCCAGCTAGGTCGACGGGCTGACCGGATAGCTGTCACGAAGCCCAGACAGGTCGAAGGGCTGACCGGACGTCAGGTAGGTAAGTAAAGGTAAGTCACTGGAGGGGAGTGACTGTGAGGACGCATTCCCGGGAAGGGAACTTAGGCGCCGATCCGACTTAGAACCATTTTGGAATTCTAAGTCGAGATTTTAACTAGATTCCGGTCTCGGAAAGACGGAATCTAAGTCATACTCTACTTGTTGAACTTAAACTATACTAACACTTTGTTTTGTAGGACATATGTATTATATAATTACCTCCGGACTAACGTTTTCTTGCAGGAAGGAAGATGCTGGAAAACTAGGGTCCGGACGCCCGGGATGGTTCCGGGCGCCCGGAGGTACCCGGGCACCCTGAGGCAAAAATATATCCCCAACGTCATTTCGCCGTGTGGAGTTCACTGATTGGCTCGGATACGTCACAACCAGGGCGCCCTGACGGTTCCAGGCACCCCGAACCTTATATATAAGGAGGGTTAAGGCGGAAGCTCAAAACACAACTCACAATCTGATCTCTTGTGCTCCTGTGACGCTACAAAGCTCCGACAACGCGCTGTTCTTCTAGTCTCTTTCTTTGTCGGTATTATTTTATTTTTGTCATTAGCATTCTTGTACTTAAATTTTAATCAAACCTTCGAATTGCTAGTGAATTTCCCATCGAAAGCACCCTTGTGTGCGGGCCTTGGAGTAGGAGTCGACACAAGCTCCGAACCAAGTAAATTGAACTGTGTTAGCATTGCTATTTACTTTTCGCTTATACATTTTTCGCTGCGTAATCTCTAGATAAAGTTTAAAATCGATATTCACCCCCCCTCTATCGACTTGCACGATCCAACAGGACTTGAGTCTCAAACTTAGGGAATTGACACATATAAAATATGTTTCATGCATGAAAAATATGATGTTGGTTTTATATTACATAAAAATTTATTTTGGATGTATATATGTCATATAAACTAATGTTATGGATGCATTATGGGTTAGTATGGGTAGATATATCAAGAGAAAGTCAAAACTAGAACTTTAGGTCAAGATTCAATTAAACCATTTAGATAGTTTTAGATTTTGTATCAATCTTGGGATTTGTAATAAATATTTTTTTTTTCAAATAGATATGAGTAAAACAGACCTTTTTCCAAAATTTGAAAATTTTTGAAGGTCTATAGAATTTCTAGTGTATTTCAAAAGTTGAGTTAGAAATATTATTTTAGGCTGAAATAGAGTACCAATCGACTGATGCAGAGACTTGGCGACTGATAACAGTGTTTTTCGAATACAAAATATTTCTGTGAGCTCATTTTGATGAAAGTAGTCGACTGGGGTCTATGACAGTCAACTGATACAAGCTAAAATTGACTTTTCAAAAATAGGAAATGACTAGAAGGATAGTAAACATGTATGTAATCTTATAGGGAATTAATACATGATAATTGTGGTCATTAAAGGTTAAAGAGTTTAATAATTAGGATATTGTTGAATCTCTTTTTGATGTATAGCAAAGGAGGAGAAGTTTAGATTTAAGTGAGAAACCTAAATACTTTTATAAGAAATCCTAGCACAAGGGGAGCTTAGGTGAAGGGGGAGCGATTACTCATTTATTGGCAAAGGGGAGAAGTTTACCTTTGCAAGAAATCCTATCTCAAGGGGGAGCTTAGGTGAAGGGGGAGCCTAGGATTAGGTTCCATGATTTATGCATGAATTAGTTTGCATATTTATTTGCATATGTACTGATATATTGATTCCCTAACTTAAACAGGTTGCCAAACATCAAAAAGGGAGAGATTATTAGAGTAATCAGTGTGACCCTAGGTTTTGATGTTTGGTCAAAGACTTAAGTTAAGTTATTGTTATATTTGATATGCACTTGTGAATATGCAGGATGTAGGTACAACAAGGAAAGTCTAAGTGGGATATTGGCAAAGGCAAAATCCAAGGGTGAGTCTTGACAGTGTAAGCCCAAGTGTGTAGTCTTGGCAACTAAGTCTAAGTGCGGCTTGGCAAGTATAAAGATCGAGGCTGAAGGAAGCTCTTGAAGGCAAGTCATGAAGGATGGGGAAGCATCCGAGGGATGCAAGGCTGATGGAGGAGGCTAGAAGGCAAGGTCATGAGAAAACACGATAACAAAGACAAGGCTAAAAGAAGCATCTTGAAGGCAAGACGTGAAGGATAGGAAAGCATCTCAGGGACGCAAGGCTGATGGAAGATAACTAAAAGGCAAGGTCAAGGTTGTGTGAGCAAAAATGAGTGTATGAAAGATTGCACTCGAGGTAAAACCCTACGTTTAGAGTTTTACAAGTCGACTGACATCTAGACCAGTCGACTGGGGTAGGGCACAAAATATTTCTATGCCCGACAATTGTGAAAACCAGTCTACTGATACTGTAGCCAGTTGATTGGTACTGTAGCCAGTTGATTGGTATTATAGCCAGCTGACTAGCACTGTAGCAAGTCGACTAGCACTATAGTCAGTCGACTGGTACTGTTGCTAGTCAACTAGTACTGTAGCCAGTCGACTAGTACATTGTAGTAGTTGATTGGTAAAGAGTCGTTGGTAGAATCGCAGATTCTATGAAGTGTCGTTGGCTAGCGCCAGTCGAATGGTGCAAGGACCAGCCGACTGGTAACGGTAAAATCGGCTTGCTGATTTCCCTAAGCTCTATATGTTAGTCCCTTGCGGCCGGCAAGAGGGGAGTGAATTGCCCTGCATCATATAAAACAAACAAAACACCTTTCTCAAATTTTCAAACTAAATTAAGACACACTTGTTAATAGTAAACTAATTAAAAAGAATGTAGAGACAGAACTTTTACTTGGTTTGCAATCAGAATATTACTAGTTCAAGACCTTGAAAACTCACTATCAAATCTCCTAATGGTTTAGAAGTATCTTACAGCAGTTAGGCACTAGATCACTACTTAGAACTGAATAGAAGATTGTTTACAAGTGTTATTCTGAACTACTGAGATTGGGACTATATTTATAGCTCTGATCCAAGCACCTGGAAGGATTCTGAGTGCCTGGGCATGAATAAAACTTTATCCATATCGTAACGGATTGCATCACAATAGGTTTGGATAAACTCTCTAGTCCAGGCACCTGGACCAGCTCTGGGAGTCCGGACCCTTATAAATCTTATCCACATCGCCAAGTAGGTCGAGGTGCCCCCAGGTTGCCTTGGGGGATCCAGGCGCTTGGACGATCCAGGCGCCCAGACTACAATCAACTTTAAGTTAACTTTCAGTCTGGTCATCCGCTTCGGCTCCGTTCGCTCGAGTAATTTCGGTCATCAGGAATAGGACTCACTCAAACTCATTTTCTAGCCTTCTCAAGCAGTTTTCCACTCCTGCTTCTCGTCCCTTGAAAATGTCATGTGCTCCCTTCTCATCCACCAGTGTACTCTTCCATAGCACCTTGTTTCTCGGATGCACCGAGCCCGCCGACTCTCTCCCATACCGTCCTTCTTGCTAGCTATGTCTTTTGCTTGAATTCTTGTGCTCCTAAGTTCCTGTACACTTAGACAAAAGACATCAAACCACAACAGGACCTAACTTGACTTGGTTGATCACATCAAAATTACCATGGAGGTACTTACACTATATAATGGAGCTTGAGGTAGTTGGCCTTGATGACTAAATTAGACTTGATTAAAGCCTAATTAGAGTCTCCAAGCCTTGGTAGCAAATCCAAGGTCTTGATCGAGTTTGTGGCGAGGTTTCTCTGTCGACAAGGAGGATTGTTCTAGTCAAATTTTTTGGAGACTAATCCATCGACGGATAGGGATCGCCCACTTTAAGAATAGCCATGGAGTAGAAACTTTATCTCTAAACCATGTAAATCAGTGTATATTGTGGTTTGTTCTTCTTGTTGTTATAGTCTTTAGGGTTAAGCTTTCGTTATACTTGTTGTTTTGTATTTCCGCTATGCTATCAAGTGTAGGAAGTAGTCGAATAGGTGATCGGCTATTCACCCCCCTATAGCTGGGCATCAAGGTCCCAACAGTAATTTCTTATAACAGTTAAACAACTCTGTAAAAATCTTTTAAGTTTAACGCAATGCAAGTTTGTTCTACGCCTTAGGGATTTTGTTCTATGGATGAACTAATTTATACTTATACTTCTTTTCGTCTTTTAGACTTAGCTTCCACAGTCTACTCGAGTAATACTATAAAGAACTTCCACTATAGTGGTCTTCTGGGTTTCCAGAAGAGTCTCCACGCTTAAAGGCGAGAGCCAGTTTACTCGTACCTTAGTCGCTCGGCTTGACTCTCTAAGACTTGCTCACGGAACAAGCCTTTTTACGAGATGGTCGATCAACTTGCTTAAACGTGAGGGTATGCTCACTTATAACTTGACCGAACGACACGAGAGTTTGAGATACTTAGCGCAAGAGCTAAGCTCGCTTATAAATCGACCGAACTGCACAAGAGTTTGGGACACTTGGCGCGAGAGCTAAACTCACTTATAACTCGGTCGAACTGCATGAGAGCCTGAGACACTTGGTGCGAGAGCTAAGCTCGCTTATAACTCGGCTGAATGACACAAGAGTCTGGGACACTTGGCACGAAAGCCAAGCTCAATTATAACTCAGCCGAATGGCTTGAGAGTCTAGGACACTTGGCACGAGAGTTAAGCTCACTTATAACTCGGTCAAACGGTGCGAGAGTCTGGGACACTTGGCATGAGAGCTAAGCTCGCTTATAACTCGGTCAAATGGCGTGAGAGCAAAGCTCGCTTATATTTAACCGAACGGCACGAGAGTCTGGGACACTTGGCACGAGAGCTAAGCTCGCTTATAACTCAGCTGAACGACATGAGAGTCTGGGACACTTGACGTGAGAGCTAAGCTCGCTTATAACTCGGTCAAACGATGTGAGAGTCTGGGACACTTGGCTCGAGAGATAAGCTCACTTATAATTCAATCGAACGGCACGAGAGTCTAGGACACTTGACATGAGAGCGAAGTTCGCTTATAATTTGGCCGAACGACATGAGAGTCTGAGACACTTGGTGCGAGAGCTAAGCTCGCTTGTAATTCGGTCGAATGGCATGAAAGTCTGTGACAATTGACGCTAGAGCTAAGCTCGCTTATAACTCAACTGAAGGACATGAGAGTCTAAGACACTTGACACGAGAGGTAAGCTAGCTTATAACTACGCTGACGATACAAGAGTTTGGATAATTAATTATTTTTCACTTAAAATTTCTTGCATTCATAGAACAATAACTTTTACAGCTTACATAAATCTAGTGTAAACTTACTACTCGACCTGATAAGGCTGTAGATGGTTTTCTGACTTCCGTTCCGATAATTATGTTTTGCTCCAACCCAAAATTTCTTTTCTTCTATTTGACTGGCTGAGCGTTCGATCGGACCTGCAACTCCTGTTGCATAACACTTGGGGAAGTACCAGGAAGCTAGTGTGTTGCCTAGGCCGACCCATCATGGTTGTGTTTCAAGCTAGCGACTAGCTCGACCTTCTACTTAGGGTTCAGAGTGGCCGCGATGAAGGTGGTGGCTTCCGATCGACTAGGATGGATTTATATTTCTTCATTTTCTTTGTAGACCATGGTTGGTGGAGCCTTTTGAATTGCATTTACTTCCAGTCGTTGAGCTTTTCGGGTGGCATAATATGTGTGTGCTACTAGCTAGTCACCTCTAGCTTCACTGACTGAGCCATCCATCGGAAACTTGATCTTCTAGCAGAAGGTGGAGACGGTGACCCAGAACTCGTTGAGAGTCAGTTAGCTAAGTATCACATTATAGGCCGAGGGAGCATCCACCACTATGAAATTTGTTCGGTGAGTCCTCATGAGTGGCTCCTCCCCCAAAGAGATTGCGAGGTAAACTTGGTCGATCGACAACACTTCATTTCTAGTGAACCCATACAACGGAGTCATCATGGGTTGAAGTTCACTTTTTTCTATCTGAAATTGATCAAACACCTTCTTGAATATGATGTTAACCGAGCTGCCTATGTCATCAAAAGTGTGGTGAATGTTATAGTTGGCAATCACTGCCTTAATAATTAAGAATAGTCATGAGGGATTTCCACTCCTCAAATCTCGAGGACCGAAACTAATTTCTGGTCCTTCTGCCTTCTCCTTGCTACACCTAACTGCATGAATCTCCAATCGTCGCACATGTGATTTCCTAGCCCGGTTGGAGTCACCATCGGTGGGGCCACTTGCTATCATGTCGATGTCGCCTTGGGCGACATTACCATGATTTTCTTCCTTCCGATCCAACCACCATGCTAGCCGCTTTGCCGATACCCAGGCGGGCTTTTGGTTGTCCCTCTATTGGGGTTGTTGTTGGTTCCACTTGTTGATATATTTTGTAGCTCATCTGAGCAGGTGATTGAAGTCCGTCGGAGGCTTTCTAACGAGGGATCAGAAGAAATCATTATCTGTAAGTCCTTGTGAAATGGCACTTACCATAATTTCCTGAGTGGCTGACAACGGGTCGTCCATGGCCACTTAGTTGAATCTTTTGATGAAGACCTATAATACCTCCTTAGGTCCATGCTTAAGTGAGAACAAATTTATAGTCATCTTCAGATGGCAACAATTGCTTGCTAAATGTTGGAGGAATGCCTCTCGAAAATCTTTGAAGCTACAAATAGATCCGATCGGTAGTCATTTGAACCATCTGTATGCCGAGCTAGACAATATAGTGAGAAACACTCGACATTTTGACTCCATCGATGTACTGGTGAAGTGTAGCTATATTGTCAAACTTATGTAAATAATCCTCGGGATCAGTTGATCCTCCATACTCTCCAATCGACAAGGGTCGAAAGTGAGCAGGCATCTTATCATCCAGGATTTGTTGGGAAAACTGTAGATTTACCCGTTCAGGAGAATCGTCAATTCGGGGTGCTTTTCCATTACGAGCATCCCGAGCGGATGAGTTCTCAGAGGATGATCCTTGTGTCCTTTCCGCCCGGCCATGCTCTTTTTAAGGCGTTTTGAATAGTGCTATGTGATACGAGATCAGTGCATTGGGCACATGTGGCAAGCTAGCAACAGAATGGGTGTTTGATGGAAAGCGCCCATCGGATGGTGGTTCGGCTGACGCCTGGCGGGGGCCTTCCACTCGGGTCTCATGATTAGCGTGTTGGCCCATAGCCAATATAGCTGGATTGTTCAGCGTTCGACACTCAGTTGCTGCTTGTTGTTGTTCCACTATCTTTACAGCTCAAGTGTTTATCAGCATCTTCAACTCTTCTGGGGTTTTACATCACTGTGGTGAATCATCCAGCGTCCTCCATCTCCACATCTCGGATGCAAGTGAGATTCCCATAGATGGCGCTAAATATGATCCTGTCTGAAATCGGTGAAGGCAATGAGCTGGGGCGTGACTCTGCTGCTGACTTGGTGAAGACTCCGCAATGTCCTACAACACATAGAGCGTTAGTGTCGGGCCAAGGAAAGGGTCCCCGGTGTTGTCCCTCCGATGCACATGTCAATACTCGATTTTAGAGAAGAAAGTAGTAGCTGCGAACGGTAGCAAATAGTGTGAAGTAGAATCGGATACCTCCACCTATAGATGGAGACCCCTTTTATAGTGTCACTATTGCATTATGCATATATCTCAAAGCATTAACACATTTTCTAAAGCTTTCTTAAGAAAGAACAGGCTATAAAGTGCCCTTGACATCTTTCCTTAAACAAGCCCGTCAATCTCTATGACTTGACAGGCTGAAAGTTTCTAAAGGACGATTTACCGACGAGATATTTTCTATCCTTTTCGGCACAAACTTTAGTACGATATGATAGGTAGATGGGTCTCGGCATAGGCCGATTGGTCGTCGCTCGGCCTGACAGAATGCAGTCAATAACTCGAACTTCACTCAATTTCTCATTTTGTCAAGGAGGTCTATTATATCTGATCGACCCTTAGGCCTGATAAGATGGAATGATGGGCCGAGTGCATAGCTCCAAACTCATCTATAAGTTGCGATGCACGATCACTCTGGTGGTCCAATCAACATTTCACGTCCGATGGATAGTGTGAGATCTGCTTGACCAACATAGGTGAGGCAGCGATTCTTGATTTGTCCATCCACGTGGCTTTTACCGCTTGATTTTAACCTTCACACTAACTAATCCTCCCTACTTAGACCCACGAAAAATGATATGCACAAGGAAAAAAACTCAATGAAAATCTCAAGGATAGACACATAAAATGATGGGGCCCACAAAAAGTGAAATGATGGGTCATGACTTTATGTGTCTATCCTTAAAATTTTCATTAAATTTTTTTCCTTGTGTATATCATTACTCTTGGACCCACGGTTTTGGGGGGCATGTTTATCCCCGCATCACTTGTAAAGAATCCAAGAGAGAGTTTTTTATTTCAATCAGACAAATACAGAAAACTGCTATTATAAACGTGGGAAAGGAATCAGGAAACAAACAAACCGACAAATTTAAACTCGACTATAAATATTTCATCCTACGCATTATTATACTTTTTTTAGCGTAATTTTACAATTTAGAAATTTTATTTTTGGTCGCGTGACGCAGATAAATTTTGGCAACTTCAGGTGGCACTTCGCGCGTCTTTTCGAGAATCGTGACCGTTGAAGAGGCTAGCAAAACTCCTTTGGCTGACGTGGACTCATCATCCACCTTCCACATACGCACATCCCAAATCTATTCGTGACATTTCATCATAATTAATCACTGATAAGTGATAACAAACAGCAATTAGAGAAAAAAAAATATTAGTAGATATTAATTATGGAATGCTCGGTAATATAATCACGTTTAGTAAAAATTTCTGACATGCTATTTATATAAATATAACGAAAATAATTTTTTGAAATTGCAGAAATTAATTAACAGACGTACCTGAAGAAGGCTGCCAGTCTGCGCCGGCGTGGCCTCGGCAAGGAGGCAGTCACCGGTGCGGGCGCTTCGGTGGTGGTTGATGGAGAGCTGAACTCCCACGATGCGCCTGTCCTCTCCGGCAGCGAGTTGGGCGCCGATGCTAGCCAGCGCCTCCGCTATCAGCGCCGACACACCGCCGTGGAGCATTCCGTACGGCTGCCGGCAGATCACTCCGACGACTCATTACTTTCGCTCATCCGAAATTTCTCTCCACAACAAGAACAGAGACTGAGCTAATATGATTGGTAAGTACCTGGCAACATATGTCGGAGACGGTGAGGAGGCCGGCGACGTAGTCGCCGGAGACGACATCGAACCGGAAGCCAATTGCTTGGAGCGGCGCGTCGAGCGGCGGATCCTCGTCCGTCATCGCCGCCGAGTCCTCTGTTTCGGATTAAAGAGGGGAGACTGGAGAGGAGAAGAGGGCACTTGATGGGCTATTTATCAGAGCAGCCTTATTGATAATTAATAAGAACGTCCATGATGGATGGGCCCAACCAATAAATAAACAGTAACTTTCTGATCCAAAAAATTCTAACCGAGAGGATCTGACCTTCCCAACTAATAAATGGACGGAGTGCACGATATGCGAAAATAGATTTTTAATTTTTAGTTTTGCGTATAATAAACAAAAGCATATACGAATAACCTACTGTTTAATAAATTTCGTTTTGATTACGGCATTTTAGAATAATAATTTCCTATATTTATGATGATTCTCGACCACGTGGTGGCCTAGTTGTATGGGCCTTCTTATAATTTATTTGTCTGCCCACGTTAATTTACATATATTAGCTACGTCGTTGATTATCTGTGCTGACCCAGCCACCTATAAATTCAATACTATTAATTCATTAATTTGGACTGATGTGACATCCTAGAAAGCCTATAATATTATTTATTTTTAATAATAATTATTTATATTTTAAATAATAATATATAGTAAATAGCCCAACTACTGTTTCATAATTTTAAAATTTTTAAATAAAAATTAAATTAATTTAATTTAAATAATTATTATTATTAATTTTAAATAATTTAAATTTTAAATTTGAAAATAAAAAGGTATTTATCAATTATAAAATAAGAATAAGAAGACAGTAGAAAATGGAAATGTTGTACGGGACTGGATCTTTTAGTCTTCTTATCTTGATCCGTTCTTGGATCGGGACAAGAGGAATGGTGGGAGATAATAACCCTTATCTGTTAACAGATAGGGACCCATTACCCCCTACCAATGTAAAGATTGGATCATAAATTGATCCAATTTTTACGGACTAGAAGATTCACCCTCATGCTGTACTAGTACGAAGTCAATATGCGAAACTAGATTTTTAATTTTTAGTTTTGCGTATAATAAACAAAAACATATACGAATAATCTACTGTTTAATAAATTTCGTTTTGATTACGGCATTTTAGAATAATAATTTCCTATATTTATGATGATTCTCGACTACGTAGTAGCCTAGTTGTATGGGGCTTCTTATAATTATTTTTCTGTCGACGTTAATTTACGTATATTATCTACGTCGTTGATTAATGCTCCCGAATACGACAAAAGCTTCATAAAGAAAAATCGCTCTAAACAGATGAAACAAACCCAAAGTCGTAGATTATTCACAAAATTAGGATCTTCAGCAAGATGCTAAAGATTACATTAGCAACTCATAGGAATAAGAAGGTGGTAGTTATCAGAGGTAATCAATATATGATACAAGTTCAACCATATAGAAGAACATGTTGATTCTGTGTCATGGCAGTGTGCCTGGTGCTACCGAGATTAAACTACAAAATCTGAGAAGAACATGTCGATTCTAAAGCTGCCGCAACTTCATGATGGCATTACAACGTCGACGATGCAATTTCGGTTGTAACTCAGCTCGGCAGGGCTGCTTTTCCATGGCTAGCCTTTAACTGCCTACCTGAAAATAAAAGAAACAATGAATGAATGAATATTTAAGCAGTATCGAACCAGAGTGAGGTTAGCGAAGTGGATCAAACCGTTAATGAACTTTTTTGCATCATTGCGGCTCATTCATGCCATCCTCATCTCATGTTACAGCATTGAGGCTTTCCTGCTTGCAATTTATCCCACATGCAGGTCATTTGTCTTGGGGACTGGTAATGTGCAGTGTAGTAGTCATCTATGCATCCAAACTGGCAAAACTTCAGACTATGAATGTATTCGACTGTTCGGGATTTATTAAACTGCTCAACCCACATGCCCATGCTCACATCTTCCATTTTGAACAACTGCATCGAATTAGAAAACTACACATCATATCAGGGTTTTCATATAAATAAGAAAGTAAAATATCTTCAAAGCAAGAACATAACAAAAGTAACCATTCTAGTTAACAAAGGATCATAAGAAATATAAATGTTACCCTTAATTTATGTTTCTCAAAATCAGATATTATAAAACGAGCAATGTCGGACGATACAACGTATCCAGGACCATTAGCGTACGGTGGATAATCCTCTTCAGGCCATTCCTGTATTACAAGGATCATACTCAGAAAAGTGTCTTCATGTAATATTAACATTTCCCATGTAAGAGGAACATCAAGTAGCATTCTACGTAGCTAAAGCAGATTGGGTTGTGTAAGATTATCAGTTTGAAAAATGGATCACATCACAAAGTAAACTAGAGATGTATATCATAGTGGAAATACATATGTATCATATCAATAACCAAATCGAGTGTTAATTGCAATAATAAGTGATACTGCTCCCAACGATAAAGAACGATTAGCACACTGATATACTAAAAACTTAGTCTACCAGCTCTGAATTGGACCTGAACTGTTTTCTAGGCACTTCTCATCTTTACCATTATCAAGAAAGATAAGCACACTAACACACTACAAATTAGTCTGACGGCTCTGAATTAGACCTGAAGTGTTTTTTAGGCAATTCCCACTTGTACTAAAATTTAATGTTCTTTACTCAAACCACATAAACAGAACATATACTTTAAAATGAGTTACCTCTAATATAGCTTTTATAATCAAGATATCATTATTGGTGGCAAGCGAATGTGCATATATATTATTAGACATCAATTACAAATAAACTTCTGCTATAGTTTTCTTCTACCTCCATCTCCGGTTTGATATTATCTTTGAATTTCCCTTGTGCACTAAAACAATACATAAACCAAAACATGACTGTGATCTGAATTTACCTCATATGTGACCGCCCATTTCCCTTCTCGTAGGGGCTTGTGGTGGTAGTTTATGTTACCAATATACAGACTTTTCTCAATGGGAACTGTCTTGACTTTGTTCATCACAGGATCAATTCTAACAAAGGTATCATCATCGCATTTCATTATATAGCGAGCAGAAACAATGCGAACCTATTGGAGAAAGGGAGAGAGAACACCCAAAAAGACATTGGTAATTAAAATAGTATCGGAAGTGGAGCAACAAATCCATAATAGGAACAATTATAGTCAATACAAACCCCGTATTCGCATATGGCAACGGTCTTGAGAACGACAAGATCATAGCTATCTAGAAAAGGCACGATTACAATGTCACCGAAGAACTCAGCCTCTTTCTTCAATTCAAAGTTCACTTCCTTCCTTCCATGCTGTTTGACCAAAGTCTGTAAGTTAGTACAAATCTGAAAGGAAAAGGATGGGGAATGAAAGGAATACTAGCTTGAGAATTTACCAGAGCAACAAAAAACCGAGCCACCATATCAGAAGACTTACTAACTGCACGCATCCATGATTTCCTGACAGCCATCCGTTCTGCAAAATGATTGCCTGCAGAAAGTATGCCAATGAATAGTTCAACAGGTCCATCCGGAAGTGGTGGCGCTTGCCATTCAGATGACAATTCTAGGTTCTTCTGTGGAGCAAAGCTAGGATGAGATGTTGGCAATGAGCCAGCAAAAATGTTATGCACATGAAGATCGCCGTTCACTGACAGACCAGTTGCATCCTCAAGAACATAAGCCTACAGAGGACATGAACACCATGGTTTGTTAACTCTCCATTCCAATATCAAGTACAAACCAAATCCAATTTGGGGAATTTACAATTGAAACTTACAGTGCGATACGGGAATGACGTCACATGTCTACCGTCAACGTTGACATGATAACCTTCCAACCCAGCACTGAGAGTGAGAACAAACAGCTTGTCTTCCACAAATGGATATGGCCAGTCCATGGATATCTTTTTTGTGCGACCAATTAATCTGTTTAACCACCATGTTGCCGTTGACTCTTCCATCCGGTTGTCATCATCACGTATCCACTTTTCACACTTCACGAGCCCATCAACTGTGAGCAAACAAGAGAGTCAATGAAAACCATTATATAAACCAAAGCTATCACGTCTTGGTGTAAAATACGAGAAATGTGCGTTGCAAGAATCCAATGCTGATTGGAAAAGAGGCACTTTCTCATTCATAGTATTGAATTCCAACGGAAGTTTTTTTAAAAAAAAAAACAAAATAATGAAAAAGGGGGCAGGATGCAGAATTGAACATCCAATGTCAGATATCCGAAGAATAAAACGAACCAGAAACAAGAAAAAATGAAGTATGTTTTCAGCAATACAAATAATGGTGTTTCAGGTTTAGAAGGATGTTTGATAGCACGGCGCATTTGAAAGTTGAATAATATGTAGTAGATCATCAGAAGCATATTCAAAATGACCTACCAGTTTCATCATTGAACAAGGATTTCCATCCCTCGCACCGTTGGGCAGATCCCCATTGCATTCGGTAGCAAGTATTCTGCTCAATAACTGGCTTTCCGCTCCAATCGCCCTTCAGCCGAGGATTGAAATGGAGGATCCTAGGCGGATCCTCCCCATCCACCGTCTTGAGCCCCTGCAGCTCCATCATGAACTGAGACACCATAACCTGCTTCTCCCCTTCGTTCAAAATCGCAATTTTAGGGTCGTACTCCGCGTGGGCTTGGTACGGCTTCCCAACGAGGGTGATGTGAGAACCCAACGTCAACCCACAGGGGAGCACCATCACCTTCCCCCGTTGAAGAAACTCTTCCCCGGAGAGTATTATCGAGTGCGGACACTTCTCCTGAGTTCGATTCTCCTTGGCGGCCACAGACCACGCCAAAGGCACCGCTTTAAGCTCCTTGAGCAGCTTCTGCCCAACCTCCCACGCGTCCCACGCGGCCTTGTGAAGCCCAGAGAATGGCCCTCTGCCAACGGAGGAACTGTCGAAGAGGAAATCGAGTCCCGAGACGGACATCGTCCTCCTCCGCTCCGACGGGAGGCGGATGCCTGCAGGTCCCCCGGCGGAGCCACCCAGGCGGCGGGTTCCGTGCAAAGGACGAAACGGCGCGGCACGATCCTCGGCGCCGAGGTTCAGAGGGATGCTCAGTCCGTCTCCACCGAAGATCCCGGCGGCAGCATACCCAGCGGAAGAGAGGGCGGGGGGAATCCCGTGGGAGAGGAAAGGAAGCTCGAAGATGAAAACAAGTGCGACATAAAGTAGGAAGGCGACGAGCATGACCTGCAGCGACCGCTTCCGGCCGAGGGATAGCGCCGCTTCCACCTTGGGCGACCTCCTCATCCTAACCCCACAGCCGGCCCACCGGTCGCCGGCGACCCCCTGGATCAGGAACCTACGGCGGAAACGAAAGCCACCCCCGGATTCCCGATCGCTTGCGCCGATCGCGGTTAGCGCAAGAACTAATCGAAGACGAGGCAGAGGAGGAGATCGTGCGGAGCGAAAAGGACGCTCCGCTCTTTTGGAGGTCGGTCGAAACGATGCGTTTTTATCCCATTTATTTCATTGTTTTTTCTTCTTATTATTATTATTTCAATCAAGAAATTTTCATTTAGTTCCCAAAATTAATTCATAATATTCTATATATATATATATATATATATATATATATATATATATATATATATATAAACCTAATTTTGCAGCCTCCATAATCATTATTTAAAATTTTAAATCAACATTTTACCATTTTAATTCTAATAAACAGGAATTTTTGTGAACTTTAATGACCAAAATGATTTTTAAAATTTTATTTTATGCGACCAGTCGCTATCCTGAATATTAATTCCTCAACCCTTTCATCTCGCTAGTGAAAGAGACACCGGTCCCATCCGTTACAGCCATGCAAAGCCTATTCAAGAAGAAGGTACACTAATGGGCCTATAAGAAACAACTGTGTCATATAATTCAGGGGAAAAAATGGATAAATGAAAAACAAAATGGTCCTTTATTATAATAATGTGGTTCGTGGAAGAGTTGCATGACAAATGTGGAGTCTGGCTTGGTGGAACACCAACTAAATTTTGTCTCCAATTTAAATTTCAAAAAAAAAATAAATAGAACAACCAAATAGAAAGAAAAACAAAAATATTTTTATTAAAAATTACAAAATTAAGTGCACAAGTCAAGTCCTTAGACTATATTTGAGATATTTAGTTGAGTATGTTCATATTCAAATTCAAATGCAACTCGTTTTTAATTTGTATAATTAAGATGTTGAATGACATATTTTATATGTTGGAAGGCTGTCAAAGGGAATGACCCTTCTGTCAAATTGATTCCGAGAATAATTTTATATGTTAGGCATGTTGTTTTATGGCCTAAACTTTGTCTTTTTAAAACCTTCTCTGATTGGTCGTCAAATTTTCTTTTGCTTTTTCTTTTAAAAAATATTATTATTACTATTTTTCGAATAATTTTCCTGGTGGAGTTCAACCACCAGCTTCATTGGTGTGTCGGCCTCAGAGATTAACTAATATTAATCATAATATGCCATTGCCTCTTAATTTATCAATAACCTGAAATTAGCTATTTTACGAGTCATTAGTCCTTTATAATTTGGCTGTCTCTATTAGTCTACGAGCCTTTTCAAAGTCTTGTCGTGCCTTAAATTAGATATTTTTTATTAGGATTTGCTAGATTTGTTTTAGGGTGGGTTTAATGGCCTGCCTGAGACCCCAAATTTATTGGAGCCTAATATTTTTAAATTTTTAATTTTTATTTTGTTTATTTTTTTTTTAAGAACCGTCATCTCAATTTTTAATAAAAAGATATTAGTGTTCTCCATTTTATTCAATTATTGATATCGATTAATTTTTAATATTAAATTATATCATAGATTTTTTTAATTATTATTTTAATTATACGCTATAAGACTTAACTAATTTCCATTTCCAATATCTCTCAAAATTCCTAGCAATAGATGATCATGTAATTTTTCCATCATTTATCGGTATTCTATGTCCTTTTTCTCTCATCAACTATTCTATACCTTTCTCCTCCCTCGCCAATAATACTAGCAGAGAATATTTTTATCCTCCACTCTTTCTTCTCATTATTTGAGAAGAACATGAATTAGAGATCTTTTTATCACAAAGTAAAATGCTAATTATTAGTATTTTTTTTGTTTCATTTGTCCGTTATTTATTTTTTATTTTCTTACACGTCTATTGTCATTTTTATTTCAAAGTTCAACTTATACTTGTCGTAAAAATTTAATTAATAATTTTACATCCTAACCATCGAGAAAACTAAGGGTGTGTTTGGTTTGTCCCATTTTCATTTTTATTTTCTGAAAAACGTGCGTTTTTCGTTTTTTAGAAAATGACTTTTCCGTGTTTTTCGTTTTCTTAGAAAACGCTCTTTTATTTTTCTTAAAAATGAACATGGAAAACGCAAACCAAACGCGTTTTCCATTTTCTCAGAAAATGAAAACAGAAAACAGCGTGGAAAACGCAAACCAAACGCCCCCTAAATTTTATATAAAAACTATTTTTTAAATTAATATTTTATTTTTTATTATTTTTTTAAACCCGTGATCCTACATCCCAATAAAAAATGATGAGAAAAAAATTAGGGTGCATTTGGTTTGTTTACATTTTTATTTTATTTTTCAAAAAATCATATTTTCTTATTTTTCAGAAAATATTTTTTTTTGAAAATAAATATGAAAAATATAAACTAAACATGTTTTCATTTTTTTAGAAAATAAAAATACAGAACAACGTGGACAATGTAAACCAAACGCCCTTAAATATGAGACGTCCTGACTTGTTTAGATCAGAGAACTAAAATGTCACCTTTGGGTTGTAAATATTTATGTTTAAATTAATAATAAAAAATAGCTTATCTAAGCTTTCATTTGATCTTAAATTCCATAGTCTTAGTCAAATATGAGCACCTACAATGATCTAGAGGAAGTAATGATCTTATTATGCCATATTCAAGAGTCTTTTGTGATTCTGTCCTACTTCGTGTACATTAATTGTTTCTTTTATTAAAAAAAAGTTATATAATCAGGTTTAAGCATCCAAAGACTAACGTCCGATATGACAACTAATTAGTTATAAATACAGTTAATCTTATTAACTAACCTAGGTGATTAGTCTCGTCCTACAAAATTTTTTTATCAGTTATCAAAATAAATAAGAAAGTACTCATGATAAACAATCCAAAGTCTAACATCTTTTTGATTGGACATTTGTTGTCATTTTATGGCTCCATTTGACTCGATACATTAAGTCTCGTTTGTGGTCCTTTAATGGGCCAGCAATTTAAGAGGCCGTACTCTTCATGGGCTTGAACAGTTGATGAACTAATGGGGAAGATGTTTCCATTTGATTTTGTTTTGTGCAGAAGAAAGCAATTGAGTCCTTTGGCGTAGACCCGACCATGGTACAAGTCTGAACAAGATCCAGTCCATTTAGGTTTTACATAGGGATGATATTGGATCAGATTTGAATTGAATTCTATATCTTTCGTATTTATCCCTATTTATTATATACATCTTTATACCCATCAAATTTTAACTTTCATTCATATCCCATCCTTATCTCTATATTTGTCTGAGGATCAGATATTCATATTTTATTTATCATCTTATTATTATCTACCATTCCCCTTAATAAAAAAAAATTATTAGATCTCTTGTTAAACAATGAAAACAGAGTACTTGTAAGGAAGTTGAAAATGGAATTGATCTTAGGCTGTTTGATTCTTCAGTTTTTTGTGATTGTGATTGGACTGCTATTTGGAATAAGTCTAAAGTTGCACCACTCGCATGCACTTTAATAATATGACTTATAATTTTCTACGTGAGACCTAAATTTAACTGCAATCCGAAAATTGTAAATAATCCAAACACAAAAATTAAATTAATATCTACCTTATTTTGCTCATTCTTCTGACATCTTTCTCAATGAACATAAGATCAAATCTAAATAGAATGGTGGCTGTAAATCAATATTATCCTATGTAGAAAACAGGAAATCGTTTAAGTAACTAAACATCCTTTATACTTGATCGGAAATCGTTTTAAGTAACTAAACATCCTTTATACTTGATCGGTCGAAAAGTGAAAAGATGAAAAATTAAGGTGTGACAGTTTCACTGATTGACTATAGACCTTGTTTTATTATATAAAATAAGTAATGTCAGTGTTGAATCAAGAAAGAGGTCTCCGACGTTGGTCCTTCGATACTCAAGTCAGTCATCAGAATAGTGTAAAAAAATGGAGCAATAGTAATTCTAGCATAAATAGTGAGTAACGCGTACCTCCGCCGGTGATGGATCCCTTTTATATAGAACCCTGGTGGGTGATGTGCATGCTCTTCGAGGCGTGAGCACGCCCGAATATGTTCTATGAAAGGACCTATCAGGAAAGTACCTCTGACATCATACCTTAACAGGGCATACATATCCCTGATAAGATAGTAGAAGCTTCCGTCGTATAATCCGTCTATCAACCATGTCTCGTGTTAGCGACACTATCTTCCAGAAGGATATCGAGAGATACGACCATAACCTTGCTGCTTGGCCAAGCGGGATAGCCGCTCGGCTGGGACTCCACCGTGTCGATGGCTCGGTCCCGCTGCTTAGCCTAGCGGGATAGCCTCTCGACCGGGACTCCTCCGCTCTGTCGACCTCCGTTGCTCTTCCCTGTAGTAATTGTGTAGTGGCGTGATCTGTAGGTGCAGCGGAGGCCGGCAAGAGGGAGGTGAATTGCCTAAAAATTAAAACTATACCCTCCTCAAGGCTTTCAACTCAAAATAAATAACAACAATAAAATCTAAAATAGCAGAATAAAAGAAGACCGGAAGTTTAACTTGGTTACAACCCAGGGGGTTGTTAATCCAAGGCAGTCGAACAGCTCTACTAGAAAAATCTCCTTCACTGTAGGCGGAGAAGCCTTTTTTATATACTAAGAACGCTTATAAGTTGCTAGGAATTGATCACTAAGTTGAATGATTATTTCCTAATTCTAGGAGCCTATATATAGCTCCTGGAAACTCTGTCCCGAGTGTTGAAGGCGCCTCCAAGAGGGTTCAAGGTGCCTCCATAAGGTTTGATCAGATAAAACTCTATCCGGTTGCAAACGACACTTTGGCCGGGTCCGAGGCGCCTCAAACAACCTTGGAGGCGCCTCGGACTGGGTTTGAGGCACCTCCAAGCTGTCTGAGGCGCCTCAGACAGTGGAGGCAGCTGAGGCGCCTTCAGCATTGGTCTGAGGCACCTCTGTCTAGCTTCTTCAGCTCCTTTTGGCTTCCTTTCTCCTTCCGAAGCTCCGATTAATTGGGTGATTGCGGCCAATCAAAATAGGACTCATCCGAACCCAATTTCTGGCCTTTTCCTCGAGCAGCCTTCCTCCCCGGCTTAACGTCCCTCGAACACCGCGCACGTTCTTCTCGCCCACCGGTGTACTCTTCTGCAACTCTCTCATCCTTCGGACGCACCGAGCCTGTCGGCTCCCTTCCCGTCCCGTCCTTCTCGCTAGCTGCGTCTTCCGCTTGACTTCCTGTGCTCCTAAACTCCTGCACACTCAGACACAGGGATCAAACACAAAGCAGGACTTAACCAACTTGGTTGCTCACATCAAAACACTCACGGGGTCCAACAATCTCCCCCTTTTTGATGTGCATCAATCCAAGTGCAAGTTAGGGTATAAAAACAAATAGTAATTTTAAAGAAATTACTAACTTACAGTTTAAGCATAAAAATTGTAATAAAAATTTACAATACTAAAAGAATTTTGAAATTCTTAAATATTCCTAACTTGTACCTATTTCTCCCCCTTTGATCACAGCAAAAACGGGGTAAACTGAAAGAATTTCTAAGTAAAAATTCTAAGTAAAAATGAATTTTTAAAAATTAAAAAAAATTCTAAGTAACCTGAGTTTTTAGAATTTTTCCATAATAATTTAAAAAAATGAATTTTTTTAAAGTTTTCAAGAAAAAGTTTGAAAAATTTTCAAAGCATTATTTAATTTTTAACTTTTAATGTTTTTACCAGAAAGTTGATTAAACATTTTATTTCGATATTTCGGCTTCCAGGTCGTGGCGAGACACTAGGCCTTCTTGGTTATTGGAGCAACAACCACTTCCTTAGACAAAGCTTCATAAAGAAATTTATTGTTTAATTTACTCGTTGTAAGCTCTAACTTCAATAGTTCTGATTTATCAAAGACTTTGGAATCCAGTATAGATTCCTTCTTACTGGGTTACTCAAAAATTTAGGGGGTACATAACTTCTGGGGACTTTCCTAAGTTGTCCCTGATGTTTTCTAATATACCAATTCAATTTTCCATAAATTCTTAATTTTGATTTTGGAAATTTATTTAAGCATGCATCATTATTCTTCAATTTCTCAATTTCAACTTTTAATTGTTCATTTTCTAATTTTAGATTATCATACATTTCTAGTGGACATGCTTTTGCTAGGTTCAATTTCAATTTAGCATTTTTTTTTCTAATTTGAATAAATCTTTAGAAAGAGACTTAATAAAGCAAAAAGACTGAGTCGGGGTTAGATTGCGTACCTGACTAACCTGACTCGGTGAGGCTCCCCCTTCACTGTAGCTTTCCTCTTCTGATGTTCCTCCCCCTTCATCTATGCTTATCTTTGAGCTTGACTCTTCTTCTATCTGATGGTTAGCCATTAGCGCTAACCCCGAGAAGGCTTCGATGTCTGATTTGAAAGATGACGAGTCTGACCAAGTGACCTTCAGGTTCTTGTGCTTGGAGGATTCTGGCTTCTTGTACTTGACCCTTTCCTTTTCTTTCTGCTTGCTCTTTAATTTCGGGCAGTCATCCTTGATGTGCCCTTCTTCATTGCAGTTGTAGCAACGAACCGTTCTTCTTTTTCGCTCATGCTTCTGCGATCTAAATTTGTTAGATTTAAGAAACTTATTAAATCGTCTTACCATTAATGCAGTTTCGGATTCGTCGATCAAGGCTTCGAAGTCAGAATCGTTTGTTCTTGCCTTTAAGGCAATGTTCTGACTTGTTTTCTCCAGTTTATTAGGATCTGCAATCCGAGATTCATGAAGTTCAAAAGTTGAAAATAAATTTTCTAAACTACTTACCTCAAAGTCCTTAGAGATGTAGTACGCATTTACTAAGGAGGCACACTCTAGATTTCTGGGGAAGGTGTTGAGCGCATACCGGATTGAGTCCCGGTTCTTTACTTCTTCTCCAAGGTTGCTTAGTTGAGTTATTAACTCCTTAATCCTTGCCTGAAGTTGCGCTACCTTCTCGCCGTTATTCATCCGAAGGTTCGTTAACTGGTTCCAGAGGATGTCGCACCTCGCTAGCTTAGCTTCCGAGGTACCTTCGTGAAGCTCTAGGAATTTCTCCCAGAGGTCTTTCACGGAGTCGTAGCTTTTGATTCGACTTACCTCTTGTGGTGGCAGCACGCTAAGCAGGTGGAATTCTGCCTTTCCGTTGGCGACAAAATCGGCTTGCTCCTTCTTGCTCCACGTATTTTCTTCTTTATCTTTTGGAATTGCATAACCATATTTCATAATTAAGCAAATGTCAAATTCTGTCTTGAAAAATACCTCCATTCGGCGTTTCCACGTCGCGAAGTCTCCGTAGAACTTTGGGGGACGAATATTCGCTCCGGCCATCGTCTTGATCGTTGTGCTTCAGTCGGCGATTAGTCCTTCTGAGGTGATCTGACTCTGATACCAATTGTAGGTGCAGCGGAGGCCGGCAAGAGAGGGGTGAATTGCCTAAAAATTAAAACTATACCCTCCTCAAGGCTTTCAACACAAAATAAATAGCAACAATAAAATCTAAAATAGCAGAATAAAAGAAGTCCAGAAGTTTAACTTGGTTACAACCCAGGGGGTTGTTAATCCAAGGCAGTCGAACAGCTCTACTAGAAAAATCTCCTTCACTGTAGGCGGAGAAGCCTTTTTTACACACTAAGAACGCTTATAAGTTGCTAGGAATTGATCACTGAGTTGAATGATTATTTCCTAGCTCCAGGAGCCTTTATATAGCTCCTGGAAACTCTGCACCGAGTGTTGAAGGCGCCTCCAAGAGGGTTCAAGGTGCCTCCATAAGGTTTGATCGGATAAAACTCTATCCGGTTGCAAACGACACTTTGGCCGGGTCCGAGGCACCTCAAACAACCTTGGAGGCGCCTCGGACTGGGTCTGAGGCACCTCCAAGCTGTCTGAGGCGCCTCAGACAGTGGAGGCAGCTGAGGCGCCTTCAGAATTGGTATGAGGCGCCTCTGTCTAGCTTCTTCAGCTCCTTTTGGCTTCCTTTCTCCTTCCGAAGCTCCGATTGATTGGGTGATTGCGGCCAATCAAAATAGGACTCATCCGAACCTAATTTCCGGCCTTTTCCTCGAGCAGCCTTCCTCCCCGGCTTAACGTCCCTCGAACACCGCGCACGTTCTTCTCGCCCACCGGTATACTCTTCTGCAACTCTCTCATCCTTCGGACGCAGCGAGCCTGTCGGCTCCCTTCCCGTCCCGTCCTTCTCGCTAGCTGCGTCTTCCGCTTGACTTCTTGTGCTCCTAAACTCCTGCACACTCAGACACAGGGATCAAACACAAAGCAGGACCTAACCAACTTGGTTGCTCACATCAAAACACTCACGAGGTCCAACAATCTCTCCCTTTTTGATGTGCATCAATCCAAGTTCAAGTTAGGGTATAAAAATAAATAGTAATTTTAAAGAAATTACTAACTTACAGTTTAAGCATAAAAATTGCAATAAAAATTTACAATACTAAAAGAATTTTGAAATTCTTAAATATTCCTAACTTGTACCTATTTCTCCCCCTTTGATCACAGCAAAAACGGGGTAAACTGAAAGAATTTCTAAGTAAAAATTCTAAGGAAAATTGAATTTATAAAAATTAAAAAAAATTCTAAGTAACCTGAGTTTTTAGAAATTTTCCATAATAATTTAAAAAAATGATTTTTTTTTAGAGTTTTCAAGAAAAAGTTTGAAAAATTTTGAAAGCATTATTTAATTTTTAACTTTTAATGCTTTTACCAGAAAGTTGATTAAACATTTCATTTCGATATTTCGGCTTCCAGGTCGTGGCGAGACACTAGGCTTTCTTAGTTATTGGAGTAACAACCACTTCCTTAGATAAAGCTTCATAAAGAAATTTATTGTTTAATTTACTCGTTGTAAGCTCTAACTTCAATAGTTCTGATTTATCAAAGACTTTGAAATCCAGTATAGATTTCTTCCTACTGGGTTACTCAAAAATTTAAGGGGTACATAACTTCTGGGGACTTTCCTAAGTTGTCCCTGATGCTTTCTAATATACCAATTCAATTTTTCGTAAATTCTTAATTTTGATTTTGGAAATTTATTTAAGCATGCATCATTATTCTTCAATTTTTCAATTTCAACTTTTAATTGTTCATTTTCTAATTTTAGATTATCATACATTTCTAGTGGACATGCTTTTGCTAGGTTCAATTTCAATTTAGCATTTTCTTTTTCTAATTTGAATAAATATTTAGAAAGAGACTTAATAAAGCAAAAATACTGAGTCGGGGTTAGATTGCGTACCTGACTTACCTGACTCGGTGAGGCTCCCCCTTCACTGCAGCTTTCCTCTTCTGATGTTCCTCCCCCTTCATCTATGCTTATCTTTGAGCTTGACTCTTCTTCTATCTGATGGTTAGCCATTAGTGCTAACCCCGAGAAGGCTTCGATGTCTGATTCGAAAGATGACGAGTCTGACCAAGTAACCTTCAGGTTCTTGTGCTTAGAGGATTCTGGCTTCTTATACTTGACCCTTTCCTTTTCTTTTTGCTTGCTCTTTAATTTTGGGCAATCATCCTAGATGCGCCCTTCTTCGTTGCAGTTGTAGCAACGAACCGTTCTTCTTTTTCGCTCATGCTTCTGCGATCTAAATTTGTTAGATTTAAGAAACTTATTAAATCGTCTTACCATTAATGCAGTTTCGGATTCGTCGATCGAGGCTTCGGAGTCAGAATCGTTTGTTCTTGCCTTTAAGGCAATGTTCTGACTTATTTTCTCCAGTTTATTTCGCTCTGCAATCCGAGATTCATGAAGTTCAAAAGTTGAAAATAAATTTTCTAAACTACTTACCTCGAAATCCTTAGAGATGTAGTACGCATCTACTAAGGAGGCTCACTCTAGAGTTCTGGGGAAGGTGTTGAGCGCGTACCGGATCGAGTCCCGGTTCTTTACTTCTTCTCCAAGGTTGCTTAGTTGAGTTATTAACTCCTTAATCCTTGCCTGGAGTTGCGCTACCTTCTCGCCGTTATTCATCCGAAGGTTCGTTAACTGGTTTCAGAGGATGTCGCACCTCGCTAGCTTAGCTTCCGAGGTACCTTCGTGAAGCTCTAGGAATTTCTCCCAGAGGTCTTTCACGGAGTCGTAGCTTCTGATTCGACTTACCTCTTGTGGTGGCAGCACGCTAAGCAGGTGGAATTCTGCCTTTCCGTTGGCGACAAAATCGGCTTGCTCCTTCTTGCTCTACGTGCTTTCTTCTTTATCTTTTGGAACTGCATAACCATATTTTATAATTAAGCAAATGTCAAATTCTGTCTTGAAAAATACCTCCATTCGGCGTTTCCACGTCGCGAAGTCTCCGTAGAACTTTGGGGGACGAATATTCGCTCCGGCCATCGTCTTGATCGTTGTGCTTCAGTCGGCGATTAGTCCTTCTGAGGTGGTCTGACTCTGATACCAATTGTAGGTGCAGCGGAGGCCGGCAAGAGAGGGGTGAATTGCCTAAAAATTAAAACTATACCCTCCTCAAGGCTTTCAACTCAAAATAAATAGCAACAATAAAATCTAAAATAGCAGAATAAAAGAAGTCCAGAAGTTTAACTTGGTTACAACCCAGGGGGTTGTTAATCCAAGGCAGTCGAACAGCTCTACTAGAAAAATCTCCTTCACTGTAGGCGGAGAAGCCTTTTTTACACACTAAGAACGCTTATAAGTTGCTAGGAATTGATCACTGAGTTGAATGATTATTTTCTAGCTCCAGGAGCCTTTATATAGCTCCTGGAAACTCTGTCCCGAGTGTTGAAGGCGCCTCCAAGAGGGTTTAAGGCGCCTCCATAAGGTTTGATCGGATAAAACTCTATCCGGTTGCAAACGATATTTTGGCCGGGTCCGAGGCACCTCAAACAACCTTGGAGGCGCCTCGGACTGGGTCTGAGGCACCTCCAAGCTGTCTGAGGCGCCTCAGACAATGGAGGCAGCTGAGGCGCCTTCAACATTGGTCTGAGGCGCCTCTGGCTAGCTTCTTCAGCTCCTTTTGGCTTCCTTTCTCCTTCCGAAGCTCCGATTGATTGGGTGATTACGGCCAATCAAAATAGGGCTCACCTGAACCCAATTTCCGGCCTTTTCCTCGAGCAGCCTTTCTCCCCGGCTTAACATCCCTCGAACGCTGCGCACGTTCTTCTCGCCCACCGGTGTACTCTTCTGCAGCTCTCTCATCCTTCAGACGCACGGAGCCCGTCGGCTCCCTTCTCGTGTCGTCCTTCTCACTAGCTGCGTCTTCCACTCGACTTCCTGTGCTCCTAAGCTCCTGCACACTCAGAGATAGGGATCAAACACAAAGCAGGACCTAACCAACTTGGTTGATCACATCAAAACACTCACGGGGTCCAACATGATCTCCCCATTCAGACAAGCTCTCCGGTCTCCTTGACGTCCTGTTGCTCCACATTGAGCGTTCGATTATCTTATGACATTATCTTGACGTGGGCAGGTAGTCCTCTTGGACATGTCTCCCGCTAGTCGGGCACTGACTGTCTTGACCAGCTGTTGTAAACGTCCTTCGTTCGGCCCTTTGACACCCTGTTATTGATCATCTTGACTTTAACCTCTACCTTGATATTTAACTTCGTACCAAGTGGACCTCCCTATATCGCCGTATCAATACTAATTAATGAACTAAAATAACTAAGTTCTGTTGGCAAATTTAAAATGTTCAGCCCACTTACCTTGAGATCATCATACCATCCAAATGGAGGATTGGCGGCATCAAGCATTGATATTCTAGAATTGAGTGGTGGTCATTCCTGCTTTAGTGATAGAAATAGTTTGTTATTCCATGGCTTCATGAATAGCAACTCTACAAAACCCTAAACCCTACAGTATGAATAAAAGAATGTAGTGTATAGAACAAGGTTCCAAACAAGAATTCAGAATATATATAAAAGAACCCTTAAAAAAATGAGACTAAAACTGAATACCATAGACTTTTATCCATCTTCAGGCCTCATATTGTTAAATTCATCAACTACCATATGCTAAAATCATGGCACCCCTTCCAGATAAAATTCATGCTGAGAATAGAAGTTCCAAGTTTTAATTAGAAGAGAAGATTTTACTAGCATGTTTTAATCCCACATAATTCAAGATATGTAAAACCAATACTAATCTAAAATTTCAATGGTATAAAGTTTTTTTTGTTAATAATATACTCAACTTCACTTAAATACATCTGAATAAGTGGAGAAGAGAACAAGAGAAGAAAAAAAAAGAAGAGAACAAGAGAAGAAAAAAAAAACAAGGGCACATAACACAAAGAATAAGGTGAGTTTAGGGAGACCAAACTCACAAAGCTACTATCACAAATCACTAATGTGGTTAGACCGGAAGCAAATGAATCTTTTCATGATAAATAACTCTAGTTAACAATTGGTGGGTTGATAAATAATTCAAAAAAAAAAAAAGAAGAGAAACATTCTCAATTTCCTTGTTTGAATAGTAAAAAGTAAAACAACAATCCTTTTAAGATATATTGTTGTCCGCTCATCAAACAAATGAAAATCAATTCTCAATAAGTGCAATGTAGCAGAAACCTAACAAAAAATAGAGTACAGCTGGTTGATTTTAGTTCAACCCAAAGTGGCAAGGGTAAAGGTGCAGGTGAGGAATCCACTAAACTTGGAGCTTTGTGATCAAACAGTCAGGAACATCATCGAAGAAATAATAAAATATTAAAAATAATTTATTTAACATTATTAATAAATTTATTTAACTATTATCGTTCAACACATATTAAAATTTACATCATATCTCTAAAAAACATAATTAAAAAATAAATTAATCATCTATATGCTACTCTTGATTTAATCATATTTAAACATCATTCAAAAAGCATAATAGATAAGTTTCAACTTTGAATTAATAAAAAATTTCTTCATCACTTGATATTGTAGTGTCATATAAAAAAATAAAATAATGAGAAATATAAATAATTGACCCAATATAACAAAATTAAATTGTATTAAAAACTTGCCTCATCAACATCAATAATATCCTCATCATATTCGATTGAAGAGTAATATGCTTTTGTTTCTTGTGAACTTATAGCTGCAAAATTCAATGAAAAAGATACACCATTATTGGAGATTATAAAAGAAGAATATTTTCATAAAAAAATAATAAAAATTATTTTGCAACTTATATTACCTTGTTTCTCATTTGATAACCAACTTTGAGTGTACATCAATGTTTCTATGTTTTTGGATGAAGCTTGCTTTTATGAGAACTCACCAATCTACCACTTGTACTAAATGTAGATTCTTAAACCACAATCAATATTGGAATGGCAAGTATATCCCGTGTCATTCTCATCAAGGTGGGATACTTGATTCCATTAGTCTTCCACCACTCCAATATGTCAAAATCTACATTTCTTAGCAACACTTTGTCTTCTAAATACTGTTCTAGCTCGGTCTTTAGATCAGTATTAATGTCACACTCAAGTGCTACTTCTTTATCAAAACTATCCAAAAAATCATCGATACTTGTATTCAATCTAGTCACCATTGATCTTCTTTCAACACTAGCATGACCATTATTGTTTGTGTATTCCTCAAGTAAATAATAACATATTTTTTGAATCCTTCTAAGAGGTTCTTTAAAGCCAATCTCTCCCTGTGTTCTTTTGAAATAATACTCTACCAACTTTGGCTTATATCTTGGATCTAATATAGTAGTTATTCCCATAATTCCATGAATACCATACCAATATTTCTCAAATTTGGAAAGCATTTGTTCAACCATAGAAGAAATAACCTTATTAGGAAATGTGACAATGAAGCTTTAATTTCACTAACCTTAGGAAAAAAGATATTTGTTATGGAATACTTTCTTCTAGAAAATATTTTAGTCACAAAATAAAAGGCTTTCAATATTTGAGATACCTCTTCTAATAACAACCACTCCTCTATTGGGAAATATTTATAGGATGAATTATAAAATCTCAAACGAGCAAACACATCTTTAAAAGATATAGCAGTTATGAACATCAAATATGTTGAGTTCCAACAAAATTTTCAGTCAAGCACCAATTTTTTAGCATTCATATTGTGTACTACAATCCATGCAACATCATCAAACTTTTGCTCTCTTTTAGGAGATGCTCTCCAATATGCGATACTTTCATAAATTTTCTCAACACTAGGTGAAATGACATCCAAGCCATCTTGGACAACTAAAATTAAAATATGAGCAGCACAACCCATATGAAATAAAGACCCTCCTAGCATAAGTGTAGAATGATCAAGTTTATGTAGCACATAGTTTATAAAAGAATCATTCATGGAGAAATTATCAATAGTAATTATGGATATGTTCCTATCAATATTCCAATCTATCATTGACTTAACTATGACATTAGCAAGGACTTTTGAAGTATGTGAAAATAACATAAGCAAACCTATATAATGCAAACACAATAAGGTATATATTTAAGTATCTATTTAATTTAAAACATGAAAAAGTGTGAAAAATATTATATATTTGAGTCACAAATAGAAATTATACCTCAAAATGTGACTTTGCAAATTCTAATTATCATCTATAAAATGAACTATCAAAGTCAAAAATCCCTTCCTTTGATTAGATGCATTCAACATGTTGGTGGTTAAAGCAATCGTACTGATCTGGCGGTGAGAACAGGGGACCCCCATTTTGAGGAGTCAACGCCACGTGGAAGTCAAAGGGCCAGGTGGTCCATCGGAAAAGGATGGACCGACCGGATGCTCGAGAGAAGGTCGGACCGATCGGCCGACCGGAGAAGGGTGGCTGACCGACCGGATGGCCGACCAGTGTTTAACTGATGGCCAAAAGGCGCCCCGATGGGAGTCGGGGTTTCGGCGCTCGATTGAATAGGAACAAAGGGCCGAGCGGAAGTCACGCTTGACCGAAGACATAAGGTAGCATACTGCTAACAGTCTCCACAGAGCACATGACCGAGAATCTCCCAAGTAAACCACTATATATGTACGACCAGACGTAAGGTGGAGGTTGTCCGGCCGGATGTCCGGCAGGGAGTAAGAGGAAAAGGACAAGGGACATCTTTTTCTGACAGCGGACATGTTCTACGTTCAGGCCATACTCAAAATCCTACAGTAGAAGGATCCGCTGTCCCATCAGAGACGTGCTCAAACTGTAGCAGTATGGTGTCAGGTAAGCTCCTCTGACAAGCCCACACCACGGTGTGGGAAAGGACACGTGTACACCTCGGTATGTGTGCACTCGCTTCTCCATAGCCCTATATAAAGGTCCTCACCCTTCGCCAGAGGTACGCGTTCTTGGAGACTTGGAGCCACTTTCTTGTTGTCGAGCTTTGCCTGACTTGAGCGTCGGAGGGTCGCCGCCGGGAACCCCTTCCCGGCCCGACTTCTGTGTAGGTTCGCCGGAGGATCATACGACCAGTCGGAGATCCACATCAGCGACTCGGATAGCGCCACGTGCCCAGCGTCCGTTGATTCAGCTTTCGGACAGGATCAATTTGGCGCCGTCTGTGGGAACGCTCCTGCATCCGATTGGAAACAATGGACGAGGCTGGACGACAGCATTCGGTGATGCTCTCCACAGAGGAGCTCGACGCTTTGATCGAGACAAGAGCCGCCAAGCTTGTAGAACAGAGGCAAAAGTCGCAAGCCGAGCGGGCAGAGCAGTAAGCAACATCAGCATCAGGAGGCCGAGCGGAAGCATCGCAGGCCATAGTTGCATTTCATCGGGCTCTATTCCGCACTCCTGATGCCGCGGCAGTTAATCGTGATCGAGGATCTTCCTCAGATGAAATGCCAAGGCGAGATAGCAAAAAAGGGAAAGTCACCCGAGCGGACGCCTCTCCTGAACGGATCAACCGTCAATTCTCAGAGGCTATTCTACAAGACCCTCTGCCAAAGCACTATGTGCCTCTGGTGATCGGTGAATACAATGGAACTACCGACCCGGATGATCATTTGGGTAAGTTCGACAATACCGCTACTCTTCATCAATACACAGACGGGGTGAAGTGTCGAGTTTTTCTTACCACCCTCTCGGGATCGGCTCAACGGTGGTTTCGGAGGTTGCCGGACGGATCTATCTCAAGTTTCAAGGACTTCCGAATGGCCTTCCTTCACCACTTTGCTAGCAGTCGGCGCTATCAGAAGACTAGTGTCAGTCTGTTCGCCATCAAACAAGAAGCTCGCGAATCGCTCCGAGCCTATATCCAGCGGTTCAACAAGGTGGCCATGGATATCCCTACGGCCACCTCGGAAACCATGATGAACGCCTTCACACAAGGGCTCGTGGACGGGGACTTCTTCCGCTCACTCATTCGGAAGCCGCCCCGAGACTACGACCATATGCTACACCGAGTCAACGAATACATCAACGTGGAGGAAGCCCAAGCGGACCGAAGAAAAGAAAATCTGACCGAGCGGGCTCCACCTCCCGAGCGGAAGCCGCACACCACTCATCAGCCTCCGAGAGGAGCGAGAGCCGAAGCAATCCGCTCCCCCCATGCTAGGACCCATGTCCAAGAAGTAGCAGCTGAGTGGCCCAAGCCAAAAAAGAAGTGGACCCCCATGTTCTGCTCATTCCACCGGACGGACACTCACAACACCAGAGATTGTCGGAGTCTTCCCTTGATCGCTCATCCCGTTCCCCGGGGTGGCGGCCGCCGATCTCCATCGTCCGACAGGCGACAGAGAACTCACGGAGCCGATCAGACTATATCTGACCGCCAGCAAAGACAAACACCCGAACGACAACGTACTCCTAGGCGTGAAGACAATCCTCGGATGTCTAGGGAACGGCCCCGACCGTCCGCTTGGGAAGAAGAGAATAGAAACAACACTTCCCGAGGTGAAATCAACATCATAGCTGGTGGTCCGACCGGAGGAGACTCCAACAGAGCAAGAAAGGCGAGCGTCCGGCAGCTTCAGATCCATGCTGTCGGCTGTAGCCAGGAACGGGCGAGCGGACCCGAAATCAGCTTCGGGCCCAAGGACTTGGAAGGAGTCGAAGTGCCGCATGACGATGCTCTCCTCATCAAAGCGGTAATAGCCAACTACACTATTCACCACGTTTTTATTAACACAGGAAGCTCGGTCAATATCATATTCAGAAAAGGCTTCGATCGACTACAAATTGATCGAGCCGAGTTGTTGCCCATGACAACCCCCCTTTATGGGTTTACGGGCAATGAAGTCCTGCCGGTCGGACAGATCCGACTGGCCATTTTCGCTAGGGGAAGAGCCGCTCAGAAGGACGCGGACTGCAAACTTCGTTGTGGTGGACTCTCCGTCAGTGTACAACGTCATCTTGGGACGACCGGCTCTCAGTGAATTCCGAGCGGCCGTCTCCACCTTCCACCAGAAAATCAAGTTCCCAGTCGAGGACAAAGTGGGAGAAGTACGAGGAGATCAACTAGCAACTCGGTGATGCTACGTCGAGATGGTCCGAGCAGAAGCCAATTCCGCTCGAAAGACGCCACGGATCGAGGTGAATGCTATAACTGAAAAACCTCCCTCTTTAGTTTATGAAGAAAAAGAGGAAGTGCAGATTCACCCAACCCGATCGGAGGCCACCACGTTCGTTGCGGTCGATATGGAGGCAAGCCAAAGACAGGAAGTGATCAAATGCCTCCAGAGAAATTGTGATGTCTTCGTCTGGTCGACGCACGAGCTGCCCGGAATTTCGCCGAACATAGCGCAGCATGAGCTACATGTCCGACCGGACGCTCGGCCGGTGAAGCAAAGAAAAAGGGATTTCAGCGCTGAACAGAATGCCATCATCCGGGCGGAGGTCGAGAAGCTTCTGGAAGCCGGCCATATATGCGAAGTTCAGTTCCCAAGTTGGCTGGCGAACGTAGTATTAGTCTCCAAACCAGGCAACAAGTGGAGAGTGTGCATAGATTTTCGGGATCTCAACAAAGCTTGCCCGAAAGACTTTTATCCTCTGCCTCGGATCGATCAACTGGTGGACTCCACAGTTGGCTGTGAGTTGATATGTATGCTCGACGCTTACCAAGGCTATCATCAAGTGCCGCTCGCCCGAGAAGATCAAGAAAAAGTCAGTTTTGTTACAGCCGACAGCACCTATTGCTATAATGTGATGCCGTTCGGATTGAAGAACGCGGGAGCCACATATCAACGTCTGATGAACAAAGTGTTCAATGAGCAGATCGGGCGAAATCTGGAAGTATACGTGGACGACATTCTCATCAAGTCCGTCCGAGCGGCCGATCTCTTCGAAGACATGGAGGAAACTTTCCAAACGCTACGGAAATATGGAGTCAAGCTAAACCCTCAGAAGTGCCTGTTCGGAGCAAAAGGCGGGCGTTTCTTGGGATACATAGTGATTGAGCGGGGCATCGAAGCAAATCCCAGCAAAGTGAAAGCATTACAAGATATGCCGGCCCCGAGAAATTTGAGGGAAGTGCAGCGCTTGACAGGTCGGATAACAACATTGTCCAGATTCATCTCAAAGACCGCCGATCGGAGTCTCCCATTTTTCAAAATCTTGCGCAAAGCCACTAAGTTTCACTGGGACGAAGAATGCGATCGGGCGTTTGAAGATCTGAAGGCATACCTGAACTCTCTGCCTGTGCTAGCCAAGCCAACTACGGGTGAGCCACTTTGTATTTATTTATCTTCAACTGAGCAAGCAGTCGGCTCGGCACTAGTGAGGGCGAGCGGAGAAGAGCCTGTATATTTTCTGAGCCATATTTTAAAAGATGCTGAATCTCGCTACACCGGGCTCGAGAAGCTGGCTTTCTCTTTGGTCCTCGTCGCTCGGTGCCTCCGTCCCTATTTCTTGGCTCATACCATCATCGTCCGGACAAATAGTCCATTGGGAAGAGTGCTATTGAACCCAGAAGCGTCCGACCGGCTCATCAAATGGACAACGGAGTTGAGCAAATTCGACATCCAGTATCAACCCCGTTCGGCGATAAAGGCGCAGTCCTTGGCGGATTTCGTCACCGAAGTACAAAGGCCAGAACCCGAAGCCATGTGGAGGATATTTGTTGACGGGTCGTCCACTAGGCTCGGGAGCGGGATTGGAGTACTACTGCTATCTCCCCAAGAAGAAAAGATGCACTTATCCGTCCGGCTAGATTACAGAGCTACGAACAATGAAGCGGAGTATGAAGCCCTCATAGCCGACTTGCAGGCAGCTCGGCATGTTGGGGCCGGGCGGGTGATGCTTCACTCGGATTCTCAGCTGGCCGCTCAGCAGCTCTCTGGCACCTTTGAAATTAATAACGCGTGGCTCAAACTCTATGCGGAAGCCTTCGAAAAGCTCAGGGCCGACTTTAGAGAGGTCATTATACAAAAGATACCCCGGGCGGAAAACCAAGCAGCCGATGAGTTAGCCAAACTCGCAAGTTCAATAACGCCGATCGCCATCCAGCAGCCAATTGAACAAGTATCTTTGGTGGCCCATGTTGACCGGATGGAGGGCCTCACGTTTCCGAGCGACTGGAGGACACCCATCATGGAGTTTCTGCGCTCGGGCGCTACACCGTACGATCGGGATGAAGCCCAGCTGTTAAGGAGGAGAGTCAGCCGATTCACACTCATTGGAGATCAATTATACAAGAAGGCTTTCTCCCGCCCGCTGTTGAAATGCATGAGCTAGGAAGACTCGGCATACATCCTCCAAGAAGTACATCAAGGATCGTGCGGAGGGCATCCGGGCGGACGATCGCTGGCTAAGAAGATCCTGCTGGCCGGATACTTCTGGCCAACCTTACAAGCAGACGCCGCTCGGACCGTGTCGACGTGCCTTTCTTGTCAAAAGTATCATAATTTCTCACACCGACCGGCTGAGAAAATGAAAGCAGCTACTGTGTCCTGTCCGTTCGACCAATGGGGAATGGATATTGTGGGTCCGTTTCCCATGGCGACCGGGCAGCGGAAATTTCTACTGGTGGCGGTCGATTATTTTTCTAAGTGAGTAGAGGCCGAGCCGCTAGCCAAGATCACCGAGCAGATGGTCAAGAAGTTTATCTGGCAACATATTATCTGCCGGTTCGGCATCCCTCGCCGACTTGTTTCCGACAATGGACGACAATTCACTGGAAAGTTGCTCGAAGATTGGTGCAAAAGTTATGGCATTGAGCAACACTTCACGCCCGTGGCATACCCCCAAAGCAATGGTCAAGCCGAAGTAGCCAATCAGGAAATTCTTTGTATTTTGCGCGCTTTGCTCGACCATCTGGGAGGAAGTTGGGTGGATGAAGTGCCGGGCGTCCTATGGGCCATTCGAACGACCCCAAAGGAAGGAACGGGCGTCACGCCTTTCCATCTGGTGTACGGCAGCGAAGCGGTGATTCCTGTCGAAGTCGGCGTCGAATCCATCAGGATCCAGAATTATGATGATGGCAACGCCGAGCGAAGGAACATGGAGCTGGATTTGGTTGATGAGGAACGAGCCAAGGCATCCATCCGGCTGATGGCGTACCGGCAACGGATGAAGCAAAACTACAACCGGCGCGTAATCCCCAGATCATTCCAGGTCGGCGACCTTGTCTGGAAGAAAGTAAAGCCGGTCGGCGACGTCGGTAAGCTAGAAGCTCCTTGGGCAGACCCCTTC
This sequence comes from Zingiber officinale, assembly GCF_018446385.1. Taxonomy (NCBI): domain Eukaryota; kingdom Viridiplantae; phylum Streptophyta; class Magnoliopsida; order Zingiberales; family Zingiberaceae; genus Zingiber; species Zingiber officinale. The sequence continues at coordinate 94,126,977 of NC_055999.1, read as the reverse complement.
AAAATCATCGAGAAGCTTCGTTCAGGTGCTTATTATTTGGAGGATGAAGACGGGAGGCAGCTAGATCGACCATGGAGCGCGAATCATCTCCAGCCGTACCGAGCTGGGTGAGAGGTGCGCTAATGTAATTTTATATATGTTTTGGCCGCCTATGTCCTTGTAATGCAGGAAGCAGAAATAATTAAAGGATAGCAAATAGCTTCGCCGAACGGCAGTGTCAAAATTAGCCTTAATGGCCGTCGAGCTCCGACGTTAAAAATCGAGAGACGAGCTGGCGTCTATAAACCCTTCGAGCGGAAGACCGTCAAGCTTCGACGTTAAAAATCGAGAGACGAGCCGGCGTCTATAAATCCGCCGAGCGGAAGACCGTCGAGCTCCGACGTTAAAAACCGAGAGACGAGCTGGCGTCTATAAATCCGCCGAGCGGAAGACCGTCGAGCTCCGACGTTAAAAATCGAGAGACGAGCCGGCGTCTATAAATCCGCCGAGCGGAAGACCGTCGAGCTCCGACGTTAAAAATCGAGAGACGAGCCGACGTCTATAAATCCGCCGAGCGGAAGACCGTCGAGCTCCGACGTTAAAAATCGAGAGACAAGCCGACGTCTATAAACCCTCTGAGCGGAAGACCGTTGAGCTCCGACGTTAAAAATTGAGAGACGAGCCGACGTCTATATATCCCCCGAGCGGAAGACTATCGAGCTCCGACGTTAAAAATCGAGAGACGAGCCGGCGTCTATAAACCCTCCGAGCGGAAGACCGTCGAGCTCTGACGTTAAAAATTAAGAGACGAGCCGGCGTCTATAAACCCGCCGAGCGGAAGGTCGTCGAGCTCCGACGTTAAAAATCGAGAGATGAGCCGGCGTCTATAAACCCGCCGAGCGGAAGACCGTCGAGCTCCGACGTTAAAAATTGAGAGATGGGCCGGCGTCTATAAACCATCCGAGCAGGAGACCGTCGAGCTCAAACGGTAAAAATCTACGTTAAGAGGCGGGCAACCAGAGTCGGCAACCAGAGTCTATAACGCCGCCGGACGGGTAAAGTGCGTCGTGATCCTCGGCTGTAAGGGCCGACCCATGATCGGGCCTGCCGATAAGGCGAGAAGAAAGGCAACGGGTGGCCGAGCAACTCCCTTATAAAATATACTTGGCACAAGAAAACTAGGACCGAGGCAAAAGTTAAAGATTGGATGCTGGGCGAACAAACAAATAACAAAAGAAGAGAATTCATTTGTGCCGAATAGAGGAAAGACAAAATTTATAATAGTATTCGCCCCGAACGGCCAGTTTACAAAAGACAGCAAACACTTAAAGAAAGTTCATAAATCCTTCATTCACTATCATCAAAATTAAAGAGAGAATCAGGGATGAAGCCCATCATGACCGCCAGATCTTCGGGGGGGATCCACAGCTCGGTCGGTATGTGACCCTTGGTCTTCAGATATTCAACTGCCACTTTGATCGCCTCCTTAAAAGTCAAGGACAGCTTGTCGCTGAACTTTTCGCTAAATTCATCCGAGCGGATGAATGCTTTGTGCACCTCCGCCGACCAACTAGGCTCCCCATCTTGATATTCTTTAAAAGTAGCTTTAGAAGCGTCGAGGGCATCTTGAAGATCTTTCAGAGCCCCTTCCGCTTTAGCCTGGTCGGCTGAACGACCCTCCCGTTCGGCGGACAGCGAGGCGTCCAATTCCTTCACCCGCTGTTCTAGCCCCCGATTTTCCACCTTCATCAGGTCCATGTCGTTGATAACCTTGAGCTTCCGGGTGGTTGCAATCTTTATCTCCTTGTCCCGCTGCTTGACCAAAGCCTCAAGTCGAGCCACTTCACCCGACAAGTCGGAGGACTTATTCCGTTCGGCTTCCAGTAGCTTCTTGGCCTTCTCCAGAGTGGCCGTGGACTGTCCTCTGCTTTCTCCCGAAGCTTTGAGCTTTTTCAGCTCGTCCTCCAACTCGGCTAGGCGGTTGCTGATAGCAATCTGCTCCACCCAGTTCTGCAAATGGACATGATCTAGTTAGAAGTTAAATCAAAGTGACTAGCAAGGCAAAGGATATACCCCGGTCGCCTGCTGCAAATTGCTGTCCCCTAGTTGGCTGGGGGTTATAAGAGCGATGCGAAGCCGAGCGTCCTCCCAAGCTTGGGCCAGAGGACCTGTGAGAGTGATTTGCTGTTCGGGAACCGTTGGCCGGTCGGCAGGCAATAAATATTCCTCAGACGGAAATCGCAGAACAGTTTTTATTAACCGCGGTCCGCTCGGATCATCTTGTGGCGCAGTGGCTATGCCAGACAGCTCGCCGATTGTGGAAGGACGGTCGCCCAATCGTTTCAGGTGACGCAGGGTCCGAGGAGGACTAGTAGGCGGCACCTCGGAGGCAGCCCGGGGGGAGTTGAGCGGCGTATGGGTGCTCTCCGTGGAGACCGCGCTGGAGATCAAGGGAGCATCATCACTTCGCTCGGAACGCTGTTCATCGGATGGGGTTGGATGAGAGGCCTGCTCTCGCCATCTGCGTTTCCGAGTCGCTAGAGGAGCCTCATCCGCCGAGCGGCCCGCTACCTTGGCTTGAGCAGAGGATGCGATATCGCCCCCAGCCTCGTTGAGAGAGGCAGAAGCAGTTAGGGCTTCAGGGGCAATCTGAGTCCCCTCATCCCCTTCATCCCCTTCAGGTGCCGAGCCCTCCAAGATCAATCCCCGTTCGGCGACCTCCTTCTTCTTCGCTGCCTCAATCTCAGCAGCTCTCAATTTCAGCCGCTCGGTGGCCTTGGCGGGCCACATGACTTCGGCTGCAGAAGAAAATAATAAATCAGTTAGAACAAAAGAAAGAGGACGATAAGAGCACTTACTCATGCTACAAGGCAAGTCGGCTGGGACGGGGGACAGACCGAATATATACAGCACTCCCGGAAGGAGCAGCTTGTCGATGTGGTAGCGCTGGCCGACCAGCCGGTCGGCTGCATGAAGATAGGCCTGATCGCCCCTAAACTTGCCGAGCTCCAGTTGTGCCGGCATTGCCGTCTGCCATTTGATAAGGAAAGCCGGTGGCTCGGGGAAACGCATATAGAAAAAATGCTCCTTCCAGTGTTTGTTGGAGGTCGGCATATTATCGAAAAGAACAAAACCTATCCTACATTGGAAAACGAAGGTACCCCACTCGGCTTGCTTAGGATAGTAGAAGTAGTGGAACACTTTGGGGTCCAATGGGATATTGTTCAGTTTAAAGAGAACTACCACCCCGCTCAGCAGCCTAATGGAATTCGGAACTAGTTGGCCGAGCGGGATGCGAAAATAGTTGCACACTTGTAAGAAAAACTTATGTGGAGGAAAGTGTAGTCCGGCTAAAAATTGGTCTCGAAAAAAGAGGACAGTGCCGGGCGGCGGTTCATGAGGCCGGTCGGCGGGGGGGTGGCTAATACTATGTGGTGGTCGTCAGGGATTTCATAGGTCCGAGCGAGGCGCAGTGCATCCTCCTCGTCAAACCGGCTCTCCATGGTCGTGTACCAAAGACCAGGAGCACCGGCGGTCGGCTGGGAAGTGCTAGTCATGGTCGAAAGTAAAAAAGAAATGCGGGACAAAAAGAAAGGGAAATCAAGCAAGGAAGAAAGGTAGCAGAACGACAAGGGTAGCTAATCGAAAGCATAAAGGAATGAGGAAGTGAAGAAAAGAAGGGCTTACGAGTAAAAGGGGTGATCTAAATGTGTTGCGAGGTCGTCGGAGAGCTGAGAAACGGAGTCGTCGGAGCAGAAAGAAGCAGCAGGGTGTCGAGGTGTGATGGAGCAGGAATGTGGCGGAGAGAAGAAATCGGAAACTTTATAGCGTTGGCCTCTGATAGCCCTAGCCGTCGGATTCAGGTTGCAAAAAACGAAACTATCATCAAACCGTTCATTTCAAACGGCGGCTGTCCCATCGGAGGTAACGCCACCGCCATACGCTGACAAAAGCGAGATCGCCACGTGTCAGCAGGATACAGGTCACATTTAATGAACGCCCCTTACTGCGCGCAGTGCACGTGCTGGGCAGTAAAGGGGAAGATTCAGTATGGATTCCAAGGGAATACAAGGCACGGGCAAGACACAGCCAAACGGGTGCAACGAATAGGGTGAGCTGAGCGGATGAGCATCCCCAAGCCCTGCCGAGCGGACTAGTGTAGCGGCCGTTACTCAGTCAGATCGGCAGTCCAGTCAGTCGGACTTCGCCTCCTTCGACTAGACTTGAGGGGGAGGCAAGTGATCCGGCGGTGAGAACAGGGGACCCCCATTTTGAGGAGTCAACGCCACATGAAAGTCAAAGGGCCAGGTGGTCCATCGGAAAAGGATGGACCGACCGGGTGCTCGAGAGAAGGTCGGACCGATCGGTCGACCGGAGAAGGGTGGCTGACCGACCGGATGGCCGACCAGTGTTTAACTGAAGGCCAAAAGGCGCCCCGATGGGAGTCGGGGTTCCGGCGCTCGATTGAATAGGAACGAAGGGCCGAGCGGAAGTCACGCTCGACCGAAGACATAAGGTAGCATACTGCTAACAGTCTCCACAAAGCACATGGCCGAGAATCTCCCAAGTAAACCACTATATATGTCCGGCCGGACGTAAGGTGGAGGCTGTCCGGCCGGATGTCCGGCAGGGAGTAAAGGAAAAGGACAAGGGACATCTTTTTCTGACAGCAGGCATGTTCTACGTTCAGGCCATACTCAAAATCCTACAGCAGAAGGATCCGCTGTCCCATCAGAGACGTGTTCAAACTGTAGCAGTATGGTGTCAGGTAAGCTCCTCTGACAAGCTCACACCACGGTGTGGGAAAGGACACGTGTACACCTCGATATGTGTGCACTCGCTTCTCCATAGCCCTATATAAAGGTCCTCACCCTTCGCCAGAGGTACGCGTTCTTGGAGACTTGGAGCCACTTTCTTGTTGTCGAGCTTTGCCTGACTTGAGCGTCGGAGGGTCGCCGCCGGGAACCCCTTCCCGGCCCGACTTCTGTGCAGGTTCGCCGGAGGATCATACGACCAGTCGGAGATCCACATCAGCGACTCGGATAGCGCCACGTGCCCAGCGTCTGTTGATTCAGTTTTCGGACAGGATCACGTACCTTTATTATATTCCAATAAGCTTAATAATTTTGTCTTTTCAAAGTCATAAATTTTAAATATATCACTCTTAATGGTATTGCAAGATGGAACCATGAACAAAGGTTGAAGACTTGCTAAAAACCTAGGAAATCCATGATGCTCCAATATTGTTAATGGATACTTATGTAAAATTATCATTTAAGTAAGAATGCACCTTAAGGTTATTGGGACCTTGATGCCCGGCTGAAGGGGGGGGGGGGAAGTGCCGATCACCCACACTTTGCTTTCAATATTCGTTAGCATGCAGCGGAAATACAAAATATAAACTAACAAGAATAGAAAACTAACCCTAAGCTCTACAATGACAAGAAATAACAAAGCCAATGGCATATTTATGTAACATGGTTCGGAGATCTCTTACTCCTACTCTATGACTGTTTGTAAGGTGGACGATCTTGATTCGTCAGTGGATAACTCCCTGAAAAACCTTCAACTAGCTTACGTAGCTCCTTGTGGGTGGAGAAACCTCATCACAACTCTTACAAGAATACTTGGGATGCTAGGACACTTGGAAGACTATTAATAGGGGTTAACCACCTCTATTTCGTTAACCATGTTCAGTCATCCTGAGCTCTATTAAATAGAGCTTGGAATGAAATACTTAGTTGTGTTTCCCACCACCAGTCGACTGATAAGTGTCACGCCCCAGGTAGTCTCTGCCAGAATAAATTTCAGCAGCATCTTGTTAGAGTATACTAAAAGCCTAGCTTTTGTATAAACATTTATTTAGAAATAAAGAATCACAGTGGTCAATATCTACATTTATTTATTAAATGTAATTTGTTCAATTAATTTATATAGTAGATAACATGATGTAGGGTGTCACACACAGAAGATCATGTTGTCGGTTCTTTATAAATTATAAACAGTTGCTCGCGACTAAGATGGAAAGGAACAAATCGTTGAAGTAGTCGTAGTGTAATTAAGTATTAGTTTATCTTAACTAATAAATTACACTGATACACTCCAAGTGTATTGAGTAGGACCATTTTAGGTAAGTTCTTTTTATACTGACTTTATAAAAGAACTAAACCTTAGTTATTATGGAAGTGTGTGATCTTAATCCTAATATAATAACAAGCACATATATTTAATATTTATTTCTTTGACTTATCAAAGAGTGAGGTTTAGCTCGATAAATCAATATATCCGATAAGTTGGGAAATGATATTACTTATAGTGTATGTTGTTGATTATAGAAGGAATCTGTGTCCTAATTATCTAGGTTGAGAATGCCCCCAAGAGGAGCTCATAAGGATTGTCATGTTAAACCCTGCAGGTGGACTTAGTCCAACATGACAATGAAGTTGAGTGGTACTACTCTTGGAGCTAGATATTAATTAAGTGAATTGTCAGTAACTTACTTAATTAGTGGGCATTCGTAATCTTAAACACAGGGAGACTAACACACTCATGATAAGAAGGAGCCCATAATATAATTTGGGATTGGTGCGGTAGTGCGATAATAACTCTCTAGTGGAATGAGTTATTATCGATGAACTTGAGTTGTGTGTTCGGGGCGAACATGGGATACTCAAGCTCATCGGAAGGCCAAAATCAATTTCTCCTCTAGGTCCCTGTTGTAGCCTCATTAAAGCCTCAAGTCCATCCAAATATAAGCCCATCTTGGTGTCCAAGAAGGGGGCCGACCCAATGCTTGGTGACCAAGCAAGGGCCAACCACATTATCCTCTTAAGGGGCCGACCCCTTGCTTGGTGCCCAAGCAAGAGGGGGCCAGCCACATTAATTCAAACAAGGAGGGGTGTTTTGAATTTTTAAAATCTTCTCTTTGTAGAAAACTACAAGTTTTAAAAGAGAGATTTAAAATTTAAAAACTTTCCTTATTTGAATTAGGCCACATGTTTTAAAAGAAAATTTAAAAATTTTAAAACTTTCATTTTTTAACCATCCTCATGGTTTTAGAAAAAGGAAGAGAAGTTTTAAAATTTAAAATTTTGTAAACATGTTAAAAAAGGAAATTTTTAGAAGAGAAGTTTTAAATTTTAAAACATGGTTTTAATTTTTTAAAACTTTCCTTTTTAACATCCACTTTAGGAAATTAAAAGAGAGCTTGTAAAATTTTATAAGACTTTATAAAATTTTTCCAAAAGATATCTTTTCCTTCCTTATAGGGGTCGGCCACCCTTGCTTGGTGCCCAAGCAAGGGGCCGGCCAATAGGATTAAATCATCATCCAATCAAATTAAAATCAATCTATAATTGGTGATTGATTCAATCAAGAGGAAAAAAAAGGAAAAATAAAAAGGGAAAAGGAAAAACTAGAGGAAAATTTTATTTTTTGTAAAAAGTTTTTCCTAATTTGCCTTAGGCAAATAATATAAAAGAAGGGGAGGAGAGATCTCATGAGGATGCTATTTTTTTCTCTCTTCTCTCTAGTTTTCTCCTAAGGGCCGACCCTTGCTTCTCTTCATGCTAGGGCCGACCACCTCTTGTGGTTCTTCATTGTGGCCGGATACAAGAAAAGGCGAAGAAGAGGAGAAGTAGGGAAGACAACAACTCTTATTCTCTTGTGGAGGATTTCATTGTGGCCGACTCTCTCCCTATCCCTTTTCCCTTGCTCTCTTTGATTCCTAAATTGGTGGTGGTGGCCGGATTTTAGAGGAGGAAGAAGAAAACTCTTTGGGTGGTGTTCATCTTGGAGGATCGTCGCCCACACGACGTTCAAGGCGAGGCAAGGAATACGGCAGAAGATCTTGAGGTCATTAGCATACAAAGAGAAGGTATAATTAGCAATTGTTTTCTGCATCATGCTAGTTATTTCTTTTTGTAAGAATTCCAAACACAAGAGGCATTAGATCTAGTTTTTCGAATTAGTTTTTCAAGTTTGTGTTTTCTTTATTCTTCGAATTTGTGATTCGATTGTTCTTTTTGGTTAACCTAGAGTTATTTAAGGAAATTAAATATTAGCTTTCCTTAAAAGGCTTTGTCTAGGCGATGGTGGTTGCTCCCATATCCAAAGAAGGCCATGTGACTCGCCATGCAGTCCTGGAAGTCAATTTTGGAAATTAATATTTAATAGAATTAATAACATAGGTGGATTTGGATCAATAGTGTTAAGTTCCGCTTGCGATCCAAATCTAAACCATCAAGAACAGATAAGTTAAATTTGGAATCAATGATGTTAAGTTCCATCTGTAATTCCTAATTTAACTTCTAAAGAACACAATAGGTTATTTAAGGAAAGGTTCGACACTTGTACAAAATTTTTGTACAGTGGAACCGGTACGATTTTATTAGGACTAACCAACACATCTCCCCTGTACGGGTGACAATCTGAGACTTATATACATAGCCCTCAGGGCTCACTAACCTCGGCCAACATGACCGGAACAATAACAATAATAATACCAAACACACCACGCAGTTTATATCAAAACCAACCTCCGGCTGTCACCACAATACAAAAGAAAATAAAACAACATCTAAACTTACCTCTTCTGTCGATCGGCAGGCGCGTAGCAAAACACACCAAATAAAACTCCACTAAGCAAACATAAACCCAACCAGTACATTACGTAAAGACAAACCACACAAAATCCAGAGTACAAACCAATCCAAGTCTAGATCCTAGTTTCATGGCAAATAAATGGAAAACCAAAAGACTAAAACGTATACTCCTGTGACAAGGGGACTAGCAACTAGAATCTCTTGACGGCTTCAACTTGAAATAAGAATAATCAATGGGGTGAGTTCAACAACTTAGCGGATACTAGATAGACATGCATAATAAGATATAACTAACGATAATCATCATGTGGTACAGTTTTCTGAACAAAGGCAGGAAATGCAAACTAAAAAAGGCTGAAGAAAATTGTACTCACCAGGACCTCCTATCTGAATATAAGGGTCTTCAAACCAGATACAAAATATCACCTGTATGTATGTCAAACATATGCAACCCAAGCAATGCAGCATCCAAAATGCAACAATCACAAACAATAAATGCAATCTATGCATATGGTGCAAAAATGACATGTGTCACCCCTGATGCCAGTCATCCATCTCACACGCGATGGTGAGACCGAGTGGGTAGAGATATGACAACTATGCACTCTGCCATCATTGCTCCTGAGTGACCTGTTGGGTTTTTCGGGCCGTGAAAACCACTTTTTCGCGTTGCGGAAACCCCGAAACCCCCGCCACCGGATCCATGCGAAGAAAAATAAAAACAAAATACGAGTACGAGTTTCTAAAGTCTAGATCTATACTAGATAAGAGCGTTACCCTCGATGCGATGCCCTTCACTATCCCGCTAGTCCAACGGTTTGCCGGATCTCAAGATCGTCAAAGTAGACAACCCTCTAGAAGTATCCACACGAACAAAATTCTCAAGATCGTCAAAGTAGACAACCCTCTAGAAGTATCCACACGAAAAAAATTAGGTGGAGGGGACCAAACAAAGGTGTGCTAGCACCTAGGGTGTTCGGCCAAGAGAGGAGAGGGAGAGCTTGAGGAAGAAGATGGAATAATGAGCCTTGAATGAAAAATGAATTTTTTTCATTCACCACAAAAGTGGCCGGCCACCTCAAGAAGTGTAACCCCCTTTTTTTGCATTAAGTGGCCATTAAAGAGGGAATTTGTAACCTCCATGAGGTGGCACACACATGTGCCAACTATGATGATGTGGCACATCATCATTGGCCACTTAATGCCAAGTCACAAATGATATGGCATAAAGTCAAGTCAAACTTGACTCTTCCTCTTCCTCTCAAGTCAAGTCAAACTTGACTTAATCTCTCTCACGGTTGATCTAATCCAACCATTTAATTCAAGCCAACTTAATATAATAAATCTAATTCATTTAATTAAATTGATTCAATGAGTCATAATCTAAATTAGACTCATTGAACACATGAATCAACTTGAGTCCAACTCAATTAGCCCAATTAGGATTACACTTAATCCAATTTGATTCATCAAATGAATCTAATCCTCTTGTTTCATCATATGAACCTAATCTCCATCTAATTGTCCTTAGTGTGTGACCCTATAGGTTCTTGTAACGTTGGCAATGCCCCTAAACCCATTTAGGAGCATAAGTAATGAGCGGTATCTAGCAACACATCATTACTACCCAAGTTACAAGAATGTTGAGATCCAACATCACCTTGTGACTACTAATTGTGACTCCTCACAATATATGACAAGTGTCCTTCTATCCTAGACATCTAGATTGATCAATGTGAGGCATAGACCATGTCATCCTCTGACCAATCTAAATCTTGATTTCTAAGTTAGACTCACTAAATCAAATGAGCTCAATATCTCATATTGACTCATTTGGGCATGACCATGCACTTCGTGGTCTCACTCTATCAAGAATATCGATGTCACTCCCGTCATATAGAAGGGATAGATCTCATCTACATCACTCACATCCCTCTGCATAATTCGTTACATACCCAGTAATCGCCTTTATAGTCCACCCAGTTACGGGTGACGTTTGACGAAACCAAAGTACATAACTCCTTATGTAGGGATCCATGGTGACTTCAGGTCCAAGGACTATTAGTCATACTAATATCCACATGAGAAAGTATATGACACTCATATAATGATCCATGATACTTTCTCATAGCGGGTCATTCAATATATATTCTCCAATGCATACCCATGTGTCAACTTGATATCTCTATATCCATGACTTGTGAGATCAAGTCATCAGTTGACCTACATGCTAGTCTTATTACATTAACATTGTCCCTGAATGTTAATACTCGACTAGGAATGATTAAGAGTAGTGTTCCCTATATCATCTCACTATCAGTTCAACTAACCGATTGATATAGGTGAGAACCTTCTACTCAAGGACGCTATTATACTTAGTTTATTTGGCACCAATACAAGTAAGTATAATAACAAAAAACAAATGCCTTTATTTATATAAGAATATGATACAACAAGTCCATAATATAATCATCAAATGATTGGCTCTAGGGCTCTAACTAACAATCTCCCACTAGCACTAGTGCCAATCAGTGTAGGCTCTAAGCCCCAATGACCTAGTGTGACCATCATGCTTCCTCTGTGCCAAAGCCTTGGTCAAGGGATCTACGATGTTAGCCTCTGTAGGTACTCTGCAAATCTTCACATCTCCTCTCTTGATAATCTCTCGAATGAGATGGAAGCGCCGTAGTATGTGTTTGGTCCGCTAGTGTGAGCGAGGTTTCTTCGCCTGTGCTATAGCTCCATTATTGTCACAATAGAGCTCAATAGGGTCAGCGATACTGGGAACCACCCCAAGTTCAGTGATGAACTTGCGGATCCAAACTGCCTCCTTTGCTGCCTCTGATGCAGCAATGTACTCGGCCTCTGTCGTAGAATCAGCTACTGTGTCCTGCTTCGAACTCTTCCAGCGCACAGCACCACCATTTATGCTAAATACGAATCCTGACTACGATCGATAATCATCTTGATCGGTCTGGAAGCTGGCATCACTGTAACCCTTTACAGCTAGCTCATCATTGCCTCCATATATCAAGAAATATTCTTTAGTCCTTCTTAAGTACTTAAGAATATTCTTGACCGCTATCCAGTGACTTTTACCTGGATCTGACTGGTATTTGCTCGTCATGCTCAAAGCATACGAGACATCAGGTCAAGTACATAGCATGGCGTACATGATAGATCCTATAGCTGAGGCATAAGGGATCTGATCCATGTGGTCTCTCTCCTCTCTAGAAGAGGGACCTTGAGTCTTCGAAAGACTCACGCCATGTGATATCGGCAGAAATCCCTTCTTGGAGTTCTGCATGGCAAACCGAAGGAGTACCTTGTCAATATATGTACTCTAACTTAGGCCAAGCAATCTCTTAGATCTATCTCTATAGATCTGTATCCCTAGAATGAGGAATGCCTCACCTAAGTCCTTCATTGAGAAGCAACTCCCTAGCCAGGTCTTGACAGACCGAAGCAAAGGGATGTCCTTCCCAATGAGTAGTATGTCATCCACATACAATATGAGGAAGACAACTATATCCCCTACAACCTTCTTATAGACACAAGGCTCATCTTCGTTCTTGATGAAACTAAACTGTTTGATTGCATCATCAAATCAAAGATTCCAGCTCTGAGAAGCTTGCTTTAGTCTATAAATGGACCTATGCAGCTTGCATACTCTGCTAATATACTGTGGATCTACAAAACCCTCAGGTTGTGTCATGTACACATCCTCGAGCAGGTTTCCATTCAGAAACGTAGTTTTGACATCCATCTGTCATATCTCATAGTCATGGTATGCTGCAATAGCAAACATGATCCGAATGGACTTAAACATCGCTACTGGAGAAAATGTTTCATCATAGTCAATACCATGAATCTGCTTGAAACCTTAGCTACCAAGCGACCCTTATAGATAAGTCCATCCATGTCAGTCTTTCTCTTAAAGACCCACTTACACTCTATGGGTTTTACCCCTTCAGGTGGATCAACCAAAGTCCATACTTGGTTGGTGTACATAGATTCCATTTCTGATCTCATGGCCTCTAGCCATTTCTCGGAATATGGTCTCATCACAGCTTCTTGATAGGTGGTAGGCTCATCCTCTATGAGCACAACGTCATCATGTTCAAACAAGAGAAATGAGTATCTCTCGGGCTGACGACGTACCCTATCAGACCTGCGAAGAGGTATGTCTACTTGAACTGGTTGTTGTTCCTCAACTCTTTGTGGAACAACATCATCCACAACACTTTGTAGTTCCAGTTCAACTTCCATCGAGGCTTCAGTGCTATGGTCTGCATCTTGAACTTCTTCAAGATCGAACGTACTCCCACTAGTCTTTCTAGAAACAAAGTCCCTTTCTAGAAAGACCCCAGTCTTTTCCACAACTACCTTGTGCTGACTGGCAATGTAGAAGTAATATCCCTTAGTTTCTTTGGGATATCCAATAAAGTAGCACTTGTCGAATTTGGGTCCTAACTTGTCTGAGACTTGACGTCTAACGTAAGCCTCACAACCCCAAATACTCATAAAAGACACCTGAGCATCTCTCCCAGTCCATATCCTATATGGTGTCTTTATCACGGTCTTGGATGGAACTCGGTTGAGTATAAAAGCTGCCGTGTCTAGAGCATAGCCCCAAAGGTATGTCGGAAGATCTGTGTGACTCATCATAGATCGTACCATATCTAATAGGGTACGATTCCTCCTTTTGGATACACCATTCCACTATGATGTTCCAGGAGGAGTGAGTTGGGATAAAATCTCACACTCAGCTAGATAGTCACGAAACTCATGGCTAAGGTATTCTCCACCTCGATCTGATCGAAGTATCTTAATACTCTTGCCAAGCTGGTTCTGTACTTCATTCTTGAATTCTTTGAACTTTTCAAAGGATTCTGACTTATGTGTCATCAAGTACACATAACCATATCTACTGAAGTCACCAGTAAATGTGATGAAGTACCTATAACCGCCTCTAGCAGTGACATTGAAAGGGCCACATACATCACTATGTATAAGTTTTAACAAATCAGTCGCTCTTTCGCTGTGCCCACTAAAGGGAGTCTTGGTCATCTTGCCTAGTAGGCATGACTCGCACATCTCATAAGATTCAAAATCAAATGAGTCCAGCAAACCATCCTTATGGAGCTGGGATAAGCGCTTGTCATTTATATGACCTAAGCGACAGCGCCAGAGATAAGTTTGGTTCAGGTCATTTGACTTGAACCTCTTGGTATTTATGTTATAGATAGGGCTTTCAAGGTCTAAAATGTAGAGTCCGTTCATCAGAGGTGCACTACAATAGAACATATCTTTTAAATAAACAGAACAACATTTGTCCTTTATTATAAAAGAGAATCCTTTCTTGTCCAAACAAGAAACTGATATAATGTTCTTAGTTAAGGCAGGCTCATAACAACATTCATCTAATTCTAGTACAAGCCCAGAGGGTAGAGATAGATAGTAAGTTCCTACAGCAACAGCAGCAACCCGTGCTCCATTGCCTACTCGTAGGTCTATCTCGCCCTTCGTCAATGCTCTGCTATTTCTCAACGCTTGTACATTAGTACAAATGTGAGAAGCACATCCGGTATCTAATACCCACGATGAAGAAATAGAGAGGTTGACTTCTATAACATTTATACCTGAAGTAGAAATCTTATTTCTCTTCTTCTTAAGATCTTCCAGGTATCCTATGCAGTTCCTCTTCCAGTGCCTTGCTTGTCCTTGATACAGTTGACGAAGATGTTCAACCATATCATAAGCGCCCATTAACTCGTGTTGCTTCTGAAGCTCAGAGTTCATGGTCGTGAGCATAAGACAGGACACATCTAATGCGTCATCTTGATGCTTCTTGTAAGCATCTCGGTCAGCTCGCGTAGCAGTGACAAGAGGTGCCTCCGGAATGGGCTGCTCCAGGACATACAGTTTTCTTTCTTGTGTAGGAACGATTCTCAGATTCCTGTACCAGTCCAGGAAATTAGCTCCATTGAGCTTGTCCTTGTCAAGGATAGAACGCAGGGAGAAAGAGTTCGTATTCGACGTCATGGTTATCTACAACAGAAAAATACATAAATAAATATCATATTCTATTAAATCATTTAATTAGGCCTTTAACTAAATGATGCTCCCACTGAATTATATAATTTTTGTAGAATCAAGTGAGTGATGTGGTCAAACCATACTTACGAGATTCTAACCAAGTAGCTATAATTCATGTGGGACAAGATCCACATCATACTACGCCTTGAGTTAGCTTTGGCTAAATCGCCCAAGACTTAGTATGATCGGTAGGTAACAATTTACCAATTACATCTCTATGCAACTCTTGTTTATAGGATCATTATCCGCAGTTATATTAAAACTTGAGTTAGCTTTGGCTAATACACCCTAGAATTAATATAAATGTGATTATGTCTTATATTCCAACCGTTCGAAATATGCTTATAGTTTTACTCGATCCAACCGAGTTAACTAGTTACTCAATCTAATTGAGTTATACTCACCCATGCGTTGATAGGCGGGACCAAGATTGTCCCTCCATACCCTACCAAGATAATATGTGTTACTCTGCTTTGGCAGATTCAACAACACATGTGATCGAGATAGTGATAGGTATCACGGCATGGTAGGCATTTTTAGAGTTGACACAATTTAGATCTAATCTAATCAACGATGTGTATCATATACTTGATTTAGATCTAATCTAATCGTAGAGGAGGTGCATCATGTGCGCGACTTAGATCTAATCTAATCGTCGAGATGTATCATATACGCGATTGATCGAATCGAATCATTAAGGCGCTAATTAACTACTTTACTAGCATGCATCAAATACACACACACAAGCAATTAATTATACTATCTGTGATTAGTCATGGTCCTACTACGTTCTTCTCAAGCCAATGAGAAGATCGGATGGTCAACCTAGGGTCAACAGCTTCTCAAGCTCCTCCCTTTGACCACCTTGTGTTGCTCGCGCCCTCCTTGTAACTCCGTCTCGAGTGGACCTTCCACGGCTCCAATTTTGTACATTATAATTTTGAAACTCGAGTTACATTCGAGTCTAAACTAATTTACAACAAGAATAAATAATAGAGAAAGGCACGACGCGCAGGTCGCGAAACAAATGTACAACACACACAACACAAATGACGGCGCGCAGGCCGTAATATGAATTACAATACATTTCCAATCAGATTGGGTCGTTTTAGGCCATGACCATCACAAATTATACATAATTCTAAATTATGTAATTTTCATAATTTTCTGTAATTTTAATACTAATTTTTATAATTTTTATGAGTAAAAATTCACCCGACCTACTAGGATTTCATTGCCTAGTCGTAACTAGGACTTCCTGCCTGGTGTTTGGTCCTCTTGATCCGAACATAGGAGCCCCCACTTTCTTTGTTCGAGGTCAATATTGTACCCACATGGCTCAATCAGACCATAGCTCTTGTGCACAGTCGGTGGTTAAACCTTCTGGCAGTCCAGACTCTTGGGACCTGTGGGTTATGAGCCTTTGTTTGAGGGGGGGGATTGTTGGAGTTGCAAGGTTGCAAACATAGTCCCATATTGAAAACACATGGGAAAGATCATGGGTTTATAAGAGAAAATATATCTCCATTGGCATGAGGACTTTTGGGGAGAGCCTAAGAGTAAAACCATGAGGGCTTAGGCCCAAAGTGGACAATATCATACCATTGTGGAGATATCTAAATTCTTTTCGATCCAACAATGGTATCAGAGTCACGTGCGAAGACTTGTACAAGTTTAGTTTGATTTTTATGAAAAATATAGCTTCTGTGATTTTCTGTAAATTTAAGTTTTTATAGATTTTTATGAGTAATTTTCTCGTAGAAGCGAAGCAAAAGTGTTTCGACACTTGTAGGCTTCGACTACCGAGAAGCTTTTTCCGAACGGCAAGGTTTCGCCCCAAAACTTTTTGGGACAGCGGACTAAGGCGCTGTAGGATCGCTTAGGGACACTCGCGATGGTTAGATCGCGGGTAGGGGCGCTGCCCCTGGCCCCGCAAGGGGATTCGTTCCGCGATTGAGCCCGAAAACCGCTAAACGGGACCGCCGGGAATTTTTACTCGTAAAAATTGTAAAACTTAAATTTACAGAAAATCACAGAAGCTATATTTTTCATAAAAATCAAACTAAACTCGTATAAGTCTTCGCACGTGGCTCTGATACCACTGTTGGATTGAAAAGAATTTAGATATCTCCACAATGGTATGATATTGTCCACTTTGGGCCTAAGCTCTCATGGTTTTTCTCTTGGGCTCTCCCCAAAAGGCCTAATGCCAATGGAGATATCTTTTCTCTTATAAACCCATGATCTTTCCCATGTGTTTTCAATATGGGACTATGTTTACAACCTTGCAACTCTAACATGACCCAGTGGACAGGATGCTGTCGGAGTACACCTATCTTCTTACCCCAAACGTAGTGGGGGAGCCTAAGCTCTCATCTCCCTGTATCATAGGGGAGGGATCCCTACCCACTACACGCTGCAGTCATCGCTACCTAGGAGCAGACAAGCGGAGCCCTGACAGAGCAAGCTGCATATACCTTGCCTGATGTACCACTGACTCATGAGTGGTTGTGTGTGCAGACCATGTAACTGGCGATGCACTCAATAATAATGGAGCTGACCATCGCCAGCATGCAATCATGCAAAATGGTGCATGACACTAAACATGTAGATATAGACCGTATAACCTCCATATAAAATGCACTAAAAGAAAATAAATCATATGATGATCTACATATCAAAACCTAAGTACACAAATCAGATATGACCAACAACAAGACTACTACACAGTAGGCAATGTAAGTCACTATTTCAACGAACAGGGATACACATGGCGGCAATCAAAGAAAGTATACGTAGGAATGCATAACAGATAGGAATATAGGAAGGCAACAGGAACCAGATAGTGGCATATCCAAGCAAATGCAAACATATTCATTACCACTAGAAATATACTATTATGCATATCTAACATGACTATATCAAGAGATAAGTCAGAAGTACCCGCCTTAAAAAGAAGATCGAATCAAACAATCTGAAGTCGAGACACTCGTCTCGAATCAAGGTCCTGCATCAATCAAAATATATATTTTATTTAGCTAAATTCATATGAATTAAATAGCTAACTAAAATCCTCAAAACTAGTTATGGGAAAACCCTAATCAATCCACCATTCAATTAGATTTAAATCTACACCTAATCATACTTAACCAATTTGTATCGAATTCCTACACCTTACCTCAATTCACAGCCACTGTTGCTGCTGGGACAAGGTGAGCTGCTGGATGGAATTGATGTCGGAACCAAGAACACCCCACAGAGAACAATCTCCTTGCTGGAATCTTTTCCACTGGTTAGATCAAGTTGAGATCAAGAAGTGTAGATAACAAATCCAGCAACAACCAAATTCCAACCCAAATCTTACCTTCAACCGGGACCTCAATCAACAGCAAGGAAGAACCGGTGAAACCAAGCTAGGGAAGAGGGCCAAGGTAACTCGGCGTCGACGATCACGCTCGCAGCTGTCGACGTCGGAGCTCTATGGTCGGCGGCGCTGAAGAGGGCCGACACCAAGAACTAGGGCACGAGGTGGAATGGATCGAGCTAGGGCTGCCACCGCTAGGGCAGAGGGACAGTAGACGACCGACGCTAGGGCACAAGGAAAGGGTCGGCAACCGGCGCTAGGGTAGAGGAGGCGGAGACTACGTTGGGTGTGGGACACCGGTGGCTTCGGCGTCGCACGAGGGAGAGGCTAGGGCACAGAACCTCTCCCTAGCCGAAGGTGACTCCGAGGGAGGAAGAAGCTCGGCCGGCGGTGAGAAGAGGAGAGGTGTCGGTGGCGGCGTGCAGCTCGGAATAGAAGAGGAGAAGGATCGGAGGCGACGGTGAGAGATGAGGAGCGGAATTCGGCAAGGAGAAGAGGGGAGGAAGGTTCGGTGAGGAGAAGAGCATGGGTAGGGGAAATAAGAAAAGGTAGGGGAGTATAAGAAAATAATTAAAAAAACTTAGGGTTTTTTTTTTATCAAAACCTAGGTTATTTCCTTAATCAACTCCCATCATTGGGTATTTCTAAATAGGCCTTTCCCGTGCTTATTAATTCATCCCCGCAAACTATCTCATACGAACTTCCAAAAATCTCCAGAAAATTTCTAAAAATTCCGTTAAGGCTTTTTTGCCTATTAAACCTTATTATTTAATTTTTATTTGTTGTCGTATTTTACATTCTCCCTCACTAATAAAAATTTGGTCCCCAAATTTCATTATTTACCATCAGCAAGAACTAGCAATAAATAGATAGTATAAATGCTGAACAAAAATTAACCCGCATACCTCAAGTGAAAAGATGGGGGTATCGAGCTCGGATCATATCCTCGAGCTCCCAGGTAGCCTTCTCGTCAGAATGATGTTGCCATCTGACTTTAATCAGCCGAATAGTCTTGTTCCGCAGCTGACGCTCCTTCTGATCCAGAATTCGTATCAGAACCTCCTCGTAAGTAACGTCAGGCTGAATGAGAACTGGTATATCTGACAGAATATGTGCTGGGTCGACTATGTATCTCCTTAGCATAGACATATGGAACACATCGTGAACGCCTCCATCGCCGGTGGTAGCGCCAGACGATAAGCTACTGCTCTAATCCTCTCCAAGATTTGGAAAGGTCCAAAGTATCGTGGAGCAAGCTTACCTCGGAGGTCAAATCTCTTCACCCCTTTCGCGGGTGAAACTCTCAAGAATACATCGTCGCCAGTAGAGAACTCCAGGGGTCTGCGTCTTCGATCAGAATAACTCCTCTGACGGTCCTGTTCTTCGGACATCCTTCGTCTAATAGTACGGACCAACTCTACCTCCTGCTGAGCTCTATGAGGTCCTAACAGCTGGGCCTCCCCAACCTCCTCCCACAGGGTGGGTGTCCGACAAGGTCTACCATACAACGCTTCAAATAGTGTCATCTGGATAGCCGAGTGATAGCTGTTGTTGTAAGTGAACTCTACTAATGGCAAGTGGTCCTCCCAACTGTCTCTAAAATCCATAACACAAGACCTTAACAAATCCTCTAGAGTCTGAATGGTCCGCTCTGACTGTCCATCTATCTGCAGATGGAAAGCTGTACTGAAACAGAGCTGTGTACCCAAGGCCTACTGCAGACTCTGCCAGAACCGGGACGTGAACCGTGGGTCTCTATCCGATATGATGCTCAAAAGAACACCATGCAATCTGATGATCTCTCAGCAATACAACTCTGCCAATCGATCTAGCGAATCGATCCTCTGGATCACTAAGAAATTCGCGAATTTGGTTAATCGGTCAATGACTATCCAAATTGCGTCATGGCCTCTTTGTGTCCTAGGCAATCCCTCCACAAAATCCATAGTGATGTACTCCCATTACCACTCTGGAATCAGAATCCTCTGAAGTAATCCGGCAGGTCTCTGGTGCTCAGCCTTCACCTGCTGACAGATTAGACATCTAGCTACAAACTCTGCGATGTCTTTCTTCATGTCGTTCCACCAATAGGAATGCTTCAAATCTTGATACATGCGTGTTCAGCCTGGGTGGATCGTAAATCGAGAGCAATGTACCTCTTGAAGTAGCTCCTCCAAGACCGGGTGAGACTGAGGTACATATAACCTGCCTCAGAAATAAATGATGTCCTCCTCATCTCGGGTGAACTCGGTCTGCTGCCCAGAAGCGATCTGGCTGCCAATGGACTGTAAGTGCTGATCCCCGGCCTGGGCCTCTCGAATCCTCGTCTTGATCGATGATTGAGCAACCATGGTAACCAGAATACCCTGCTCTGTCTGTCTCTGCTCCTGAAGGCCCAACTCGGAGAAACCCTGAATCAAGTCCGTGACCAAAACTCGGTGGCCAGCTAACATCCCTCTGGACTTCCGGCTAAGTGCATTGGCAACCACATTAGCTTTCCCCGGGTGGTAGCTAATAATACAATCATTATCCTTCAAGAACTCCATCTATCTCCTCTGTCGGAGATTGAGTTCCTTCTAAGTGAAAAGATATTTAAGACTATTATGATCAATGAGAATCTCAAATGTATGATGCCGCCAAAGCAAATATAATAGCAGCTAGCTCCAAATCATGTACTGGATAGTTCTTCTCATGCTCCTTCAACTGACGAGAGGCATAAGAGACTACCCTACCATGTTGCATCAAAACAGTGCCCAACCCCTGTAGAGAAGCGTCGGTATAGAGCACAAATCCGTCCTCTCCAGAAGATAAAACCAAAACTGGTGCCGACACTAATCTCCTCTTCAGCTCCTGGAAGCTGGTCTTGCAGGCTTCTGACCACGTGAACTTCACGCCTTTCCTGGTCAGGTGTGTCAACGACATAGCAATGCCAAAGAAACTCTCGATGAACCGTTTGTAATATCCGGCCAGTCCCAAGAAATTGTGGATCTCTTGAACTAATTTCGGCTGCTCCCAGCTGGTGACAGCCTCGATCTTCTGAGGATCTATGGAAATACCTCGGCTAGATACCACGTGTCCCAGAAAACCGACTGAGGATAGCCAGAAAGCACACTTACTGAACTTCGCATATAGACAATGTTGTCGAAGAATCTCCAAGACTATGCAAAGATGCTGAGCATGTTCCTCCTCGGAACGCGAGTAGATCAGAATGTAATCAATGAAAATGATAACGAACTGATCTAGGTACTCTAGAAAGATGTAGTTCATCAAATCCATAAACACCGCTGGAGGATTAGTAAGCCTAAATGACATTACCAAGAACTCATAATGTCCTTATTTGGTGTGGAATGTTGTCTTCTGAATATCAAAATCTTTGACTCTCAGCTGATGATATCCGGACCGCAGATCAATCTTAGAATACAGTGATGTACCTCTGAGCTGATCAAACAAATCTTCAATTCGTGGTAACTGATACTTATTTTGGACGGTCACGACGTTCAGCTGTCTATAATCGATGCACAACCTCAAAGTACCATCATTTTTCTTGATGAACAATACCGGAGAACCCCACGGAGATACACTAGGGCGAATAAATCGTCTATCCAATAACTCCTGGAGTTAGACCTTTAGCTCGTCCAACTCTTTCGGTGCCATATGGTAAGATGCTTTCGATGACGGTGCGGTCCTCGAAATTAGCTCAATAGCAAACTCCACTTGCCTTCGGGGAGGCAAGCCTGGTAGCTCATCTAGAAATACATCCAGATACTCTCGAACCACTAGAATGTCTGAGAGCTGCAATCTACTGCTGCCGTCAACATTAATTAATAACAATAGAAATTCTTGACAACCATGTGACAACAGCTTTTGAGCCTGAATCGCAGAAATGGTAGATATACCATCATCCCTGATACCAGTGAAATCCCATGAGGGTTGGTTCGGAGGTCGAAATGTGACCACCCTCATCTGGCAATCAACCGTGGCATAGTATGCTGATAGCTAATCCATGCCAAGGATAATGTCAAACTTGACCATTTCCAGTACCAATAAATCTACAGTGAGTATATGGTTGCCGAAGTCCAATGGGCATTCTATGACCTCCTGAGTGACGTCCAATGTATCACCGGACGGTAGGGAGACGGTTAGTCGCTGCGGCCTAAGAACAGGTAGTCTACCAATCTCCCTCATAAATACCTGAGAAATAAAGGAATGCGAACTACCAGTGTCAATCAGTATATCAGCAGAAAATGCATAAATTAAAATCGTACGGCGAAAAATAGATCCGTCAGCCCGTTGTACATCCTCTCTGGTAACCGCGTGAATTCGTCTAGTCTCTAGCGGGGGTGGAGGTGGTAGCACTGCCAGAGGTGGCTGCGCCTGAGCCGGAGTCTGAGCCTAACACTGAGGCAGTGCTAGATACTGAGCTAGAGATGGATATGAGGGTTGTGACTGATACTGGACCGGTGGCTGGGGCTGTGACTGGTGCTGAGCTTGTGGCCGGGGCTGCAACTGATACTGTACTAGTGGCTGAGGCTGCGACTGGTACTAGACCAGTGGCTGAGGCTGCAACTGATACTACACCAGTGGCTGAGGCTGTGACTGATACCGAGGTCCCGAAATAGAACCCTGCGATACCGTGTGAGCACTGGAATGCTCCTATCCGTGCATGCCATATGCAGCTACTGCCGGAGGGGTTGCCCTCTACGGACGATGCGAAGAATGGCCTTTCTACCCCCTCACTGAGTCTCTGTCTGACCGAACTGTCCTTCCTGAACAAAAACCCCGGAAGCCACATGCTGAGCCTTTAACGATCAATCTCGGCTTATGTGCCCAGACATTTTACAATAATAACAAACTGACTGTTCGAAAGAGAAGGCTGATGTGATGTGATCTTTGGATCCCCATCGGGTGCAGTGCAGGTCACTGGAGGACTGTTTCCGATTTTGCTGAGAAGACCTGAAACGTCCAGTGGAAGTCCGCCTCGATTTCTGAGGTCGGCCCGATGCCCCAGAAGTACCTTGACCCGACTGATTATGACCACTCTGCTGTTGTCCGGTAGTTTGTGGCTGTTGAGTCTGTCCTGAAGTCCACTCTGTCTGCTTCCTTTTCTTGTCCACATTCGCTCTCTGCTGATCGACCTTAATCATAAGAGCTCTATCCAACACCTCTATATACGATGAGTTACCAAAACCTGCAATCTTTACTTGGAGATGTCCATCCAATCCCTGGAAAAACTGAAACATACAAGACCTGTCCTCAACAACTAACTTTGGACAAAATCTGGCCAACCGATTAAATTCAACATTGTATTCTATCACCGTACGGTTGTTCTGCCGAAGACTCAGAAAATCCTGTCGACGTGTCATCTGATATGACCGTGGAAAGTACTGGCTCTCAAAAGCCTCTCTAAATTTTGCCCAGGTGATGTGCTACTCGCCTATAATCAAGCGTTGCGTATCCCACCAGATGTCAGCCTCGTCCCGTAAATGGTAAGCAGCCAACTCTGCCTTCACCCACTCAGAGCAAGCTATATAGAAAAAAGTTCGCTCCAATGTCTCTATCCAAGACTGAGTCACACTCAGATCGGTCTCTCCGCGAAATAGCGTGAATCTACTCTTCATCGACTCTGCCAAAGTTGGGATCCGAGCTCGTGCTGCAACCATATCAGTAGGGTGAGTAGGGATCACTGCGGGAACTGACAGAACCACTGGAGCTGGTACTACTAGTGGTACCGCTGGATAGGCCGGGGGAGGTAGCCCTGGTGCTGCTGCATAAGCCAGTGCATGTACCGCTGGTGGCACTGTAGGGTCAATATGTGTAGGAGTGGATGGAGGTACGATAGGTGGTGGTACCGGACAAGGAGCTACTGGTACTGCTGGTGCGGGTGTCGAGTATGTAGTAGGTACAGGTGTAACTAGTGCTGCTGGTGCCAGATACGTCGTAGCAGGCACAGGTGGCGGTGGTGCCGGGTACGTAGTAGCAGACACTACTGGTGGAGGGGTCGAGTATGTCGCAGATGGTACTGCTAGTGGTACAGTGGATATTGTAGGTGTGGGTAACTCTGGAGAATGAACCGTCAGGATCCTAGAGCCCAACGTGTCCGCAGTACCATGCGGAGTCTGTCCCTGACTGACAGGCTTAATCCCAGCAGACCTCTCTGGCGACTCCAGAGATTCCAACGCCCTCTTGCGTGGTCGTCCTGCACCACGTCTCGACATGGGAGCACGTGTACCTCACCTCATATCTGTTAAATTTATTACCCAGGTATTAATACAAGTACTAAAGTAATCAACATACCTATTTGCCGCCTGGAGATGTTCCGTCGCTGCCAAGCCCCCAATTATGTCCTTGTCAAAGAATACATCGGAATTTCGAAACAAAATTTTGAAACATGAAGATAACGAAAATCCGTACAAATTCAAAAAATACCCAGATTAACTCATGAAAACCTGAACACGGAAAAAAATAGGCATCCTAAACTTGGCTCTGATACCAAATGAATTGCCACGCCCCAGGTAGTCCCTGCCAGAAGAAATTTCAGCAGCATCTCCCCTGTGCGGGTGACAATCTGAGACTTATATACATGGCCCTCAGGGCTCACTAACCTCGGCCAACATGGCCGGAACAATAACAATAATAATACCAAACACACCACGCAGTTTATATCAAAACCAACCTCCGACTGTCACCACAATACAAAAGAAAATAAAACAACATCTAAACTTATCTCTTCTATCGATCGGTAGGCGCGTAGCAAAACACACCAAATAAAACTCCAGTAAGCAAACATAAACCCAACCAGTACATTACATAAAGACAAACCACACAAAATCCAGAGTACAAACCAATCCAAGTCTAGATCCTAGTTTCATGGCAAATAAATGGAAAATCAAAAGACTAAAACGTATACTCCTGTGACAAGGGGACTAGCAATTGGAATCTCTTGACAGCTTCAACCTGAAATAAGAATAATCAACGAGGTGAGTTCAACAACTCAACGGATACAAGATAGACATGCATAATAAGATATAACTAACGGTAATCATGTTAGATGTATACTAAAAGTCTATCTTTTGTAAATATTTATTTCGAAATAAGAATCACATTAGTCAAATGTCTACATTTATGTTAAGTGTAGTTGTCCATTTAATTTATATTGAAGATAACATGGTGTGAGGAGACACATAGAAATTCATGTTATCAGTTTCTTATAAATTATAAATAGTTGCTCACAACCAAGATGAAATGGGACAAACCATTGGAATAATTGTAGTGTAATTTGATATTAGTTTATCTTGACTATAAAATTACACTAGTACACTCTGAGTGTATTGAGCAGGACCATTTGAGGTAGTTTTTTTATACTGACTACATAAAAGAACAAGACCTCTATTATTATGGAAGTGTGTACTCTTAATCATAATATAATAACAAGCACGTATATTTAATATTTATTTCTTTAATTTATCAAAGGGTGTGATTTAGTTCGTTAAATCAATAGACCAGATAAGTTGGGAAATGATATTATTTATATGGTGTGTTGTTGATTATAGAATGAAACTGTGTCCTACTAATCTAGGTTGATGATATTGTTGGAGTGTATACTGAAAGCCTAAGCTTTTGTAAACATTTATTTTGAATAAAGAATCACATTTGGTCAAATTATCTATATTTGTTTGTAGTTGTTCAATTAATTTATATTGTAGATAACATAGTATGTGGTATCACATACAGAAGATGATGTTATCAGTACCTTATAAATTATAAACAGTAGCTTACGACCAAAATGGAAAGGAACAAACCATTGGAAGGTCGTAGTGTAATTAGGAATTAGTTTATCTTAACTATATAATTATACTAGTACACTTAGAGTGTATTGAGTAGGACCATTAGAGGTCGTTTCTTTTATACTGACTTTATAAAGGAACAAAGACCTCAGTTATTATGGAAGTGTGTGCTCATAATCCTAATATAATAACAAGCACATATATTTGATATCTATTTCTTTAATTTATCAATGGGTGAGATTTAGTTCGATAAATCAATAAGCCCGATAAGTTGGGAAATGATATCATTTATAGTGTGTGTTGTTGATTATAGAAGAAAACTGTGTCCTAGTGATCTAGGTTGATAATGTCCCCAAGATGAGCTCATAAGGATTGTATTGTTAAACCCTGCAGGTGGACTTAGTGCGACATGACGATAAGGTTGAGTGGTATTATTCTTGGATTAAGATATTAATTAAATGAGTTGTCAGTAACTCACTTAATTAGTAGACATTCGACATCTTAAACACAGGGAGACTAACACACTCATAATAAGAAGAAGCTCAAAAATGTAATTTGGGATTGGTGCGGTAGTTCAATAATAGTTCTCTAGTGGAATGAATTATTATTGATAAAATTAAGTTGTGTGTTCGGGGCGAACACGGGGTGCTTAATTTTATCGGGAGACCAAAACTAATTCCTCCTCTCGGTCCCTATCGTAGCCTCTTAGTTATAGAGTACTATACCCACCTATACCCACCTTCATACCCATGATGTAGGGGCCGACCAAGCTAGCTTGTGGATCAAGCTAGGGCCGGCCAACCTTGGTTCATGGGTGGCCGGCCCTAACTTGAACCCAAGCTTAGGTGGCCGGCCCCCATTAAATTAAAAAGAATTTTAATTTTAAATTTTTCTTATGTGAAAGATATAATTTATTGGAGAGATTAAAAATTAAAATATCTCTTTTAAAAGGATCTACAAAAGATTAAAGAAAGAGATTAGATCTGTTTCCTTATTTGTAGATTGGAAAGATATTTTATTTTTCTTCTTTGTAAATTATTCACATGTTGAAAAATTAAAATTATAGAAATTTATTTTTATCAACCATGAAGGAATTTTAAAGGGAAATTTTATTTTTTAAAATTTCCGAAGACAAATAAGGAATTTTAATTGTTGATTGAAATTGCCTTGTTTGCTCTTAATGATGTGGCCGACCATGACATGAAGGTTTAGGAAATTTTGTTTAATTTTTCTTAATTAATTCATGTCAAGGAAAGTTAAGGAAATTTTATTATAATTAAATTTCCTTATTTTCCAAAGCTAAGGATTATAAAAGAGGGGGTTTTGGGAGCCTTCAAGGTGAACAACATCTATTATTTTCTCCCTTTTTTTCTTCCTTCTTGTGGCCGGCCCTTCTCTTTTCTCTTCTCTCCATCCTTGTGGCCGAACCTCACATCTTCTTGGAGATCAAGTGGTGGCCGGATTCTAACTTGGAGAAGAAGGAGAGAAAGATTGTATCCCTTGAAGCATTGGTGGTGTTTTCTCTTCATCCTTGGAGAAGCTCTTGTTGTGGCCGAACCTTGCAAGGAGGAGAAGAAGGTGCTTTGGTGGTTTCTCATCTCGGAAGATCGTTGCCCACACAACGTCCGAGGTTAGAAGAGGAATACGGCCTAGAGGTTTTTGCTTGCAAAAGAAAAGGTATACTAGTATTTAATTTCCGCATCATACTAGTTTTATCTTCATGTAAAAATACCAAATACAAGAGGCATGCGATTCTAGTATTTCAAATTTGTTTTCGATGTTGTGTTCTTTTATTTTTCTTTTCCTTGTGATTTGATTGTTCTTTTCGGTTGACCTAAAGTTATTTAAGGAAATTAAATATTAGCTTTCCTTAAAAGGCTTTGCCTAGGCGGTGGTGGTTGTTCCCATATCCAAGAAGGCCATGTGCCTCGCCATGCAGTCCTGGAAGCCAATTCTGGAAATTAATATTTAATGAAATTAATAACCTAGGTGATTTGGATCGAACGTGTTAAGTTCCGCAGGAGATCCAAGTCTAAACCTAAAAGAACAAGTAAATTAAACTTTGGATCAAACGTGTTAAGTTCCGCAGGCGATCCAAATTTAATTTAAAAGAACACATGGTAGCTAGGAAAGGTTCAGACCTTTGTACAAAATTTTTTGTACAATGGAACCATTAGGTTTTCCGAGTAGCAACCAACAGATATCCCCTCGAGGAGCTCATAAGGATTATCATGTAAACCCTGCAGGTGGACTTAGTTCAACATGATAATAAGGTTGAGCGGTACTACTCCTGGAACTAGATATTAATTAAGTGAGTTGTCAGTAACTCATTTAATTAGTGGGCATTCAATATCTTAAACACAGGGAGACTAATGTACTCATAATAAGAAGGAGCCCCATATTGTAATATGGGATTGGTGCGGTAGTGCAATAATAACTCTTTAGTGGTATGAGTTATTATTGATGAACTCGAGTTGAGTGTTCGGGGGTGAACACAAGAAGCTCAAGCTCATCGGGAGACCAAAACCAATTCCTCCTCTAGGTCCCTATTGTAGCCTGTTATTTATAAAGTCTTATATCCACCAAAACCCAACTTCTTACCCACCTCTTGGTGGACAACCAAGCCTAGCTTGGAGCCCAAGCTAGGACCGGCCAAACCAAACCAAGAAGGGAGACAAGTTGTGGCTGGCCCTAGCTTGGAGCCCAAGCAAGGGTGGCCGACCACATTAAAATTAAAAGGAGGTTTGAAATTTTAAATCTTTCCTTATGTGGAAGCCATGGTTTTAAAAGAGAGTTTTAAAATTTTAAATCTTTCCTTTTATACCTTTCTACAAAGGATTGAGAGAAAGGTTTGATATCTTTCCTTATTTGTAGTTAAAAGGAACATTTTAATTTTTGATAAAACTTTCCCTTTTTGCAACCATCCACATGTTTTAAAAGAAAGATTTTAATTTATATAATTTTCCTTTTACAACCAACAAGGGATTTAAAGAAAGAAATTTTTTAATTAAAATTTCTTACCAGAAACAAATAAGGAAGTTTTAATTTTATGTTTAAAACTTTCCTTGTTTGAAAGCAATAGGGGTGGCCGGCCATGACAAGAAGAAAAGGAAGTTTTAAATTTTGTTTTAAAACTTTCCTTTTTAGTCATTGGCAAGGAATATAAGGAAGTTTTAATTATGTTTAAAACTTTCCTTTTTTGCCATGACCAAGGAATATAAAAGAGAGGGTAGAGGTGCCTCATATTAGAACAACATATCTTCTATTCCTCCTCTCTTATTCCTTGTAGTCAACCCTTCCTATTCTCTTTCTCTTCCTCTTTAGTGGCCGGCGAGATCATCTCTTGGAGCTTGTTTGGTGGCCGAATTTTGCTTGAAGAAGAAGAGGAGAAAGGAGACATTGTTTCCTAGCATCCCTTGGAGATTGGTTGGTGGTCGAAACTCATCATCCTTTAGAGGTTGTTGGTGAAGCAAGAGGAGAAGGCTTGGGTGGATTTCATCTTGGTAGATCGTTGCCCACACGACGTCCAAGAGAAGGAGAGGAATACAATAGAAGATCAAGAGGTCTATAAGCTATAAAAGGTATAACTAGTTATTAGTTTTCGCATCATAACTAGTTCATCTTTTGTATAGATCTTGAAAAACCAAACACAAGAGGTTATCGGTTTTTAAGTTATCATTTTTGTTATCAATTTTATTTTTCGATTTCATGCTTCGATATTGTGTTTTTATTGAGGTCTCTATAGTTAAACCTAGTTTATTGTAAGAAGTTGAATATCCAATTCCTTTGAAAGGCTTTATCTAGGCAGTAGTGGATGATCCCATAACTAAGAAGGCCTAGTGCCTCGCCATGTTTGACCAGAAAGCCGATCTTTGAAATAGATATTTAATAACTTCTTTAATTGGGTTTAACTTAGGAAGATCACATCGGTTAAACTTGACGTAAGAATGTTAAGTTTCGTTCCCAATTCAAGTTTAACCTCTGAAGGACAATTTGGGCTAATAATGTTAAACATCGTTTACAATCCAAATTTAACTTCAGTAGAGCACATGGGTAGCTAGGATAGTTCTATGCTTGTACAAATTTTTATACAGGGGAACTAGGACGGTATTCCGAGTAGCAACCAACAAATCATCATGTGGTACAATTTTCTGAACAAAGGTAGGAAATGCAAACTGAAAAGGTTGAAGAAAACTGTACTCACCAGGACCTCCTATCTGAATATAAGGGTCGTCAAACCAGATACAAAATGTCACCTGTATACATGTCAAACATATGCAACCCAAGCAATGCAGCATCCAAAATATAGCAACCACAAACAATAAATGCAATCTATGCATATGGTGCAAAAATGACATGTGTCACCCCTGACGCCAGTCAACTATCTCACACGCGATGATGAGACCGAGTGGGTAGAGATACGACAACTATGCACTCTGCCATCACTGCTCCTGAGTGATAGAGTGGACAGGATGCCGTCGGAGTACACCTATCCTCCTACCCCAAACATAGTGGGAGAGCCTAAGCTCTCATCTCCTTGTATCATAGGGGAGGGATCCATGCCCGCTACACACTGCAGTCATCGCTACCTAGGAGCGAACTAGCAGAGCCCTGACAAAGCAAGCTGTACACACCCTGCCTGATGTACCACTAACTCATGAGTGGTGGGTGCAAACCATGTAACTGGCGATGCGCTCAACAATAATGGAGCCGACCATCGCCAGCATGCAATCATGCAAGATGGTGCAAGACACTAAATATATAGATACAGACCGTATAACCTCCATATAAAATGCACTAAAAGAAAATAAATCATACGATGGTCTAGGTATCAAAACCTGTTGGAACCCCAAGGTTGTTTTGGTGTGATCAACAAGTTAAGTTAGGTCTTGTGTATTTTTAACCTTGTGCCTAAGTGTGCAGGAGC
This sequence comes from Zingiber officinale, assembly GCF_018446385.1. Classification (NCBI taxonomy): domain Eukaryota; kingdom Viridiplantae; phylum Streptophyta; class Magnoliopsida; order Zingiberales; family Zingiberaceae; genus Zingiber; species Zingiber officinale. Next base: position 94,096,221 of record NC_055999.1, on the reverse strand, counting down.
TTAAGAGCACAGGTAGTCGAGCGGAAGATGTAATTACCGAGAAGGACGGCACGCGGTGCGTCCGAGGGACGAGGCACTACGGAAGAGTACACCGGCGGATGATAAGGAAACGTGAGGTGGTTCTGAGGGACGAGAAGCTGGAGCGGAAGACTGCTTGGGGAGCAAGAGACGCAGCTAGCAAGAAGGTCGACACGGAGTGCGACCGAGGGATGAAGACTGCGGATGAGTATGCTGGTGAACGAGAAGGAAGCACGCGACGATTCCGATGAACGAGAAGCCGGATTGAAAGTCTGCTCGAGAAGACCGGAAGTCGGATTCGGGTGAGCCCTATTCCGGATGGCCGAGATCACCCAAGTAAGCGGAAGACCCGGACCAAGGTGAACGGAGCCGGAGTAGAAGACCCAGGCTAAAAAAGTCAATGAGGTTGACTTTCCCCACCCGGGGTGCCCGGAACACTCCAGGGCGCTCGGAACAATCCGGGGCGCCCAGAACAGTCCGAGGTGCTCGGAACCCTTTCGGGTGCCCGGACCAAATATATATATCCAGATCTCGATCAAATCGAGATCCATGCATTGGGGATAAAGTTTTATCCCCCCCAGGGCGCCCAGAACCCTTCCAGATGCCCCGACCAAGGCTATAAATACAGCCTTGGTCCAGAAGCTTCAAATCATAACAACAAATTCATTTCCAACACTTGTACACTTTCATTTAGAGTTAAGCTTCTATTTCTTGTGTGTCAACATTGTAAGAGGCTTCTCCGCCAAGAGGAGATTTTTTTTTAGTACGCTTTTCATCTGCCTTGGATTAACAACCTCCCTAGTTGTAACTAAGTAAATTATGAGCCTCATTTTTTCTGTTCTAGCTTGTTTAATTATTTTATACAAGTGTTAGTTTGAATAGTTTGAGAAGAGTTGTGTCTTATTTTTTTTAGGGCTATTCAACCCCCCTTCTAGTCGGCCGCAGCGGTCCAACAAGTGGTATTAGAGCCAAGGCGCTTCAGGAGGACTAACCGCTGAACGAAGCAACGAAATAATGGCCGGAGCAAGCATCTACCCACCGAAGTTCGAAGGGGAATTCGCTAGCTGGAAAAAGTGAATGTAGGTATTTTTTAAGACTGATTTCGATTTATTATTAATTATGGAATTTGGTTTTACAGCACCAGAAGGCAAAGAAAAGTACCAATGGATGAAAAAGGAGCAGGCCGACTACGTGGCAAACGACAAGGCAGAATTTCATCTGCTTAGCGTTCTCCTGCCACAAGAAGTCAACCGGATCGGCAACTACGACTCTGCGAAGGAACTTTGGGAGAAGTTCCTTGAGCTGCACGAAGGAACGTCTAAAGCCAAGCTCGTAAAATGAGATTTACTCCGGAACCAGCTCACCAGCCTGCGACTTGGGGAAGATGAGACAGTTGCACATCTGCACTCAAGAATTAAGGAAATCATCACCGGATTCTCGAATCTTGGAGAAAAAGTAAGTAACCAAGATTCACTAAGGTATGCTCTCAATTCATTTCCTAGAAATACAAAATGGGCATCACTAGTAGATGCCTTTTATATTTCGAAAGATTTAGAAAAAATTACATTAGAAGAATTCTTTTCCACATTTGAAGTGTATGAACTAAGATGTGCAGGTACGAAGGAGCCTAAGCACAACATCACCCTCAAAGTATCGAGAGACGAACCTGAATCAGAATCCACTCTCAACGACGAGGAAATGTTAATGATGGTAAGGCGATTTAAGAAGTTATGTAATTCTAGAAAAGTAACCATCCATAGGGTAGAAAGAAAAGGACCATCTGCTGCTACCACTGTGATGAAGAAGGGCACGTCAAGGACAACTGCCCCAAGCTAAAGAACAAGGACAAGGATAGAGGTAAGAAGCCTGTTCAAAAACGCAAGGCATTAAAAGCAACGTGGGACGATACATTGTCCAAATCGGAAGTAAAAGCCTTCTCCGGACTTGTACTAATGGAAAATCATCAAGATGATGACTGCGAGTCAAGCTTTTCCGAAATGAGCATCGAGAGCATCGATGAAGGGGGAGTCATGTCGGAAGATAGCAGCAGTTCAGGGGGAGAAACGAACAACGAGATCGACAAGGTAGGTCAGGTACGATCTCTTCCTCCCGACAAATTGTTTAAGTTTGTTAAATTGTTAACAAAAGATTGCTGCAAATTAGAAAAAGAAAATAAAAATTTAAAAGTAATACTATCAAAATCTTGCCCTTTAGGGGAGCTAGACAAATTAAAATTAGAAAATGAAAAATTGAAATTAGAGAATGAAAATATGAAAATTCAAGTAGATAACTTAAAAAATCGTGCATGCTCATCTAATACAAATTTTAGAAGATTTAACAATTTAAATTGATATTTTAGATATCACCAGGGACAAATTAGGAATATCTCAAAAAGGTATGTCCCTAAAAAATTTTAAGTTAATCCAGTAGACTGGAACCTTTATTGGATTCCAAAGTCATGTTTAAATTGAACTTTTAATTAGATTTAGTGCTTTCAGTGAGAAAATTAAACAGTCAGTTTCTTTATGAGGCTTTGTCTAAGTAAGTGGTTGTTGCTCCAATAACCAAGAAGGCCTAGTACCTCACCATGACCTGGAAGTCAAAATATTGAAATAAAATGTTTAATTAACTTTCTGGTAAAGTATTAAAATTTAATAATGCTTTAAAATTTTTTTTCAAACATTTTTTGAAAATCTTTCTAAAATATTTGTATACTTAGAAAAATTTTCGTGCGTAAAATTTTTTACTTAGAAAAATTCTCAAAAATTATTTTTACCTAAATTAAAATTTATTCTGAAAATTGACTTAAATTTCTTTTTTCTCAGAAAATTTTCTCACCTAAAGCTTTTACTTAGAAAATTCAAAGATTTAAGTTAGAAATTTTTAAATATTTCTTTTGCAAATTTTCTAACTTAGAATTTGTTTAACAAAGAATTTTTTTTAAGAAACTTTGAAACATTGTTGAAAATTATTTTCAAAATTTTCTAAGCTTCAACCTTTAGATTTTTTCTCGGACCCCCAATGTTTTTTATGTGATCAAAGAGGCACTACAACAAAATTGTTAAAAGACAACACCATAAAGACAACGATTTTAGAAGGAACAGTTGTTAATTTGGTAAAAGACAACAGTTTTTGATAAAACCGTTGTCTTTGAGAGCCTGAAAAAAATAAAAAGACAATAGTTTTATAAAAACTATTGTTGTTGAGCGATTTTTTGTAAAATCAACAACATCTTTTACAACAGTTTTCTAAAACTGTTGTCTTTAAGTACTTTTTTAGGGGGTCAAAGACAACAGTTTTAATAAACTGTTGTCTTTGACTTTATTCTTTCGTCGTTTTCCCCCTTCGTTGTTTTTGTTGAAACCAAACCCGAACCCTAAACCTCTCCCCTCATACGATCTTTCTCCTCATACGGCTGCGTGACATGGCGCTGAAACCAAACCTTGGTCCCTTCGGGGCCTTCATCAACAATCTGCGACTCCTTCCGCCGCCATCTGCTTCCCCCGATCAACCCCCTCCCCTACTCCGTTGTCGGCGTCATCAAGGACCAGCTTCGTGAGTCTCCTTCTTCTTTCCCTCTTGTAGATTTGAGGTTTTAGGTATGGATGGCGGTAAAACTCAGATCTGAAAGAAAGATCTGGTTTTCCCTTTTTGATCGAGTTGCCCCTAGCTCATGAAGCTTGACGCCCTTCTCTCTCTTGGCTACGTTCTCAGCTCCGTGACCAATTAGGAGCCCCCTCGATCGCCGAGATGGACCGTGGATCGGCAGCCCAAAACTCCCGCCTGGTGGAGGAGGTGTTCCGCGACATCAAGGGTCGGCGAGCCACCATCATCAGGGCACTCACCACCGGTAACTCCACTCTGCTTCTTTCTTCTTTTCCTTTCTCAACGATGTTATCGTCATTGACCTTCTGTTGTATCCTGGTTATTAGCCTGTGCAGATTTCGAGGACTTCTATCAACAATGCGATCCCGGTTAGTAATTCCACAATCTTAGCTGCTGGTAGTCAACTTGGTTTTTGAATTTCAAGTACTTGGGAGTTTTATTTCATGGCTGGAGTAACGAAGCCTTGACATTTAGGTTTTTATTTGTCGGATATTTGCAACTGAGCGAGATAAATGCCTTTATGTACAAGGTTTTGGTACTCTAATTAAGCATTTACGATAGGAGTTAGATTATGTTCAATTTAGTTGCAATTTTTCTAGGATTCAGATTGTAAGTATTAGAGGTCCAATGATCAATAATTCAGAAAACTAGTATTTGATCACTGACGCATTATAAGTTCTTGTTCAAGGTGCTCGATACTGCATAGTTTTGTGTGGCCAAATGAGCAGTCTAGGTCTTCTTTTGTGCTTAGTTTAAGTCTAGGCTTACTTGGGCAAGAAGATAGGAGGAAGAGGGAGAGGGAAAGTGACAGAAATGTAACTGAGTGATCATGCTCCATGTGCAATATACATCAGGAACTTCCTAATAAGACATAGTCAATTCCAATAAATGACACTCCTATATTATATGATAGAGTAAATACCCATGATAATCATAATGAAAATACCCTTGAGTGCTGACATGTACCGATTGTAAACAAATGGAGCAAGACTTTGATTTTTTATCAACATTTTTCTTGAACAGTGTTTTTTATTATGGATTTCATTGCTTATGACTATTAGCAATTGCCAGGATACTGTCAAAAACTAGATCTTTCTTATGCATTGACTATTTGTCTTATGCATAGTTGTCATTGGATTTTGATTGTCATTGACCCTTATGTGGAGGTGGTTTATTTGTTCATTTCACTTAATCATCGCAATCGTCACGAGGACTAAAAATATATAGTGAATATGTGAGTATATATTTTTTTTAATTAAGCATTTAATTTATTACTCATATGTTAAATCTTGTTGTAAGAAGGAGCATGAAATTGTTCGATTCAAACAAGGAAAAGGGAAAAAGAAGCCTACGTGGGAAGTCGTAAAGGTTTCTATATTAGATATACAAACATATATCTACTTGTAATTAATTAAAAAAATATTTAAATGTGCATTATTCGTTGATAATTTTTTAATGCCAAAATCGTTATTTTTTGCTCTTATCTATTTGTGAAAGCTTGTAGAAGTGAATATTAGCAATGTAATGGTGAAATAGATAATCTTGTTATGGAAGTGCTAATATCATCTAATTTTACAGCACGAGAAGTAAAAAAACAGATTTTGGGTGTTGTCCTTGATTTTTTTTTTTTTTTTTTTGTGGAAAATAGATAATCTTGTTAGTAGACATGATCCAACCTCAGGGAAAGGAGCTTGATTTGCTCACTGTAATTTTGCCTGATAATGATGGTTCTCTTTATGGTATGATGTCTTTCTTACACTTGATCTTGTTCGACACAACTTGATATTTTTGTTTGTTGACAAATATCAATTGGCTGAAACTTTTAGCTTTAATTTTTTCTCTTTCCTTGTTCGATTTATTATTATATGCCATAGTTATTACAGGTGATCAAAAGCAGATATGTGAGACTGGCCTTGGTTTAGTTTCACAATGTTATTTGACAAAGCATGTTTCCAGGATAAGTAAACAGTACCTTGCCAATGTTGGCCTCTAGATCAATGGAAAGGTGAGTACGTGGAAGGTGGATCTTATTTTCTTGTTCTGTTTTGTGTTACTAACGCTTGATTCATAGGTTGGAGGAAGGGATACAGTTCTTGTTGATGCATTGTCAAGGCGCATTCCTCTTGTTAGCGACCGACCAACTATAATATTTGGTGCTGACGTAACACATCCTCATCCCGGGAAAGATTCTAGCTCTTCTATCGCAGTTGTAAGTAATTTTGTCAATCTTCATTTCTTGCTCTATGTATAGTTGCCTTGATGTATCCTTACTATCTTGATTATATTTGGTTTGTCAGGTTGTTGCAACTCAAGACTGGCTCGAGGTGACAAAATATGCTGGATTGGTCTGTTTAAGTTGACTAGATATGATTCACTGGTTGCAATCAAACACATTTAAGTGTTTGACCACCTTAAAGCCTCAAGTTTATGTCCAAATCTTACATCAATTTTTGAATTGATTTACTACACTGTTTCCTATGTTTATTGTTAAGAAGTACAAATATGTTCCATTTGGCATACTTATAAATATCAATTTGTTGTTGGATCTGTTTATATGATTCCTGAAAACTTATTACAAGAGTTCTTATAAACTTATATCTTGATGTTTTTCAATTCGAGGAGTTGCTCTAATTTGTGTTATAAGTTTACTTCTGAAAATTTGATTGTTGCTTAACTATTCTTAGTTTCCATTTTGAGATGATCTCACCACTGCTTAATTTGTTTTTAGGAAAATGAATACCTCCATAGAATGGGGGTCCTCCAAGCATCAAGTCCAGGCTGGGGTGGAACTCTTGGACTTGCTAAAAGTCTTGTAAAGAAAGTTGTGAGACTAGATGTTCATGTTGACAAGTATCCAAGTGTATGTTTGTGTTTTCTTAACTTCAACTAGTTAATCACTCAACATGTATTAAACTGTTGGTTTCATGCGTTTCAGTACAACTTTGTTGGCTGTTTACTAGGACCACGTGGGAACTCCTTAAAAAGAGTTGAAGCTTCAACTCAATGCAGGGTTTATATATGAGGTCGAGGTTCAGTGAAGGATTCTATAATGGTATGTGGATATCATGTAATATTTATCTTAATGAAAAATGAGTATATTCCAATCTCCCAAACCTTGATGTATTATCCTAATTTTTAACTTTTTAAGGCCTACCTACATAAAAATAGATCTTTGTCTTTATATTTGAAGGCAAAATAATCCATGTTTTTGAATGTGATATGAGTTTCTCTTCTCTTGTTTCTGCTAGAGTATGTTGTTCTTTATACAAGTTACACCGACATTAAGTTAACCGTGCATTTTAGAACTTATATAATTTTCGATATTAACATCCTATAATATGTCCTAATGGATTGTTATTATCAACTCAAAAGCTAAGGTGCATTATTTCTTGTCTTAATACTCAAGTTTTCCCTCCTTTTTTTGAACAGGAAGAAAGCTTACGGGATAAACCTGGATATGAACACTTAAACGAACCGTTGCACATACTATTGGAGGCAGAATTTACACCAGACATAATTGATGCTCGCTTAAACCAAGCTGTTGCCACCCTTGAAGATCTTCTGAAGCCTATGGCAACAAAAATTTTCACCTAGGTTGCATCCTCCTCGTTGTTCTACAAGATGTCGACACGAATGTTATTATCGAAACATAGTCACTATTCAAACTCCAAATCTTGCAGGACGAGTCAATGGACTACTACAAGAAGCAACAGCTCAGGGAGTTGGCCATACTCAACGACACGTTGAGGGAAGAGAGTCCACAAATGAGCTCACAAATGTTCAGGGAGTTGCCCCACAGGAAACAGTTGTAAATGAAGTTTATTTGTTTATTTGTATTGGGATAAATTTTATTTGAATATGAAACATGTTTCTTCTTTTATGATTATAATTCTTGTATAAGTAACATTTTGAATGACATTGATATGGGGAATATTCTTTCTTTTGTGATTATAAGCTTTTATTATATATTTATATTGAAATCTGATATATTGGTATTAAAAGACAATAGTTTAAAAGACAACGATTTAAAATCGTTATTATTGTTGTCTATCACCCTCAAAGACAACGGTTAAAAATCGTTGTCGTAGCCCCAAAAACTATTGTAACTGGCAGCAGTGTTATTAAAAGTGCTGTAAACAACAACGATTTTAAACCGTTGTCTTTTCATTCAAAGACAACGATTTTAAACCGTTGCAAAACTGTTGTCGTTTCATTCTACGACAATGGTTTTAAACCATTGTCGTAGTCCCCACTTTTAACAACACTGCCAATTACAACGGTTTTAAAGGGCCTATGACAATGGTTTTTAACTGTTGTCTTTTAATGTTTTTGTTGTAGCGGCGTGCGGCTCGGAATAGAAGCGGTGTTGGCACCGACGTGCGGCTCGGAATAGAAGAGGAGAAGGATCGGAGGTGGCAGCGCGAGATGAGGAGAGGAATTCGACGAGGAGAAGAGTGGAGGAAGGTTCGGCAAGGAGAAGAGCACGGGTAGGGGAAATAAGAAAAGATAGGGGAGAATAAGGAAATAATTAAAAAAACTTAGGGTTTCTTTTCATCAAAACCTAGGTTATTTTCTTAATCAACTCCTATCATTGGGTATTTCTAAACAGGCCTTTCCCGTACCTATTAATTCATCCCCGCAAACTATCTCATACGAACTCCGAAAAATTCTCAGAAAATTTCTAAAAATTCCTAAAAATTCCATTAAGATTTTTTTTACTATTAAACCTTAATATTTAATTTTTATTTATTGCCGTATTTTACAGTAAGTATAACGGTCGATGGCCCTTTGTGAAAATTTAATTATTATACTCCAACGACTCGATACTCGGCTGGTGACTTTACCAGTCAGCTGCTCCACATTGGCTGAGTGAACAAAGGTATTCTGTTCGCTCCCAGTCGACTGTGTAGTATAACAGTCGACTACTACACTAACTGCTATAGTAAATGCTGACTTGTTTTCACAGCCGTTGGATACAGAAATATTCTGCACCTTGACCCAGCCTAAGCCTACTGGTCCAATTGCCAGTTGACTGGTAAAATTCTAAACTTAGGATTTTACCCTGAGTACAATCTCCCATGCACTCGTCCTTGCCCACACAATCTCGACCTTGCCTTCTAGCTTCTTCCATCAGCCTTGCATCCCTCGGATGCTTACTCATCCTTCACGTCTTGCCTTCAAGAGCTTTCTTCAATCTTATACTTTATTGTTGGGTCTTTCATTGCCAAGAGACTCCTCACCTCTGGGATTTCATCCTTGCCAAGTCATTCTTAGATTTACATTGTCAAAACTACATAATTGGACTTACACCGCCAAGACTCCACTTGGACTTTGCCTTTACCAAGATCACATTTGGACTTTGCCTTTGTTGTACCTGCATTCTGCATACTCACAACGCATATCAAATACAATAATAAACTTAACTTAAACCTTTACCCAAACATCAAAACCTAGAGCACCAAATTACTCCAACAATCTCTCTCTTTTTGATGTTTGGCAACTCATTTAATTTAGGGAAATAATAATACAATACATATGCAAATAAACATGCAATTTACTCATGCATAAGTCATGGAATCTAACCCTAGGCTCCCTCTTTTAACTAAGCTCCCCCTTGAGCTAGAATTTTCCTGCAAAGATAAGCTTCTCCCCCTTTGTCAATAAATGAGCAATTGCTCTCCCTTTACCTAAGCTTTCCCCTTGAGCTAGAATTTCTTGCAAAGGTGTGTGGGTTTTCCATTTAAACCCAACACTTCTTCCCCTTTTCCATACATCAAAAAGAGCTCCAACAATATCCCAATTATTGAACTCTTTAACTTCTAATAACCATAAACATCATGTATTAATCCACTATAAGATTACATACATGTTCACCACTCTTTTGGTTATGTTCTAATGCTGAAAATCATTTTTATATTGTATCAGTCGACTGCCATTGACCTCAGTTGACTACCCTATTCAAAACGAGTTGTGTGCTCGTGAACATTGTTACCAGCTGATTGGTAACTGTATCAGTCAACTAGTATACTATTTTAGCACCAAACAACATTTCTGACCTACTTTCAGAAATACACCAAAAATTCCATAGACCTTCTACATATCTCAGATCCCAAGATTGACACAAAATCCAAAATTCACTAAATGATTCAATTGAATCTTGACCTAAAGTCCTAGTTTTAGTTTTCTCTTGATATATCTACCCATACTAAATTATAATGCATTCCTAGAATTAGTTTATATAGCATCCATACATAAAAAACTAATTTTCATGTAATATGAACCCAATTCATATTTCTATGCATAAAACTCAATCTAATTATGCCAATTTCTTGGATCTGAGACTAAAGTCTATATCCAAACCACTTCGACACATTTGATGACTCATCTTGAGTCCCAAGCATGGTTCACTTGAGATTCATTTACCATATGTTTCAAAGACTCTTTGATCTCACCTTATAGCTCTTAACCTTAGCCACCTCCCTAGGTGTTTCATCCACTATGGCTAGGTTACTTTGGTGCACCCGGGTGACACTTGGCCTACAAACTTGACTTTCTTAAACTTAAACACTTTATCATTGCTTAATTTCTCTTTTATCCTCATGATGACTTTCCCTTTCCATAATCATATGTCACCCTAGCATATTTCTTTTCATGGGATTTGGATGTCACTCTCTTGCCCTTAGTCACTCCTCCCTTACCAATGTCATGCGCCACCCTAGTACTTGACCTCCTTTTGATCTTGAAGGGACCCAAATTGATATTTTTGGATCTTTGACCACCCAAACACATATCAAGTCCTCTAGGTTCAATAATGAACCTATCTAGGACTTTCTCCATTTCCTCAAACATTACTTTCAAGGCTTGATTTTCTAATTCTATGGTTCTAACTCTAGAATCAACATGTCCACCATGGACATTCCTAACTTACCCTTCCTAGGCATATGTTTCCCCTTATTGGGATTAATGCCTAGATTTTCAACCACCTTCCTGTTAGAAGTGTATACTGAAAGCCTAAGCTTTTGTAGGCATTTATTTTAAATAAAGAATCACATTTGGTCAAATTATTTGCATTTATTTGTAGTTGTTCAATTAATTTATATTGTAAATAACATATTATGTAGTGTCACATACAGAAGATAATGTTATCAGTACCTTATAAATTATAAACAGTAGCTCACGACCAAGATGGAAAGGAACAAACCATTGGAAGGTCGTAGTGTAATTAGGTATTAGTTTATCTTAACTATATAATTACACTAGTACACTTAGAGTGTATTGAGTAGGACCATTAGAGGTCATTTCTTTTATACTGACTTTATAAAGGAACAAAGACCTCAGTTATTATGGAAGTATGTGTTCTTAATCCTAATATAATAACAAGCACATATATTTGATATTTATTTCTTTAATTTATCAATGGGTGAGATTTAGTTTGATAAATCAATAAGCCCGATAAGTTGAGAAATGATATCACTTATAGTGTGTGTTGTTGTTTATAAAAGGAAACTGTGTCATAGAAAGCTAGGTTGAGAATGTCCCCAAGAGGAGCTCATAAGGATTGTCATGTTAAACCCTGCAGGTGGACATAGTCCGACATGATGATAAGGTTGAGTGGTACTACTCTTTGACTAAGATATTAATTAAGTGAGTTGTCAGTAACTCATTTAATTAATGGATATTCATTATCTTAAACACAGGGAGACTAACATACTCATAATAAGAAGGAGCCCAAAAATATAATTTGGAATTGGTGCGGTAGTTCAATAATAGTTCTCTAGTGGAATGAATTATTATTGATAAAATTAAGTTGTGTGTTCGGGGCGAACACGGGATGCTTAATTTTATTGGGAGACCAAAACCAATTCCTCCTCTCGGTCCCTATCGTAGCCTCTTAGTTATAGAGTACTATACCCACCTATACCCACCTTCATACCCATGTTATAGGGGTCGGCCAAGCTAGCTTGAGGACCAAACTAGGGCCGGCCAAGCCTTGGTCCATGGGTGGCCGACCCTAGCTTGAACACAAGCTTTGGTGGCCGACCCTAATAAAATAGAAAGAATTTTAATTTTAAAATTTTCTTATGTGGAAGATATAATTTAAAAGAGAGATTAAAAAAATTAAAATATCTCTTTTATAAGTTTCTACAAAAGATTAAGAAAAGAGATTAAATCTCTTTTCTTATTTGTAGATTAAAAGGATATTTTATTTTTCTTCTTTGTAAATTATCCACATGTTGAAAAAATAAAATTATAGAAATTTCTTTTTATCAACCATGAAGGAATTTTAAAGAGAAATTTTATTTTTTAAAATTTTCGGAAACAATAAGGAATTTTAATTGGTTGATTGAAAATTGCCTTATTTGCTCTTCCATGATGTGGCCGGCGATGACATGGGCTATTAGGGAATTTTATTTAATTCTTCCTAATTAATTCATGTCAAGGAAAGTTAAGGAAATTTTATTGTAACTAAATTTCCTTATTTGCCAAAGCTAAGGATTATAAAAGAGCGGGTTTGGGTGCCTTCAAGAGACACAACCTCTATTCTATTTTCTCCCTCTTTTCTTCCTTGGTGTGGTCGGCCACTCCCTTTTCTCTTCTCTCCATCTTTGTGGCCGAACCTCCTCTTCCTCTTGGAGATCAAGTGGTGGCTGGATCCTAGCTTGGAGAAGAAGAAGAGGAAGCTTGCATCCCTTGGAGCTTGGTTGGTGGAATAAGTTCTTCATCCTTTGGAGGTTTTGTGCTTGGCCGAAACTTGAAGGAAGGAGAAGGAGGTGCTAGGTGGTTCTCGTCTCGGAAGATCGTTGCCCACACAACGTCCAAGATTAGAAGAGGAATATGGTAGAAGATCAAGAGGTCGTTATTCACAAAGAAAGGTATAACTAATAATTGTTTTCCGCATCATGTTAGTTTTTGTTTCTTTGTAAAAATACCAAATACAAGAGGCATGCGATTCTAGTTTTTCAAATTAGTTTTCGAAATTGTGTTCTTTTGTTTTTTCTTTTCCTTGTGATTTGATTGTTCTTAGCGGTTAACTTAGGGTTACTATGGGAAGGTTAAATATTTAATTTTCTTAAAAGGCTTTGTCTAGTCGGTGGTGGTTGCTCTCATATCCAAGAAGGCCAAGTGCCTCGCCATGCAGTACTGGAAGCCAATTTTGGAAATAGATATTTAATTGTCTTCGTGACCTAGGTGATTTGGATCGAACGTGTTAAGTTCCACAGGAGATCCAAATCTAAACCTAAAAGAACAAATAAATTAAACTTAGGATCAAACGTGTTAAGTTCCGCAGGCGATCCAAGTTTAATTTAAAAGACCTCATGGTAGCTAGGAAAAGGTTCAGACCTTTGTACAAAATTTTTGTACAGTGGAACCGTTAGGTTTTCCGAGTAGCAACCAACACTTCCTCTCCTTAAGCAAGGTAGGTTGTTTCTTTTTAGGTCTAACCTTAGTGTTCAATTTCCTAGGATTATCAACCATGTTAACCCTATTTCTATCATTATATTTAAATCCATAATTATGCATGGATAAATAATCTACATTATTTTTTGCATGCATAAACCTAGTGCTTGAATTAAAATTTGAATTAAAATTCAAGTTAGGGTTTACCTTTCTACTTACTATTGGAGCTTCCCCTTGACATGAGCATCCACATGGCTTCTTCCACTTTCTCAATTGCATCTTCTTGATTTCCCCTTCCTTGGGCACTTCGTGTGGTAGTGACTCTGCTCACCACACGTGAAGTAAATGATGTACATCTTCTTCTTGATACCATCCTACAACACACATTAATTTTCAAAAGAACTTTACTGAGTTTAGGGTTTACCTCCTTTACCATCTTGAGCAATGGATATATACTCTTGTAGTGTCTCATCTCCCCGCACTCAAAACACTTAATGTGGACTTTAGTGCTCTTCTTGGTAGTTAAAGTTGAGGGTTGAGCTTCCAAGATTTCCCCTATCTCAGACTCTTCTTCCTCCTTCGAATATGTGGATAGTTCCAGTTCTTCCTCCTTGTCGGATGTTGAACACGTATAAACATCTAATTGGTCATTCTCCTCCTCTTGGACCAATGAGCCCTTCTCCTTGGGATCCTCCACTTCTTAGACTTGTGTAGGGTATTCATGAAGTGCAATCACTTTTCTCCATAGCTCATGAGCAAACTCATACTCACCTACACGTGACACAATATTAGAATGTAATAAATTTAATACAATTTTAAGTACCTCCGTATCCTTCTTCGATTGCTCCCTTTGCTCCTTGGTCCAATACCGATGTTGGAGATGCTTCCCCTTCTTGTCCGTTGGAACTTCGAAAGGAACTTCCAAAGCGGTCCAATGGTCCCAATCCATTTGAAACCATGTCTCCAACTGCTTTCTCCAATACTTGAAATAATCTCGATCGTATGGAGATGTGATTCGGATATCCCATCCTATCGGACCTTCTGACTCCATCTTCTTCCTCTAGTGTTTGTTCCTTCCAGCGATTAGTCCTTCAAGATCGCTCCTTGCTCTGATACCAATTATTGGGACCTTGATGCCCGGCTAAAGGGGATGAATAGCCGATCACCCATACTTTGCTTCCTACACTTGTTAGCACGCAACGAAAATATAAAATACAAACTTACAAGAATAGAAAGCTAATCCTAAGCTCTAGAATGACAAGAAATAACAAACGCAATGACATGTTTATGTAACATGATTTGGAGATCACTTACTTCTACTCCACGGTTATCCGTAAGGTGGACGATCTCAATCTATCGGTTGATGACTCCCCAGAAAACCTCCAGCTAGCTCACGTAGCTCCTTATGGGCGGAAAAATCTCACCACAACTCTCACAAGAACACTTGGGATGCTAGGGCAATTGGAAGACTGCTAATAGGGATTAACCACCTCTATTTCATCAACCATGGTCGGTCACCCTGAACTCTATTAAATAGAGATTGGGAGAAAACACTTAGCTGTATTTTCTACCACCAGTCGACTGGTAAATATATCAGTCAGCTACCCTTTATGAAAATTCGATCGTTACACCCCAACGGCTCGAAACTAGTCGACTGCTCCACATTGGCTGGGCAAACAGAGATATTCTGTCCATTCTCATTCGACTATTATAGTAACTACTACAATACCTATTAACTGATTTTCATAGTCGTTAGACACAGAAATATTTTGTGCCCTAACCTAGTTGACTAGTCCAGTTGCTAGTTGACTGGTAAAACCTTAAACCTAGGATTTTGCCCTGAGTACAATCTCTCATACACTCGTCCTTGCCCACACAACCTCAACTTTGCTTCTAGCCTCCTCCATCAGCCTTGCATCTCTCAAATGCTTCACCATCCTTCACGCCTTTCCTTCAAGAGATTCTTTTGGCCTTATCCTTTGTTATTGGGTCTGTTGGTGCAATCGACCTAAGTTTTGATCGGTACGATCATAGTTTTGATGTGTGCGTCAAAGAGTTTAAGTTAGGCTTTCATATGTGTTTGATATATGTGTTTGAGTCTTGCAAGACTTGGTGAAACACACATGAGGAGCTTGGTGGAGCTAAGCTTGGGAAGCTCATCCTAGGGCTCGGATCCTTGAGTCGGTGAAGGATGGTGTGGAAGACATCCGAGGGACCGCTGAACGAGGAGCAACGGAGTGGAGCCGAGGGAAGCGGACTTCAAGGCAACATGAAGGATGACATGGAGAGGAGCCGCGAGCTCGGGTGCATCTGAGGGACGAAGGCCGAGGAAGAGAACTTCAAGGGTGACTCCGGAGAGGATGAGTGTGTAACAAGGTGCAATCCAGTCGGTTATAACTTTTAGCAGTCAACTGCATGTTTTAGCAGTCGACTTCACCAGTCGACTGTATGTTTTAGCGGTCGACTGGCAACAAACAGAAGCATTTTGTTCACTCAGTCGACAGTGACCAGTTGACTGCTAAAACTAGCAGTCGACTGGTAAATGACCGTTGGCCAACCGTTGGTACTATGAAGTAGCCGTTGGCTACCTCCAATGGTAGTACCAGTCGACTGGTGGTTTTGCTAGTCGGCTGGTGCCGAGATGAGTTGATATGATGATCAACTCTCTTCTCTTATTTATAGGAAGCTTTGGGGCTTGAAGGAGGTTACTCATGCTTGTTGAATAACTCATAGTCTTTGCCCAAAGCTTCCAAGCCATACTCTCTTCCTCCTAAACCTAAGTTCATCTTGTAAGAGGAAGAGAGCCTTTGTGAGAGGTTGTACTTCACCGAGAAGGAGTAAGCTCTAGCCGGAGATTGCCGGGGATTGATCCACCGAAGGATCAAGGGTTCGTCCACCTCAAGGACACACCGTGGAGTAGGAGCAAGCAATCTCCGAACTACGTAAAGGAATTGTGTTAGCGTTTGTATTCTTGCTTATCTTTATTGCTTTAGTTTTTGTATTTCCGCTTGCGTAAACTAACCTTGTAGAAAAGCAATCGATTTGGGAGTGTCATCTATTCAACCTCCTTCAAGTCGGCCACTGATCTCTTACAGGGTCTTCCATTGCCAAGACACTCCTCACCTCTGGGACTTCATCCTTGCCAAGTCACACTTTGACTTACATCGCCAAAACTACATACTTCGACTTACACCGCCAAGACTCCAATTGGACTTTTTCTTTGTCAAGATCATACTTGAACTTTGCCTTTGTTGTACCTGCATTCTGCATACTCACAATGCATATCAAATACAACAATAAACCTAACTTAAATTTTTTTCCCAAACATCAAAATCTAGAGCACCCAGATTACTCCAACAGAGGTTTCTCAGTCAAATTGAAAGACTTTAATAACAAAATCTCCCTTATTTTGCTCATTAATTACTATTTTATGCCTTATATTACTGATAGTTTATCTTGGACAAATTTTGAAATGCTCACGCAAATGTGTTGTCCCATGTTTACTATTGTCAGAAAGGGGTTTCTCACAGTAGTTGCAAATTGCCTTATCTATTCTATTAATTTTCTTTCTTTAAAAATGATTCCAAACATCAGATGTTAACTTTCTCATTCATGTTGCACTAGGAGAAGTATCGGCATTAACATATGTCAAATTTGGTAGAACCTGTGACACCTCATGATTTACTTCAAAAATTTGTGGAATCTCATGGTTTACTTCAGATAGTGGCACTTTATTTCCTATTATAAGATCTACTGGGTTCATTTTATAGACCTAAAAATGATGCTATGATGTATGTTAAAAAAGAAAAAAAAACAACATAAAGAAAACAATAATGATTTTCTCATTCAAACTTCAAACTATAGATAAATGGAACAAAGATTAGGAATATCATTAAATTTTCTCATTTTTGGCCTATTTTTTTCAAATAAAATCAAGAAAATAAAATCATTTTAAAATTTTTTTGGCAACCCTAAATCTTAAATAGTGTTTGACGAACTTAGATGGTTGCTCCTTTTCATCTAGCATCTTCGACTCCACAGCAGCGTCTTCGGCTCTTCACTTCATCTTCAGCGAAGGTGAAGGTGAAATGGAGATTTGATAGAGTGAGGACTGAGGAAGACTAATATTGTGTTTACTTTGAAGTGTGGATTAGAAAATGAATGGGTTGCACAAGAGTTGATATACTTTCTCATGTTTACCGATACAAGAAATAAACAACGGATAGATTTCAAATATGCCAATTGATTAATTTTATCCCTTTTTTCATCCCCTCGAAATTGAATGAAAGCACAACTGACGGAAGCACAGAAGCTAGAGGGCAAGAGCGAGACAATCTCCTCCATGTTGCCATGTGCAACCTCAATATTTCCTTCATTAGACTTCTCACCGGAGCACTCCACCTAAGCAAACTTCCCCATCCTCAAAGTTGATCATGTGCCACCTCCTCTTCTCCTTCTCCTTCCCCTCCGCCTCCCCTTCCCCCTCACTCTACCTCCACAACCTCAACACCAATCACTCACCGTTAACCCCCATGTGCACAAAGAACGACATCGCCATTATGACAGATCTAAGTTGTCTCACTCTTCCCATGCATCGTCTCCAAGCTTCCTTCTTCCTCTCCACCTCCTCAGCACTCTCACTTCATCTAGAATCCATCGCCCTCATTTGCTCTTCCAAATTCCCCCTCTTGCTTACCCCTCGCACCAGTCCAATGATAGCTAGGGGTCTCCTATCTCACTCCTCCTCTTGCCTCTCCTCTTGCTCATCTCTTACAAGGTCGGCCTGCTTCTTACCATCGATCTCCCCCTTGTCTCCCTCACCTCCTCAACCCTCACACCCTCCTTGTTATAGCTTGTAAATTCTAAGCCACATGAATTCTAAGAAATCCAAAATAAGAACTCGTACATAGAAAATACAAGAACATGAGCATGGATCTAGTTTCTTCAATTAATCATGGCATAATAACATAATACATTAAATAAAATATGACAAGAAACCTAAATCTAGTCACAATAGCGAAATATAATTTAGAACAAGTAACTTTTTAAAAATTAATCAATACTGACACCTTTAGAAAAGTATCTTGAATGCAGTAATCATCGACACAGCTTTCAAGCACCGTGGAAGCATTTTTTGAGTACCACACAGAAGCAGAAGTTTTTCAAAATATTATATTTGAGGTTCTAGTTGAATCCTCCTTTTATAGCCCACTTCAGGTGCCTGGAACCTCCCCCGGGAGCAACCATAGGGCTGACGTGATGTGCTCTCATAGAAATTTGATCCGATAAAAGTTATCCATCTCCAGACACTCGGACCACCCTTGGGTACCTAGAACGTGACGTAACCCTGCCAATCAGTACGCTCCAGCTCAGCGTAGCGATCAAATTTTGGCTATCCGAGCGCTTAGATCAACATCGGGTGCCTAGACTGCAAGGGTGCCTAGCCAAGCACCTCGCCTAGGTTGTTCGTCGATGAAGCCAGTCCGAGCGCCTAGAGCATCTAGGCACCCGGATCACC
Organism: Zingiber officinale; assembly: GCF_018446385.1. Lineage (NCBI taxonomy): Eukaryota > Viridiplantae > Streptophyta > Magnoliopsida > Zingiberales > Zingiberaceae > Zingiber > Zingiber officinale. The sequence goes on along the minus strand of NC_055999.1, from coordinate 94,077,680 downwards.
ATTTTCACAAACTTCTTTTTCTAGAAAACAAGGTTAGTCTAGGCAATACTATTTAAAGAACGACAAGTTTTGATAACCTTCAGACTGTCCGGTCCTGACTTTGAGTTTCCTTGAAACTCTAGGTCGAATCGACGCCTACTGTTCTCTCATCGGGGAACAAATCCTCACATGCTCATCTCAGGAGAAATTACCTTTTGCCAAACCGATCCTCCGGACCGTCTAGACTTTTCCTCAATGTCCGAAACTTCAAGACTTCATACTAAATGTCCGATCCACAACCCGTCCAGTCTTCTACATGGTGTCCATAACCCCCTAGATTTTCACCTAGAGTCCTTAACTCTAGGATTTCACCCAAAGTTCTTGATCCACCAAGACTTTGCCCAGTCCCCCGGACCAGGACTTCATTGTCTAACCGCAGTTAGGACTTTCCACTTGCCTAACCTCAACTAGGACTTTCCTGCACACTCAGTCACACTTGTTAGATCATAAGACAACTTAACTTTGAACCTTTTACCATAATCAAAACATAAATTCAATCATCTGGTGCTTTCTGCATCAACAATCTCTCCCTTTTTGATTATGACAATATAATTCAAAGTTAAGTTAAAATAAGTAAAACCAGATAGATGACAAGTAAAGCTAAGTAAGTATTCTTACAAGTAGATAACACTTTTTTAAAAACTAAGTTTCTAAGTTTTGAAATGGAACTAAGAATTCTTTAAAGAGTTGAAAAACTCTCCCTAAAACATAGTATTTTCTTAGCTTTTTTTCATTAATAAAAAACTTAGCTACATACTTAGATTTGAAGAAACTTTGTTAAGTATTGAGCTTTTGAAAAAGATTTCTTATAAAAACTTAATTAAGTACTTAGCTTTAAAAAGATTTTGATGGAAATTTAGTTAAGTACTTAGCTTTAAAATGATTTTGATAAAAATTTAGTTAAGTACTTAGTTTTAAAAATATTTTTATAAAAACTTAGTTAAATACTCGGTTTTAAAAATATTCTTATAAAAGATTAGTTAAGTACTTAACTTAAAAGATTTTTAAAAAAATTTAGATAAGTACTTAGCTTTAAAAAGATTTTTATAAAAACTTAGTTAAATACTCAGCTTTAAAAAGATTTTTATAAAAACTTAGTTAAGTACTTATCTTAAAAGATTTTTATAAAAACTTAGTTAAGTACTTATCTTAAAAGATTTTTATAAAAATTTAGTTAAGTACTTAGCTTTAAAAAGATTTTTATAAAAACTTGGTTAAATACTTAGTTTTAAAAAGATTTTTATAAAAACTTGATTAAGTACTTAGCTTTTAAAAAGATTTTTATAAAAACTTAGGTAAGAAAAATTTCATTAAAAACTTAACTTCTATTACTCCCCCTTTGACATATATCAAAAAGAATTTTAGAAATATAGGGAAGAAAAAAATTTTAATCCTTAATTTTAAGTGAATGCTTTTAAGTTTGAGGGGAAAGTAAATGATTCTTATTCTAGTGTCCAAGCATGTAAAGTTCAAAGTAAAAAAAAAAATTGAAAAAATTTTAAAAACATTCATCTACTTTCATTAGAATAAATGTCTAACCTTTAGCTACTAGTTGTTTACCATAAGGTAGTAGCATTTACTTGGTTAGTCAAATTAAGTATGTGATCCAGTTAGGTTTACTAAAAAGGATGACTTAACTTGATCAATTTAAATTGGTATTTATAGCCCAGACTTAATTTGATACACAAACATAAGCATTCTAAAATCCAGGTAATACCTTATGCATCTCACACCATTCTAAGTATTTTTTCATACACAAGCAAGATATTCCTAGTGTGCTTGTGAGATGCTCTGGCTGAAACCTATGGGTACATGATTTCTAGGGAGAAAGACCTAGGCTAAGTCCAATATTTGAAAGTACTATTAAAATTGGGAGTTTTGAAGAAAATAAAATGATTTTATCCTAAAATTTTAAAACCAAGCTGATTTTGAAGAAGTAATTTCAAAAAAGCAACACAATAAAAATAATAATTTTGAAAAAATTAGAATCTATTCTACTAAACATATACTTAACTGTCTTCTAATTGTATTGAATTAGAGTTCAAGTAAGGGTTTTGTAAAAATGTCTGCTAGATTTTGCTTGGACTCAACATAATCAAGTACAATATCACCTCTAATTACATGATCCCTCACAAAGTGATGCTTAACCTCTATGTATTTAGTCCTTGAGTGGTGAATTGGATTTTTAGTTAAATTGATTGAACTTATGCTATTAATTAAAATTTTTATATTTTTATATTCTAATTGATAATATTTTAAAGTATGCATCATCCATAATAGTTGAGATGCACATTCCCCCATGGCTATGTACTCTGCTTTAGTAGTGGATAAGGCAACACAGTGTTGCTTTCTACTGAACCAGCTTACTAGGCACTAACCTAGAAATTGGTAGCTTCCACTTATACTTTTTATATCTAGTTTACACCCAGCATAGTCTGAGTCAGAGTACTCAACTAACTCAAATGTGCTTGTCCTAGGGTACTAAATTCCTACACTTAGGGTTTTCTTAATGTATCTAAGTATTCTTTTTACGTTAGTTAAGTGTGATTCTTTTGTACAAGATTGATGCCTAGCACACATATATACTGTAAACAAAATATCAAGTCGACTTGTAATTAGGTATAGTAGACTTTCTATTGCACTTTTATAATATTTTAAGTCTATTAGTTTTCCTTCTAAATCAGAGTCAATTTTAACATTGGTTTCCATAGGGGTATTTATATTTTTGGAATTTTCCATTTCAAATTTTTAATTAACTCCTTAGCGTATTTCATTTGAAAAACATAAATTCCTTTTCTTGTTTATTTTATCTGTAAACCTAGGAAAAAATTAAGTTCTACTAGGCTTATTTCAAACTCATTTTATATTAATTGAATGAATTCTTTAGTATTAGTTGAGCCAAAAATTATATTGATCCTGTCCAAGAATCGAGTCGAAGGCGCTGGGGACGTGGCGCTCGTTGCTGTGTTCAGATGACCTCCAAGATGACGTGGACCTCCGGCGAACCTGCAACAAAGCCGAGCCGGGAAGGGGTTCCCGGCGACGACCCTCCGGCGCTCAAGTCAGGCACCGGAGAAATAAAGTGGAAGAAGAGTAAAGAGACTATAGCTACAGTGAAGAATCACGCATACCTTCGTCGAAGTCTAGGGGTCCTTATATAGGATCCTGGGGGGCGCACACACGCTTCCCGAGGCGTGCACGCTCCTCAAAGCATACCTCAAAATGGACGTGTCAGAAAAGGGTGCCTGACGCCATACCGCAACCATCCGAGCATATCTCCGACATGACAGTGGAAACTTCCACCGTATGATCTTCTGTCCGATCCGGTCGCCGACCATGCTATCTGTCGACGGCGCATGTCTCAAGAAGGATATCGCCAGCTGTCCATTTTATCCTCTTCTCCCTTGTCTGTTACTGGGCCGAGCAGGTGAGCTGCTCGGTCGCATACTCGGACAGGCATGCAGCCATAGTTGCTCGGTAGCTCGGCCGAGCGGACATGCTGCTCAGCGCATCGCCGCTCGGCGCATCGACTCCTTCGATGAGAACCCCTAAGCATCGGAAACCCGACCTGCGATCGAGCTGTCTTCGAGCTGACCTGGGCGTTATCACGGCCGATCGGCGAGGTAACCTACCAGCTCAGCAAGAACATCGGGCTGCCCATCTTGACTTTGACTTCCACGTGTCATTGACCACTGTACGGTCGGGCCCCCTTCTTCATCACTGGATCACGTGCCTTCCCCTCAAGTCTAATCGAAGGAGGCTGAAAGTCCGACTGACTGGACTACTAGTTTGGTGGTGTAGTGGCCGCTCGACTACTGAGGTGAGTGCTTCTCTGTTCGGGCACTGTGATGGTGCCAGGCGACCGCTCAGCAACCTACTTACTGGGCCTTGGAAAGTTTTGCTTGCCGCCGATTAACTTGCCGACCCGAGGGTGATTAATGTTGTCGTCTTCAGGATCTCCTCGGAATTCATGCAAATCCTTACCATTAAGGTCAAGCACGCGCCCACGCTCGTGTAATGGCGTTCATTAAATGCCGCCCTCTAACCTGTCGCCACGTGGCACCACCGCCATCATCATACGGCGAGGGCGTCAGCTCCGATAGGACAGGCGGCGATTTGAATTCAACGGTCGGATGTCGACTTCGATCCTGATGACCTGGATCGAACGGCTAAGGCTGACCGAGCCCTATGTTTATAAAGCACCGGCGCCGATAACTATTCCATCGTTGCTGCTTCCGCGTGTTTCATCGGTTTCCTCTACCTCCAGCGCTCCGACGATCTTCCAACTCCCTCTCCTAGGTTTTTATTAAGCTCCCTGATCCTCTCCTGTTTTTGCGTTTGCTTCCCCTTGCTTTCCTTGGCGTCACCTCTTTCGTTGCTCTTTTCGTCGATCTTTCCGACGAAGCTTCTGCGTTTTCATTTCCCGATCATGGCCAGTTCGTCCGCCCCCTCTCCTGGCCTCTGGTATCACGCCATGGAGAGTCGGTTCGACTCGGGGGATGCCTTTAAGCTGATTAATGCATATAATATCCCTACTGACCACAAGCTTACCCTGGCCGAGCCGTCCGACCGGCCTCATGACCCGCCGGTCACACTGTTACCTTCTTCCGTGACCAATTCGTAGGTGGCCTTAGGTTTCCAATCCACTCATTCATCATAGAAGTGTGTAACTACTTTTGCATTCGGCTCGGCCAGCTCATGCCCAACTCCTTCAGGCTGTTGTGTGGCGTAGTTGTGCTCTTCGGAGTGCACAACATCCCCCTTAAGCGTCATATTTTTCATTATTTTTACTATCCCAAGCAGTCCGAGCTGGGCACCTTCTTGTTTCAAGCTCGGATCGACTTGATTTTCTTTGATAAAATGTCTACCTCCAACAAGCACTGGAAGGACCATTTCTTCTTTATGAGTTTTTCCGAGCCGCCACCCTTCTAAACCCAATGGCAAACTGCTTTGCCACCTCCCCCCGACCTGAAAAGGTATAGGACCGAGCCTTCTTTTTTACACGCGGCTCACCTACTGGCCGGGCTGAAGCTGGACATTCACAAGCTGCTACTTGAAGGGATGCTGTATCTTTTTTGCTTAAGCCCGATCCGCACGCGACTTCCGAACGGCCCTGATAAGACATAACTTTCTCTCCTTTCTTTGAGTTTAACTGATTTCTTTTTTCTTTCTTGCAGCTGCGACCATGATGAAATCGGTGGTGCTTAGCATGCTGAAATGTAAGGCTACCGAAATGGAGGCGGCCGCAGCTCAAGAGGCAGAGCGGCTCGGCATCACCCCGGTCGACTCTCATGAAGGCGAGAGCGAAGAGGTGCAGATGGCGGGCGATGCGTCTACTGCTCGGACGGTCACTACTGATGCAGCTGGAGAGACCGCTCCGTCGAGTACACAACCGACCACTCGGCCCGAGGAAGCCGAGTCTTCCGCTGACGAACTCCCGTTGGTTGGACACAAACGCCGCCGAACAGACACACCATCCCGCTCGGCCACCTCATCCGTTCACGTGTCCGAGCAGATGGACGATCCTTCTCCACTGGCTCCAGCGACTATCGAAGCGCTGTCTTCTGACTGGACCCCATCTCAAGGAGATTGGCCTTCCGACCCCGTCGCTGCTCAGCCTCTCAGCTCGCTCCCTCCAGCTCCACGGGTAATCAAGCAATCTCTTATTCGCTCTGAGTCGGTCGACCAGTCTTCTTCCCCTTCAGCATCCGCTCAGTCTACCCCGGGCTGACGCAGGACTATCAAGGCCTTGCTCCATCTACCGATAGAGGAATATATGCAGATGGCCGAATAGCCGACAAGCCCCGGACACTTAATAACCGTCCAGGGACCCCTGACGAAAGTCTGGGAGGACGCCCGAGCGCGCGTGGCTCTGATGCACCTTGGGCTGCTCGGCAATAGCTATCTGCAACAAACCACCAGGGTAACTTTTATCACAAGCCTTCATTTCTTCCTCTCCATTCGGTACTGATTATTTTTCTTTTGACCTGGTTGCAGTATTGGGTGGAAAGTATAGCGGTATGCCACCGCTTAGCTTTCCTTAAAGAGGAGTTCAAAAAGCTCAAGGTTTCTGGTGGGGCTCCCCCTCAAGGCCCTTCTTATGCCGAGCTGAAGGCCGACCTGGATAAGACCAACAAACTGCCAGAGGTCAAGCGACACAAATCTTCAGGCCTGCAAACTATGGTGGACCGACTTGAGAAACAGGTCAAAACGTACGACAGTAAGATCACTCTAGCCACCACTAGGAAGAATCAGGCCATCACCAACCTGGAGGAGAAGAATGTCGAGGCTCGAGCGCTCGAGCTGAAGGTCAAGGAGTTGACTGATCTACTTACCGCTGAGAAGGCTGGCCGCTCGGCGGAGGTGATCGCTCTCCAGGCTGACCTGAAGACCCTTCAAGACGCCCTGGAGGCTTCCCGAGCCGCCTTCAAAGAATATCAGGAGGCCGAACCTGGCTGAGTCACTATCATGCAGCAGAACTACGTTCGCTCGGAGAAATTCGTAGAGAAAACCTATGCTCGGCTTGTCCACGTGTTCGAGCTGGCCATCACTGCCACGACTGACTATCTGAAGACCAAGGGCCGGCTTCCTGAGGATTTCACTATTCCCATTTATGATCTTGATGATCTTCTAACCATGATTCTAGATGAGATTTTTAACTATCTAGAGTGAAGTCATGGCTGTGTACTGGCTATTTGGTCTATTTCATTTGTGTACTCGCCGTTCGGCTTACTTTGCTTAGTGGATTTTCCTTGTCTTCTTGTTCTATTGCTGTGTGTATTCGAGAGAGCTATCTGCTCCCTTGATTGTTCCTGAATTCATGCGAACCTTCGCCTCTTGATCTTCGAGCTACCACTCGGCAATCGAGTACAAGACCACCGCTCTTCCGTAAGTCCCGTTAGGTTTACGCGGTGCCAAGGCTGAACATTATGGTTACCGATCGGCGATCTTCGGCCGGGGGGTTTACAGTCGCCGGTTCGACTCTAGAGTTTAACGTCGTAGCTCGACAGTCTTCAGGCCGGGGGGTTTATAGTTGCTGGTCTGACTCTAGAGTTTAACGTCGTAGCTCGACGGTCTTCATGCCGGGGGGTTTATAGTTGCCGGTCTGACTCTAGAGTTTAACGTCGTCGCTCGACGGTGTTCAGGCCTGGGGGTTTATAGTCGCCGGTCCAACTCTAGAGTTTAACGTCGTCGCTCGACGGTCTTCAGGCTAGGGGGTTTATAGTCGCCGGATCGACTCTAGAGTTTAACGTCGCCGCTCGATGGTCTTCAGGCCGGGGGGTTTATAGTCACTGGATCAACTCTAGAGTTTAACGTCGTCGCTCGACGGTCTTCAGGCCGGGGGGTTTATAGTCATCGGATCGACTCTAAAGTTTAAGGTCGCCGCTCGACGGTCTTCAGGCCGGGGGGGGTTTAGTCTCTGGTCCGACTCTAGAGTTTAACGTCGCCGCTAGACGGTCTTCAAACCGGGGTTTTTATAGTCGCCGGATCGACTCTAGAGTTTAACGTCGCCGCTCGACGGTCTTCAGGCCGGGGGGTTTATAGTCACCGGTCCGACTCTAGAGTTTAACGTCGCTGCTTGACGGTCTTCAAGCAAGGGTTTTCATAGTCGCCAGATCGACTCTAGAGTTTAACATCATCGCTCGATGGTCTTCAGGCCGGGGGGTTTATAGTCGTCGGTCCGACTCTAGAGTTTAACGTCGTCGCTCGACGGTCTTCAAGCCAGGGTTTTTATAGTCGCCAGATCGACTCTAGAGTTTAACATTGCCGCTTGACGGTCTTCAGGCCGGGGGGTTTATAGTCGCCGGTCCAACTCTAGAGTTTAACGTCGCCGCTCGACGGTATTCAAGCCAGGGTTTTTATAGTCGCCGGATCGACTCTAGAGTTTAATGTCGCCGCTCGACGGTCTTCATGGAGCCTGGTCGTTCGGCATATTCTTTGTTTTCTGAACATTCCTGCATTCAAGGGGAGCCGAAGAACGAAAAGTACATATAACGAAGTACATTGGCACACCTTTCATCCAGCTCGATACGACTGTAGATGGTTAGCGCTCCATGGTCATTCTAGCTGCTGTCCATCTTCATCTTCGAGGTAATAGGCGCCCGATCGGAGCTTCTCGATGACCTTGAAGGGCCCAGCTCAGGGCGCCTCCAGCTTGCTCACATCGTTGGTCGGCTTCACCTTCTTCCATACAAAGTCGCCTACCTGGAATGCCCTGGGAATCACTCTCCTGTTGTAATTCTGCTCCATTCTTTGCCGGTACGTCATTAGCCGGGTGACTGCTTTGGCTCGCGTCTCGTCTATCATGTCCAGCTCTAGCAGCCTCCGCTCGGCGTTACTCGCGTCGTACTGTTGCACCTGATCGGATTCTACTCCGACCTCCACGGGAACGACAGCCTCTCCTCTGTACACCAAGTGGAAAGGCGTGACCCCCGTTCCCTCCTTAGGGGTAGTGCGAATCGCCCATAATACTCTTGGGAGCTCATCTACCCAGCTGCCACCGACATGGTTGAGCCGAACTCGAAGAATCCGCAGGATCTCCCGATTGGCGACTTCAGCCTGCCCGTTGTTCTGCCGATAAGCCACGGAGGTGAAGTGTTGTTGAATGTCATACCCCTCGCACCATTCTCGGAGCTGCCGTCCGACGAATTGCCGCCCATTGTCGGACACGAGCCGAAGTGGAATGCCGAACCGACATATTATGTGCTGCCAGATGAACTTCTTGACCATCTGCTCGGTTATTTTCGCCAACGGCCAACCTCCACCCACTTTGAGAAATAGTCTACCGCCACTAGTAAAACTTCCGCTATCCGTTCGCCATGGGGAAGGGTCATACAATATCCATGCTCCACTGGTCGAACGGGCAGGCTACTGTAGAGGCCTTCATCTCCTCCGTCGGCCGATGGGAGAAGATGTGATATCTCTGACAGGAAAGGCAAGTGGCGACGGTCCGAGCGGCGTCTTCTTGGAGGGTCGGCCAGAAATATCCAGCTAGCAGGATCTTTTTTGCTATTTACCGGCTGCCCGGGTGTCCTCCGCAGGATCCTTGATGCACCTCCTTTAGTATATATTTCGCGTCTTCCGAGCTTACACACTTTAGCAGCGGACGGGAGAAAGCCTTCTTGTAGAGCTGGCCCCCGATGAGGGTGAATCGGCCCGCTCTCCTTCTTAGCAACTGTGCCTCAGCCCGATCGGACGAAGCAGCTCCTGATCGCAAGGATTCCACTATGGTCGTCCTCCAGTCGCTCGGGAATGCGAGGCTCTCCATCCTGTCAATGTGAGCCACTAAGGATACCTGCTCGATCGGTTGTTGGGTGACGATCGATGTTATCGAACTTGCCATCTTTGCCAACTCATCTGCCGCCTGATTCTCCGCTCGGGGGATCTTCTGTATGACAACCTCGCCGAAGTTAGTTTTGAGCTTGTCGAAGGCCTCTGCGTACAGCCTTAGCCTTGTGCTGTTGATCTCGAAGGTTCCCAAGAGCTGCTGAGCGGCCAACTGTGAGTCTAAATAAATTAACACCTTACTGGCTCCTACGTGCCGAGTGGCCTGTAATCCTGCTATGAGGGCCTCATACTCCGCTTCGTTGTTGGTTGCATGGTAATTCAGCCGAATGGACAGATGCATCCGCTCTTCTTGTGGTGAAATCAACAGAAGACTGATGTCGCTTCCCTGCCGCATGGCCGACCCGTCCACGTACACCCTCCAAGTGGTTTCGGGCTCGGGGTTTTGCACTTCGGTGACAAAATTTGCCAAGGATTGCGCCTTAATTTTCGTCTGGGGCTGGTACTGTATGTCGAACTCGCTGAGCTCGGTTGTCCATTTGATCAATCGTCCGGATGCCTCGGGATTAAGAAGTACTCTTCCCAAAGGGTTGTTCGTCATGACAATGATTGTGTGCGCGAGAAAGTAGGATCGGAGTCTCCGAGCGGCGAGGACTAACGCGAAGGCAAGTTTCTTGAGACCAGTGTAGCGGGATTCAGCGTCCTTTAGGATGTGACTCAGAAAATACACAGGTTGTTCTTCGCCGTCCGGCCTTACCAATGTCGAGCCAACAGCATGCTCGGTCGAGGATAAGTATATGCGGAGCGGCTCCCCGATAGTCGGCTTGGCTAATACAGATAAAGAGTTCAAATAAACCTTTAAAGATTCGAACGCCCGGTCGCATTCTTCGTCCCACTGGAATTTGGTGGCTTGGCGAAGAATCTTGAAAAAGGGCATGCTCCGGTCGGTCGTTTTGGAGATGAACCGCGAGAGAGCCGTTATTCGACCGGTAAGGCGCTGTACTTCCTTTAAATTTCTGGGAGGTGGCATGTCCTGCAATGCCTTTACCTTACTGGGGTTCGCCTCTATGCCCTGCTCGGTGACGATATAGCCCAAAAAGCGACCGCTCTTTGCTCCGAACATGCATTTTTGGGGATTCAGCTTGACTCTGTACATCCTCAGCATCTGGAAGGTTTCTTCTATATCTGCACAAAGGTTGGCCACCCGGATTGATTTAACAAGTATGTCGTTAACATATACCTCCAAGTTTCACCCGATCTGCTTCCAGAACACCTTGTTCATGAGTCATTGGTATGTAGCACCGACGTTCTTCAATCCGAACGACATTACGTTGTAGCAGTAGCTGTCGTCAGTCGTAATGAAGCTCACTTTCTCCTGATCCTCTCGGGTGAGCGGTACTTGGTGGTAACCCTGATAGGCATCTAGCATGCATATCAGCTCACATCCAGCGGTCGAATCCACCATCTGGTCAATTCGGGGCAAAGGGTAAAAGTCTTTCGAGCACACCTTATTCAGATCCCGGAAGTCGATGCAGACCCTCCACTTATTGCCCGGCTTGGAGACCAGTACCACATTCGCGAGCCAGCTTGGGAACTGCACCTCCCGTATGTGGCCGGCCTCCAGGAGCTTCTCCACTTCCGCTCGGATAATGACGTTCTGCTCCGAACTGAAGTCTCGCTTCCTATGCTTCACAGGCCGAGCGTCTGGCCAGACGTGGAGCTCATGCTGCGCGACGCTCGGCAGGACGCCGGGTAGCTCGTGAGTTGACCATGCAAAGACACCGTGGTTGCGTCGCAGGCAACTGATTATCTCTTCCTTCTGGTTCATCTCCAGGTCGGATGCAATGAACGTGGTGGCTCCCGGTCTGTCATCCTGGATCTGCACCTCTTCCTTTTCTTCATAAACTAAGGACGGGGGCTTTTCGGTTATGGCGTTTACCTCAAGGCGCGGTGCTTTTCGAGCGGACTTCGATTCAGCTCGGATCATTTCCACATAACATCGTCGGGTGGCCAGCTGATCTCCGCGGACTTCTCCCACCTTGTTCTCGACAAGAAATTTGATCTTTTGACAGAAAGTTGAGACGACTGCTCGGAATTCCTGATGAGGGTGCGTTCCCTCAGCACGGGGCCCTCTTGGTGGTTGATGACCGGCCAGCGGCCTCCGCTCGGCTGGAACTGAAGGCTCGGACGGGGTTTCTTTCCTCCTGGTAGCCTGAGCTTCTTCTATGTTGATATACTCGTTTGCCTTCTTCAGCATGTGGTCATAGTCGTGGGACGACTTTTAGATGAGCGAGCGGAAGAAATCCCCGTCGACCAAGCCCTGAGTGAAGGCATGCATCATTGTCTCGATGAGACTGTGGGGATATCCATGGTCGCCTGGTTGAAACACTGGATGTAGGCTCGGAGGCTCTCTCTCGACACTTGCTTCATGGAAAATAAGCTGACGCTCGTCTTCTGATATCGTCTGCTACTTGCGAAGTGGTGGAGGAACGCCGCCCGGAAGTCCTTAAAACTCTGGATCGATCCATCCGGCAACCTCCAGAACCATCGTTGCACCGAGCCGGATAGTGTAGTGAGGAAGACCCGGAACTTAACTCCGTCAGTATTGATGGAGAGTAGCAGCATTATCGAACTTACCGAGGTGGTCGTCCGGATCTGTCGTGCCGCTATACTCACCGATCGCCAAGGGGGCGTAGTGTCTTGGGAGTGGCTCCTGCAGAATCGCCTCGGAGAACTGGCGATTGATCCGTTCGAGGGATGACTCGGTCTGAGGCGCTTTACCCTTTTTGACGTCCCGCGCGAGAGTCTCATCGGATGATCCCTGGTTGGCTTGGGCTAGATCGAAAGGAGTCTGGAACAAGGCTCGATGGAACGGAATAGGGGTGGGCGGCGCATCTCCTGGTGTGCCGGTCTGACCTTTATTTTGTGCCCAAGTGGAGTATTGTTCTGGTCACTCTTCTTGCGCAGGTTGGCCACCCGATGCCGAGGTCGCCTGCTGCACCAGTCGCTCGGCCAATGCTTTCTGCTGCTGCTCCACGATTTTCGCTGCTCGCGCCTGGATGAGCGCGTTGAGCTCTTCTGGAGAGAGTGTCACTGTGTGTGAACGTCCAGCTTCCTCCATCTTCTCGGCTCGGATTTAGGTGCGTTCCCACAGACGGCTCCAAATTGATCCTGTCCGAAAATCAAGTCGAAGGGTGCTGGGGGCGTGGCCTCGTTGTTATCTTCAGATTACCTCCAAGATGACGTGGACCTCCGTCGAACCTGCAACAAAGCCGAGCCGGGAAGGGGTTCCCGACGACGACCCTCCGACGCTCAAGTCAGGCATTGGCGAAATAAAGTGGAAGCAGAGTAACGAGACTGTAGCTACAGTGAAGAATCGCGCATACCTTCGTCGAAGTCTAGGGGTCCTTATATAAGATCCAGGGGGCGCACGCTTCCCTAGACGTGCACGCTCCTCAAAACATACCTCAAAATGGACGTGTCAGAAAAGGGTGTCTGACGCCATACCGCAACCATCCGAGCATATCTCCGACATGACAGTGGAAACTTCCACCGTACGATCTTCTATCCGGTCCGATCGCCGACTGTGCTATCTGTTGGCGGCACATGTCTCGAGAAAGATATCGTCAGCTGTCCATTTTGTCCTCTTCTCCCTTGTCTGTTACTGGGCCAAGCGGGTGGGCCTCTCGGTCGCATACTCGGACGGGCATGCAGCCTTAGTTGCTCGGTAGCTCGGCCGAGCGAACATGCTGCTCGGCGCATCGCCGCTCGGCGCATCGCCGCTCAGCGCATCGCCGCTCGACGCATCGACTCCTTCGACGAGAACCCTTGAGCATCGGAAACCCGACCTGCGATCGAGCTGTCTTCGAGCCAACCTGGGCGCTATCACGGCCGATCGGCGAGGTAACCTACCCGCTCGGCAAGAACATCGAGCTGCCCATCTTGACTTTGACTTCCACGTATCGTTGACCACTGTACGGCCGGACCCCCTTCTTCACCACCGGATCATATATCATCTACATAAATTTAAGTTATAAAAATATCTTCTTCTAAGGTTTTAACAAATAAGGTTTGGTCTATTTATCCTTAGTTAACCCCCTTAGATATTAGGTATGTTGATAGTCATTCATACTAGGCCCTAAGTGCTTATTTTAGTCCATATAAGGTTTTCTTTAACCTAAGAACATGCTTTGGGTGGGCTAAATCCTCAAATCCTGGGGGTTGATTTATATAAACCTCTTCTTTGATAAATCCATTGAGGAATGTGGACTTTACGTCCATTTGATATAACTTGAATTCTTTATGTGCTGCATAGACTAGCGCTATTAAGGAATTGTAAGGTCTCACGAGCACTATTAAGGAATTTATTTACGAAAACTTTCAAAGGTCACATGAGCTCTAATTACAAGATCAAAATATAATTTTTTTTACAAATTTTAGGATATTTTTTTTAATTTTAAATGAACTTGTATGACATGTTATAAGGAGGTTAGAGGTATGAAGTTAGATGGAAGCTTATGATACCCAATTAAGTTAGGAGTTGATTAATTTTAATTATTGTTATTAGAGGACCTAATACCTAAGTATAAAAGCTGGGAACAGACCGATTCTCTTCAGTGTGCCTCCTGAAATCGTCGCTCCTCTTCTCCTTCTCCACTGCGATCTTCGACCAACCTTGTTGCCGGGTTGTGAGATCCGGTCAGACGCCTTCCCACACCAGCGAGCTGTGAGGGACACGATGACCAGACACAGAGGCCTACGCACACTCCCTGTCGGCGCAACATCACAGGGCTAGGGATTTCGGCGGCGACGCGAGAAGGGAAAGGCAAGTACATATTTATATGATGATGTGAGCTCTATAGGGTAGGTGATAGGAGCTTAGGTAAGTCTGATAAGCATGCCGAGGATACTCGGTGGGGTTGAATGATTTGCGATTTGGAGTTTCCATGGATTCTTGGTTTCATCTCGCGATTCTCCTGTTCTTTGCTAGGAATAGGAACATTGTGATGGATTACGGTATTGTGGAGGATTTCTCTTCATGGATTGAGTTTCTTTCTTTGTGGTTTCGTCTAGTTTCAATGGTGTCTCCTCTTTTCTGATGCTCGGCTGTGTTCGATTAGATTCGGTGGTTGCTGATGTTTTATGATTTGAACTGTGAAGCTCTAGTTTCTTATGGCATTGAAATCGCTGGACGAACTTGAATTGGAATGATGATATTTTCTTTCCTCTGTGCTTCTTACTAATGTCATTGAACCTCTTCTTTTGCTTTCCGAATTGCTGTGGAATTGGTACGGTTTCAACTTGATGGGTTTGGTTTTGTGCGGATTTAAGTCGAGAATGATCCGTTCCGAAAATAGCTGTAGAGTCTAGATTTGAGGAAATTTCTGGGTTCTATTCAATGTTGCTCTGACTTTTAGTATAGCTGTGGATTTCCGAGGTTCATTCAAAAGATTTCAGTGTGTTTCATGGTGATTTCCTGGATTGTTATGTATTCTGTGACAGCTTGGGTGCAGTTGGAGGTTTGTGTCATGGTATTCTTGTTTTACGAGTTAGCGGTGGCTTTGTGGTCTGAACTCATGGTTGATGCATGTATCTGAAAGAGTTCTTCCTTTTTGCCCTTAGTATTGGTTTTGGATTTGTTTTCGATTGGGCAGATTGTTGTTAGACTCATTTTCCTTATGCTGTTGTTTAGAAATTCATAGCTGATTTTGATAAGGATTTGTTTCTTCATGTTGGGGTCGGAATTTTGGTTAGAATTGGGATTGTTGTGCTGAGATTGAATTGTTGTGTTGTTCTGCTTTCCTTCTGTTGCCGTGGTTTTGGTGAGGTTAGGAGGTTTTGATTCTATCACAAAATTGCATGCTATTCTGTTATGTTGATAGAGAATCTTTGTCCAAATTTCGGTTGCAATTCTTGATGATTTCAGTTATGGTGCATGTGATTCCTTGCGCTAGTGTAGGATGGTATATTTCCTTACTATACTATTTGATAAAGTTTGCTACGGTGTGATCTATTTATTTTCTTATATTTTTTTTTTCCTTCTTCACTATAGATTTAATCTACTGGTTAGTAACTGAATGATGTTGATTAAATGAAGGTTCTTATGAATTGGTGTATACAGAATGAATGGAATGTGCTATTGATATATGTATAATGTAGATAGATTATGTTTTCTTATGTAGTTAATTGGATGAGTATGAGCATATGTGATAATAGTATGGGATGGGTGCCCCGAGATGAGCTCCGGGAGGACCCTTCCAAACATGACAGATATTGTAATTTATGATTGATACTGTAATTTATGTTAGTTTCGGCTTAATGACTGCATGTTCTCCTAGGAGGTACCTCTAGGGTCATGAGATTGAATGACTGGCTCAAATAGTGGTTACGGATGTGTGACATATCTACCCATATTAGCTATTACATATTGTATTTTCCCTCTTTATTCTATATTGAGTTTACGTTCTATGCTTATTAGCTACTGTTCCTGTTACTTACAGATATCATATTATTCATATTGGAGTGTACTTGCTAGGTCCGTAGACTCATAATGTCTACGTTACAGATGAGAACGTCTCCTAGGATATGACGGAACGCATGCGGATAGAGTAGACGAGGAGGTGAGATGGATGCATGACACTGTCCGGATGTTTTAGGAGTACATAGCAGGTTTGTTCCCTTGTGAGATCTTCTTCATTTGTATAGGGAGATGTTAGGAGGATTTATCATTTCTTTTCGTTAATTTCTTACTTAAGATGTTGTCATTACATTATAAGATGATTCATTTCGATGGAGTTGTTACTACGATTATTTCTATAGCAGATGTTGAGAGGATTGTTTTAAAAAAAAAACTTGAGGGAAAAACTAGGGATGTTTCATTCAATCATATGTTGAGTTTATATTATTTTAGTTGTTAGGTTTGTTGAAATATTTATTCAAATGAGTTTTTGAGCTCACTTAACAAGCCTGCAAAACAAGCTCTAAAATGAGTCTTAAAACGAGTCAAAAAATGAGCTCTAAAATAAGTCTGAGCTCGCTTAATGAGTTAGACTCGTTAACTATGATAATCGAACTAATAACGAGTCGAGCTAGAGCCTTGTGATAAAAGTTATATTCGGGCTCGAGCTCGAGCTCGAGCTCGAGCCCGAATATAACTTAAATGAGATGAACTCGAGCCTAATACTATTCGGCTCGGTTTGACTCGTTTACATGCCTAACGACGATTCAAAATTTAATATACGTGACAGGAGATAATAATATCGAATAGTTTACTTGAGAATGTGTGATTTCAAAAGGGGCATGTAGGGCGGGTTATCATTTTAATTAATGGGGCATCCTTGGGATTAATAGGGGTCCTCTGATTTTTATAAGTTTAGGTAGTTATTTTTGATCAATTATCAGTCCAAGGTAATCAATCATGATTTTTGATACCGCATTCTTCTTGTGTGCCTTAAAAATTAGAGTAGAATCAATCTTAGGCAAATACAAGTTTTTTAATTAAAAGTGCAAAAACTCTTTTGTAGTGATTTACTTACAATTTGTTCTAAAACGGTTTAAGTTTTTTTGGATGAATCAAAAGTTTTAAAATTTGAAGGAGCATTTTTCTAAATTGTTGGAATCTAAGAGGTTGAAATTAAATTTCCAGATGTGTGATCTTACGTAAATTAGCGTTGCATCTCCGCCTTTGTTTCCGATCATGGCGGATCACGGAAATGGAGCTTCTCTTCACATCGTCGTCTTCCCTTGGCTCACCTTTAGCCTCATGCTCCCATTTCTCAGTCTCTCCAAGTCGCTGGCCAAGCGTCGCCACCGCGTCTCCTTCCTTTCCACCTCGAGAAACATCGCCCACCTCCCCAAACTCCCTCCCAATGTCACACCGTTCATTGACTTCGTACCTTTACCTTTGCCACCGGTCGACAACCTCCCGCTCGACGCCGATTCTACTAATGACCTCCTTCCAGCCAAGTTCAGTACTTGAAGAAGGCGCTCGATGGACTGCAGAGTCCCTTCGTGTACTTCCTCTAGTCGACAAAGCCAGACTAGGTGATCCTCGACTTCTGCCAGCATTGGGTGTCGTCCATCGCAATATAACATGCCACATCATGTTTCGAATAAAATTCGATTCCGGGCGCTCGGACCATAAAGTCAACTTCTAGTTGACTTTTTGGTCCGGGTCTTCCACTCCGGTTCCGCTCCCTTGGGTGATCTCGGCCATCCGAAATAGGGCTCACCCGAACCCAACTTCCGGCCTTCGAGCAGTCTTCCGCTCCGGCTTCTCGTCCCTCGGAAACGCCACGTGCCTTCTTCTTGTCCGCTCGCGTACTCTTCCATAGCACCTCGTCCCTCGGCCGCACCGAGCCCGTTGGCTCTTTCCCGTGCCGCCCTTCTCGTTAGCCATGTATTTTGCTCGACTTCTTGTGCTCCTAAGTTCCTGCACACTTAGACACAGGGGTTAAATACCAACAGGACCTAACCTGACTTGGTTGATCATATCAAAACTACTTTGAAGTACTAACAATCTCCCCCTTTTTTATGTGAGCAATCTCAAGTTAAGTTAGGGTAATAACAAAAATAAATAATAATAAGGTAATAAATTTGTAACTCAATAATGTGCAAAAAAAATAAATTGTCTTTCCCCTAAACTTAATTTTCTCTTATCCCCCTTTGATTACATTAAATAGGGTACTTTTAAAATGACTTTGAAGAAAATCAAAAAAAAAATTTAAAAAATTTACATTTGGATAACTAATTCATAGAAAATTTTCTAATAGTTAAAAAAAATTTGAAGAATTGTTTAGATATAGAAAAATAAATTCGCTAAAAAAACTCTAACAAATATGCTTTTTGTTAAATGAATTTTAACGGTTAGAATTTTTTTAACAGAAATTTTGACAAACAATTTAAAGCATTAGTTACAATAATTAAATACTTTACTGTTATTCAATTAAATATTTATTTCAGTAATTGGTTTCCAGACTGTGGCGATCCATTAGACCTTCTTGATTATTGAAACAACTACTTCTAGACATAGTCATTTAAAAAAATTAAACATTTAATTTTCTTTCTGAATGCCCTAAGTCCAAAAAAATAGTCAATCTAAATATGATTTTAGAACTCAAAATAGATTCCTTCCTACATGATTAATCAATAATTTCTTAGGAATATCTTTTTGTGATATTTTCCTAATTTGTCCCTTATGGTATTTAAAATACCAATTTAATCCAATGTATTTTCTAACATGTTGACTATATGAGCATGCATGATTTTTTAATTCCTCTATTTCTGCTTTCAGTTTTTCATTTTTCATTTTTATTTTATCGAAGTCTTTTAGTCGACAAGATGTTGCTAAAATTTCTTTTATTTTATCATTTTCCTTTTTGAGTTTGTCGAAATCTTTTTGTAATTTCTTATTCTTAATTTCTGATTTATAAGATATTTTAGTCAGAAACTTTATAAATTTAAATAGCTTATCAGGCGATAAGGATCGTACCTGACTTACCTTGTCGATTTCATCATCTGAGACTTCCCCTGTAGACCTGCTCTCTTCTAATGTTGCTCCTCCTTCATCAATTCTCTCGATGCTTATTGCGGAAGAGCTTGCTTCGTCCTCTTCTTCTTGGTGACATGCCATTAGCACGATTCCGACGTAGGCCTCGATTTTTAATTCTGATGAGGTTTCATCCCACGTCACTTTTAGGTTCTTGTGCCTTTTCTGGGTTGGTCTTTTGTCTGTGCTTGTGTCCTTATTCTTGTCCTTGCTTTTTAGTTTTGGGCAGTTGTCTTTTATGTGCCTTTCTTCATTGCAGTGGTAGCATTTTATCTTTCTTTTTCTTCTCTTACCCTGCACTTGATTAAACTTATTGGATTTAAATAATTTTTTAAATCTCCTTACCATTAACGTCGTTTCATCATCATCAAGTGATGTTCCAGAGTAGGTTCCGTCTCACTAGTTTTGCCTCTAAGGTCCCTTCGTGTATTTCCGGGAATTTCTCCCAGAGCTCCTTGGCTAACTCGTAGGCTGTGATACCGTTGACTTCTTGAGGTGGTAAAACACTAAGTAGATGAAACTCTGCTTTGCCATTTGCCACGAAGTTGGCTTGCTCATTCTTCATCCACTGATATTCTTCTTTGTCTTTCAGGGCTACAAAATCATATTTCATAATGATTAATAATTCAAAATCTATTTTAAAAATACATCCATCTTTTTCTTCCAGCTCGCAAATTCCCCTTAGAACTTCAGTGGATAGATGCTTGGTCCGACCATCTTGTGTGCTTCGTTCGGCGATTAGTCCTCCTGAAGTGAACCCGTTCTGATACCACTTGTAGGTCCCTTGGAGTCCGGCTAGAGGGGATAAATAGCCATGCAAAGAAAAATGAACTTTCTGTTGGACCCCATGGTTGTTTTGATGTGATCAACTAAGTTGGTTTAGTCCTGCTTTGTGTTTTATTCCTATGTCTGAGTGTGCAGGAGCTTAGGAGCGCAGGAAGTCGAGTGGAAGATGCAGCTAGCGAGAAGGATGACACGGAAAGGGAGTCGATGGGCTCAGTGGGTCTGAAGGACGAGAGAGCTGCGGAAGAGTACACCAGTGAGCGAGAAGAACGTGCACGGCGTTCGAGGGACGTAAAGCCGGGACGGAAGACTGCTCGAGGAGAAGGCCAGAAATTGGGTTCGGGTGAGCCCTATTTCGGTTGGCCGGAATCACCCAAAAGAACAAAACTTCGAAAGTTGAAGCAAAGAAGCAAGCTGGAAAAGCTGCCAGCTTGGAGGCACCTCCATCAGGCATTGGGGGCGCCTTCAGTCCTTGTTGGAGGCGCCTTCAGTCCTTGTTGAAGGCGCCTTCAACCAGGTCAAACTGACCATTTGCATTCGAATAGAGTTCTATCCGATCACTCACTTGGAGGCGCCTTGGACCTCTGTTGGAGGCACCTTAGACCTTCGGGATAGACTTTCCAGGGGATATAAAAAGACCCCTGGACCTAGGAATTAATCAACAATTGTTCTTTCAACTCTGTAGTCATTCCCAACAACTTGTCTGAGCTTTTCATTGTGTAAAAGGCTTCTCCGCATTCAGAGAAGGAGATCTCTTCAAAGCGCTTTTCTTCTGCCTTGGATTAACAACCGTCTTGGTTGTAACCAAGTAAATCGCTGAGTTTATTTCTTTGTTTATTTTACTGTTGCTTATTATTTTGAGTTGAAAGACGAGGAGGGTATACTTTATTTTTTTCAGGCAATTCACCGCCCTCTTGCCGGCCTCCGCTGCACCAACAATTGGTATCAGAGCCAGACCGCCTCAAAAGGACTAACCACCGACTGAAGCATGAAGATGAAGATAATGGCCGGAACAAACATTCATCCCCCGAAGTTTGACGGAGACTTTGCAACATGGAAACGTCGTATGGAGGTATTTTTTAAAACCGACTTCGATATTTTACTAACTATGAAATATGGTTTTGAAGTTCCGAAAGACAAAGAAGAGCATCAATGGAGCAAGAAGGAGCAAGCCAATTTTGTCGCCAACGGAAAGGCAGAGTTCCACCTACACAGCGTTTTGCCACCCGAGGAGGTAAGTCAGATATGGAGCTACGATTCCGCTAAAGACCTCTGGGATAAATTCCTAGAGTTTCACGAAGGTATCTCGGAAGCTAAGCTAGCAAGGCGCGACATCCTCCGGACCCAGTTAACGAACCTTCGGATGAACAACGGCGAGAAGGTAGCGCAACTCCAAGCAAGGATTAAGGAGCTAATAACTCAACTAAGCAATCTTGGAGAAGAAGTAACGAACCGGGACTCGATTCGGTACGTGCTCAACGCCTTCCCCAGGACTCCGGAATGGGCGTCCTTAGTAGATGCATACTACATCTCTAAGGACTTCGAGATAAGTACTTTATAAAATTTATTTTCAACTTTTGAACTTCACGAATCTCGGATTGCAGAGCCCAATGAAGTGGAGAAAACAAGTCAGAACATTATTTTAAAGGCAAGAACAAACGATTCTGACTCCGAAGTCTCGATCGATCAATCGGAAGCGGCACTACTGGTAAAGTGTTTCAATAAGTTTTTTAATTCTAATAAATTTAAATTGCAGACAAAGAGGCATGATCGAAAGAGAAGAACGGTTCGTTGCTATAACTACAATGAAGAAGGGCACATCAAATATGATTGCCCAAAATTGAAGAAAAAGGAAAAGCGACAATCTTCCTCCAAACAAAAGAATCTGAAGGTCACTTGGTCAGATTCGTCTTCTTCCGAATCAGACGTCGAAGCCTTCTCGGGGTTAGCGCTAATGGCTAACCATCAGCTGGAAGAAGAGTCAAGCTCAGAGATGAGCATAGATGAAGGGGAAGGAACATCAGAAGAGGAAAGCTGCAGTGAAGGGGGAGCATCACCAAGTCAGGTAAGTCATGTGCGTAATCTTACCTCTACTCAGTCCTTTCGCTTTATTAAAGCCCTTTCTAAAGAGTTAGATAAATTAGAAAAAGAAAATGAACATTTGAAATTAGAGAATGCAAAATTGAAAGATGAAATTGAAAAATCGAAGACTGATGCATGTTTTAAAATAATGTTTTTCAAAAGTCAAAACTTAAGATTTATGGAAAATTAAATTGGTATGTTAAACATCATCAAGGTCAACTTAGGAAAATTCTCAAGAATTATATACCCCCTAAGTTTCTGCTTAATCTAGTAGAAAGGAACCTCTATTGGGTTCTGATATGGGTTAGGTTTCATAAGTCCCCGATAAGGAAAGGAAAGGAGAGGATCAGACGAAGAAGATAGGTTAATATCGGCCGGGATATACCTGGAGAGGAGGTAGGCTAATATCGGCCGGGATATACCTGGAGAAGAGGTAGGTTTGTATCGACCGAAATATACCTCCAAGGAGGAAGACTCCTGTCAATTGGCATATACCTCAAAGGAGGTAGGCTAATATCGGCCGGGTTATACCTGGAGAGGAGGTAGGCTAATATCGGCCGGGATATACCTGAAGAAGAGGTAGGTTTGTATCGACCGAAATATACTTCCAAGGAGGAAGACTCCTGTCAATTGGCATATACCTCAAAGGAGGTAGGCTAATAGCGGACGGGATATACCTGGAGAGGAGGTAGGCTAATATCGGCCGGGATATACCTGGAGAAGAGGTAGGCTGTATCGACCTAAACATGCCTTTGAGAAGAAAAGCCAAGACCGGCCGGTTGACCAATACCTTGGAAAGATTCTTAATCAAATATAGCCCCGTGTTATTTAGGATAATTCACATAGAAGGGTGCGGACGGAAGCCTCATGAGGAATAATAATCATTAACTAAATATAGTCATGACTAACTTCGACCGGTACAAGAAACATGGGTATATTGAACTATCCATGATGTAATAAAAACAAGAGGGACTAGAAGAAACGATAATACACTTCAAAGGAACTCATGAGATAGGATAGAAGTAAATATTTCAAATAAGATAATTAATGAAGATATCTGCAATATGTGACTATATGATAGGTATTATATATTTTGGCGGGAAATGTGTTTTTAGATTGTTTAGCAGGTACTAAACGACAAAGAAGGTACATCTGGGGTACAAGAAAGATTCCTTAAAAGTCATTCTCCACAAGTACATAGCTTACGTCATCTCATAACAAACTCTACCAAACCGGAGTCCGCTTCATGACTACGGAGGTTATATGAAGTGGTATAAACGGGGGAATCTTCTCCGTTGGCTAGGTAAGTTCACATCATTGTGCACATTCATAGCCCTAATTTCCAGCTACTGTTCATCTTCCTCTTTCTTCCACATCGAGAGAGATCACTGACTTGAGCGTCGGAGGGCCTAGCCAGGGATTCCCACCCCGGTCTTAGGTCATTGACGATAGTGTTGGTTGGTCTCTTGTGCGCAGGAAATCTGGGAGGTTCCAAATTTGTGTGTCTCTGTGATTGGGTTTCTCTCTCGTCATCGGATGGTAACCCTATTTTCCCCGATCCGCTTTGGGTTTCTCGGATCGAAGTTTTCCAGGCTTTTTTCTCCATCAACAGTGGGTTTCTTCTTCCGGATCTCCGTCTTGTCCAGCTTCTCAGACAGGATCAAATTTGGTGTCGTCTGTGGGAACTTCACCTGGATCTGAGACTACCAGATGGAAGAAGCCGGAAAATCAAACCTACTCACCATTAGTCGAGAGGATCTGGATCTTCTCATCAATTCTCATGTACAAAAAGCCTTACAACAACAACAACAACTTCAAGCTCACACTGGAGCTACTCTACCAACGTCTCATAATCCGGCAATTTCAACTATTGAGCATCGGAAAGGAAAGGAGCTGGAAGAGGAAGAACATGCGTATTTTCCTCCAGCTGCTGTTTCTCTGACAAGACGCCCACGAGCCTTTCTTCGCACTCCCATGGAGCAGGGGGTAGGAGGCCCGTGTTCCAAGAATCCTCTGGCGAGGCACTAAACAAAGAAAAGCGTAAGATCAAAATGATAACTAGCGATAGCTCACCAGAGAAAGTCATCTCCCCATTCTCTCAGAGTGTATTGGATGATCCGCTCCCTAAGCGGTATCAAAATCTTCAGATCGGTGAGTACACTGGAACAACAGATCCAGAAGATCATCTGTTGAAATTTGAGAACGTAGCATTATTACAATAATTTTCTGACGGGGTGAAGTGTCGGATGTTTCTTACTACCCTCGGAGGAGCCGTACAGCGCTGGTTCAAAAGATTGCCAGAGAAGTCTATTCGAAAATTTAAAGATTTAAGAAGGTTTTTCTACATCATTTTTCCAGCAACAAGAGGTATCATAAGACTCCTTGGAGTCTATTTTCAATTAAGCAAGCATCCAAAGAGTCCATCCGAGCATACATCAAAAGGTTCAATCAGATAGCTATTGATGTACCTAATGCTACCACTGGAATATTAGTAAGCGCTTTCTCTCAAGGTTTAAATGATAACAATTTCTTTAAAGATTTAGTAAGAAATCCTCCTGCTAATTTTGATTCATTAATTGAGCGTGCTACCGAATTCATTAATGTGGAAGAAGCTCAAGCTGCTCGTAGGAAGGAGGGTGTTACCTCTTCTCTTATCCAGGTTAAGGAGAAAGCTCCGGCCCCTGTTCCTCCACCAAGAGGGCCTAGAGCAACTCATCCACCTCACCGTCAACCAGAATATCGTCCACAAGCTGTACAACACGTGGAGATACAGCCAGAGGCACCAAGAAGATGGCACACTTATCATAAAACTAGCAGTCATCATACTGAGGACTGTTTTGTTTTAAGAAATAAACGAGCCAATAGGGAACGATATCAGAGGCAAAACTATTATCGGCAACAGTACCCCAGGCAACAGAGACCACTCAAATTAGAATATCGCCCGGTCGAGCCTTGGCAGGACGCACTGCCAGTCCCGGCCGGTACAAGCCAAGTGTCAGAAAAAGCACCTTCTGAAACTGTGATGACCCGACAGGAAGAAAACAGGAGTAATGCCGCTCGGGGCAATATTAATATGATTGCAGGTGGACCCACTGATGGGGATTCTAATAGGGCCAGGAAAGCACATGCTCGAAGATTGGAAATTCATGCCGTAGGATGTAGCATGGAGCGAGCGGCCAGTCCAGAAATAAGTTTTGGGCCTAGAGATCTCGAGGGGGTGGAAATACCCCATGACGATGCCCTAATTATCAAAGCCGTGATAGCCAACTACACCATTTCTCGTACCTTCATAGACATGGGTAGTTCTGTCAATATTATATTCAAGAAGGCTTTCGATCAACTACAAATTGATCCAAGTGAACTTCAGCAGATGGTCACACCTCTATATGGGTTCACAGGCAATAAAGTACAACCGCTGGGTCAAATAAAGTTAGCCATATCTCTAGGAGAGGAGCCTCTGATGAGAACAAGGAGATCTTATTTCATGGTGGTAGACGCCCCATCCTCCTATAATGTGATACTGGGTCGACCTGCCTTAAACGAGTTTAGGGCGATCGTTTCTACTTTTTGTCATAAAATTAAATTTCCTGTGGATGATCAAGTCGGGGAGGTGCGAGGTGATCAGAAGACAGCCCGAAAATGTTATGTAGAAATAGTTCGAGCTGAAGCTAGCACTGCCCGAAAGATTCAAAGAATGGAAGTTAATGTCATTCAAGAGAAGCAGCCTGTTCTGGTGTATGAAGAAAAGGAAGAAATTCAAATCCAGACCGGTCGGCCTGAAGCTACTACATATATTGCTGCTGATCTTGATCCCACTTTGAAAGCTGAACTGGTATAGTGCTTAAGGAAAAATAATGATGTGTTTGCTTGGACGCCCAAAGAAGTCTCGGGCGTTTCTCCTACAGTCATGGAGCATGCCTTACATGTCTTCCCGGATGCTCGCCCGGTCATGCAAAGAAAGAGGAATTTTAGCGCGGAACATAACCAAATCATCAAAGAAGAAATAACTAAACTTATGGAGGTTGGTTATATCAGGGAGGTATAATTCCCTAGCTGGTTAGCCAATGCGGTGTTAGTCTCTAAGCCGAAAAATAAATGGCGAGTATGCATTGATTTTCGAGATCTCAACAAGGCTTGCCCAAAAGATTATTATCCATTACCCAGGATAGATCAATTGGTAGATTCCACTGCTGGATGCGAGTACATCTCTATGCTAGACGCTTATCAAGGCTATCATCAGGTTCCCCTAGCTAAAGAAGATCAAGAAAAGGTTGGTTTTATAACATCTGAAGGTACTTATTGTTATAATGTTATGCCCTTTGGACTAAAAAATGCAGGAGCAACTTATCAAAGGCTTATGAATAAGGTCTTCCAGAAGCAGATTGGTAGAAATATGGAAGTATATGTAGATGATATCTTAATTAAGTCTCTTCAAGCTGTTGATCTATGCAGGGATGTAGAGGAGACCTGCAGGACATTGAGACAATATGGGCTCAAGTTAAATCCGAGCAAATGTTTATTCGGCGCGAAAGGAGGAAAATTCCTGGGATATATGGTGTCCGAACGGGGAATAGAAGCCAACCCGAGCAAAGTCAAGGCACTTCAGAACATGGAGCCACCACGTAACATGAGAGAAGCTCAAAGATTGACCGGCCGGATTACAGCCTTGTCTAGGTTTATTTCCAGGTCGGCCGATCGTAGTTTTCATTTCTTTAAAATACTCAGAAAAGCCAATAAATTTCAGTGGAATGAGGAATGTGATAAGGCTTTTCAAGAGTTGAAAGATTATTTGTCTACTCTCCCTGTATTAGCTAAGCCTATAGTGGGAGAGACTCTTTGGGTATATTTGTCGGCTAATGAAAACGCTGTAGGCTCTGTATTAGTCAGACAAGAAGGAAAAGAGCAACAACCTATATATTTTTCTAGCCATTTATTAAAAGGAGCTGAGTGTAGATATACTACACTAGAGAAATTGGCTTATGCATTAGTTTTGACCGCTCGGAGGTTGCACCCTTATTTCTTAGCGCATGAAATTATTGTATTAACCAATAGTACTCTTGGACGGGTGTTACTCAACCCGGAGGCCTCAGGTCGGCTGATCAAATGGACAACTGAACTTAGAGAATATGACATTCAATATCAACCTCGCTCGGCCATCAAAGCGCAAGCTCTAGCAGACTTCATTATAGAAGTTCAAGGCCCTGAGGAAGAAAACATTTGGAAAGTTTATGTAGATGGCTCCTCAACTAGACAAGGAAGTGGAATTGGAGTTCTTCTTATATCTCCAAGGGAAGATCGACTTCAACTCTCTATCAGATTGAATTATAGAGCTACTAACAATGAAGCAAAAAATGAAGCCTTGATAGCAGGATTGCAGGCTGCTCGGCATATAGGGGCAGCTCGAGTCCTCATCTATTCTGATTCTCAATTGGCAGCCCAACAACTATCAGGTAATTTTGAAATTAATAATGACAGACTCCGGTTATATGCCGAGGCGTTTGATAAGTTGAAATCTCAGTTTCAAGAAGTAAATATACAAAAAGTTCCTCGATCTGAGAATCAGGTAGCAGATGAATTGGCTAAACTGGCCTCTGCTATAGTACCATGGAGCCTAGATCGGCCCGTAGAACAAACTCTGTTAATATCCTGTATCGAAAGACAGGCCGAAGCAGAAATTCAAGGTGACTGGAGGGCTCAAATTATATTGTATTTACAACAAGGTATTCTTTCCAGTAATACAGAACAAGCAAGGGTATTTAAGAAGAGAGCTGCTCAGTACATTATGGTAGGAGAGCAGTTATATAAAAGAGCTTTTTCTAGACCTCTGCTCAAGTGTATTGGTACAGAAGATATACAATTTATCTTATAGGAAGTTCATCAAGGCTCATATGGTAGTCATATAGGAGGGAGATCTTTGGCCCGTAAAATCCTATTAGCGGGATATTTTTGGCCTACTCTACACGAGGACGCCAACAAGTTGGTAAGAACTTGTATGTCTTGCCAAAAACATCAAAATATTTCGCATCATCCCACACAGTTATTGAAAACCTCTATAGTCTCATGCCCCTTCGATCAATGGGGCATGGACATAGTAGGCCCATTTCCTATGGCGACTGCACAAAGAAGATTTTTATTAGTAGCAGTGGATTATTTTTCCAAATGGGTAGAAGCAGAACCACTTGGCCGGATTACTGAAGATGCAGTTATAAAATTTCTGTGGAAAAATATCATATGCAGATTTGACATTCCTCATAAATTAGTCTCTGATAATGGAAGGCAATTTCAAGGGGATAGAATTCTAGCTTGGTGCGAAAGTTATGGTATTACTCAAGCTTTTACCTCTGTGGCTTATCCGCAAAGTAATGGTCAAGTAGAAGTAACCAATAGAGAAATTATAAGAGGTTTAAAAACCAAACTGGATCATGTCGGAGGTAGTTGGGTAGATGAATTACCCAGCGTTTTCTGGGCATATCGTACTACACCTCGAGAAGCTACAGGAATCACCCCTTTTCAATTAGTTTATGGGGGAGAAGCAATAATTCCCATTGAGGTAGGAATGGAATCCGATATAAGACAATTATATGATGCAGACAATGAAGGTCGACGACTCATGGAGCTGGACTTGATAGAGGAAATCAGAGATAAAGTCGCTGCTCGTCTCGTATCATATCGACAAAGAATGAGATAAAATTACAACAAAAGGGTCATACCCAGATTTTTCCAAGTAGGAGATTTAGTATGAAAACGTATTAAACCTGTCGGGGATGTTAGTAAGTTGGCACCGCAATGGGGTGGGCCCTACAAAGTGGTGGAAAAGCTCGCATCAGGCTCATACTATCTCCAAGATGCTGAAGGAAGAATTCTAGAACGTCCTTGGAGTGCAAATCATTTACAAGCTTACCGGATTTAATAAAGATCATGCTACTTAAAAAATATGACAAAGGGAACAAACCATGATTATCTGAAGTAAGTTTCCAATGAAAAGAAGACAAGTATTCTTACAGTTTACTCCATTTCTTTCAATAAATGCAATGCAAGGTGAATACCGTCACAAAAACAAATGTGGCTCATACAGATTGACCAATATTGGCAGAACTTTTATAATCTATGTTCAAGCAATCAACAGTGGGAAATCTTAAAGATTTATTCGGCCCCCTCCCCCCTGAATAATCCAGAAATTTTAATTATCATAAGGTCAGTGCAATCATAATTTTACAATAAAACCTAGTCGATCAGGAAATCTCATGAAGTAACTCGGACGGGTCTTCATGGGAGGAACCGGAGACTTTAAACCATCACATAACATAGT
This sequence comes from Zingiber officinale, assembly GCF_018446385.1. Taxonomy (NCBI): domain Eukaryota; kingdom Viridiplantae; phylum Streptophyta; class Magnoliopsida; order Zingiberales; family Zingiberaceae; genus Zingiber; species Zingiber officinale. The sequence continues at coordinate 94,048,635 of NC_055999.1, read as the reverse complement.
CGATCGAGAAATCTCATGAAGTAACTCGGACGGGTCTTCATGAGAGGAACCGGAGACTTTAAACCATCACAGAGCATAGTCGATCGGGAAATCTCATGAAGTAACTCGGACGGGTCTTCATGGGAGGAACTGGAGACTTTAAACCATCACATAACATGGTCGATCAGGAAATCTCATGAAGTAACTCGGACGGGTCTTCATGAGAGGAATCGGAGACTTTAAACCATCACAGAGCATGGTCGATCGGGAAATCTCATGATGTAACTCGGACGGGTCTTCATGGGAGGAACCGGAGACTTTAAACCATCATATAACATAGTCGATCGGGAAATCTCATGAAGTAACTCGGACGGGTCTTCATGGGAGGAACCGGAGACTTTAAACCATCACATAACATAGTCGATCGGGAAATCTCATGAAGTAACTCGGACGGGTCTTCATGAGAGGAACCGGAGACTTTAAACCATCACAGAGCATGGTCGATCGGGAAATCTCATGAAGTAACTCGGATGGGTCTTCATGAGAGGAACCGGAGACTTTAAACCATCACAGAGCATGGTCGATCAGGAAATCTCATGAAGTAACTCGGACGGGTCTTCATGGGAGGAACCGAAGACTTTAAACCATCACATAACATAGTCAATCGGGAAATCTCATGAAATAACTCGGACGGGTCTTCATGAGAGGAACCGGAGACTTTAAACCATCACAGAGCATGGTATGTGATGATCGATCGGGAAATCTCATGAAGTAACTCGGACGGGTCTTCATGAGAGGAACCGGAGACTTTAAACCATCACAGAGCATAGTCGATCGGGAAATATCATGAAGTAACTCGGACGGGTCTTCATGGGAGGAACCGGAGACTTTAAACCATCACATAACATAGTCAATCGGGAAATCTCATGAAGTAACTCAGACGGATCTTCATGAGAGGAACCGGAGAGTTTAAACCATCACAGAGCATAGTCGATCGGGAAATCTCATGAAGTAACTCAGACGGGTCTTCATGGGAGAAACCGGAGACTTTAAACCATCACATAACATAGTCGATCGGGAAATCTCATGAAGTAACTCGGACGGGTCTTCATGGGAGGAATCAGAGACTTTAAACCATCACATAACATAGTCGATCGGGAAATCTCATGAAGTAACTCAGACGGGTCCTCATGGGAGGAACCGGAGACTTTAAACCATCACATAATATAGTCGATCGGGAAATCTCATGAAGTAAGTCGGACGGTGGGTCTTCATGGGAGGAACCGGAGACTTTAAATCATCATATAACATAGTTAATCAGGAAATCTCATGAAGTAACTCGGACGGGCCTTCATGGGAGGAACCGGAAACTTCATAGCCTAATCAACTAGGATTACTTTGGCCTGGTAAATACAAAGTTATATGAATTTATTCACGAAATCGGTTGACATTTTACACTGGATCAGAAGTCAGGGTTCAAGGGGAATTCTATACATATGGCGCATTTTCTATTTGGAGGTTCATTCATATGGAAATCTTTATTTAAAAATCGACCGGAGTATTATATTCAGATCGGAACTCAGGAGTTTTATACAGTTCCTTATCTAAAATTACTTGGGATTATTCATTCTTTTGAAATATGGAGCACATTAGCTATTATCTGCAGAAGGATTCATCAAGGTGAGGCTTAACTTCAAGAGATAGACAAGGAATTCTCGAATAAAGCTTATACTTAATGCTTGGAAGCATTTCAAAAGAGGCATTCTCAAATCAGCACAATAGAGAAACAGGTAAGTATCAAATATTTCTTATACATCGCAATCACTTAATTACCAGGCTTTTGTTACATTTCTTTTCATTACTAGTTTTTCATTTACAAGTCTTTTATGAACAATCTCTTTAGACATTTGGAAAAGGACCTTTTAGATCTGCCGGTAGTTCTTCGTTAAACCTGCGACGATTTATGAAAGAAATGGGAGGTTCCTTGAGTAAATAGCCACCCTCTCTTAATTGTCGAAGGACTCCCGATACAGAATGATTTAAAGCACCCATAATCCTACGGACAAATTCTTGGGCAAACGCTGAAGACTTTAAATAAGCCAGACGCCACTCTTCCCATCGATTCTTCTCCTGCTCCTTATAGCTTTGAAAATCAGCTTGCAGTTTTGTGTTTTGATCTTTTAAAGCATCCTTTTCTCATTTAAGCTGTTCCAATTCCTTCTGGAGCTGTGACAATTCAACATCTTGAGCTTTCTTTTGCTCTTGTTCCTGTAGGATAATGAAATCATGAGAGGCTAGGTCTTGAGCTTGGTCAGAAAGACAGGCATTATGAAGCTTCTCTACTTTCTCTAAAATAAGACTTTTGTGAGAATCATCTAAGAGAGCTTTCTCCTTTAAAGCAATCTCCAGTCGAAGACCAGAATGTAGTCAATCCACCTGTAATTCCAAAGTTCTTCTTGCAAGCTCTTTATCTTTCAATAATTGTTGGGACTCCTCCAATTCCTGTTTCAATGTCCCCAATTGTTGACTTTGTAAGGCTACTTTCTCTTGCAACTGAACCAGGTCGCTATTAGAAGAAGGTAAAGTAGACTTCAATGTCTCCAGCTGAGCTTTTAATTTGTTGTTCTCTTAGTCCTTAGCCGTAAGTAGCTGGTCGATATATAGACTTGATGCAAGGAACTAAACAAAAGGATGATATAGTTAAATATGAGGATACAAAGTTGACAACATATAACTAGAAACACTTACAGTTACTACTTGACAACTATGGCGGTCGGCCCGATGTGGAAGGCTAAGGCTTCTTAGCTGTTCTTGACCTTGTAGCCAAGATTCAGCCAATAGGCCTTGTAATTGTAAAGAACCATAGCTAGATGGGTCAGAGGATTGTCCCAGTTGAGAGGGTAAACTCATAGCCTGTTTAAATAAAGGGCGGGGAATGGATGAAGAAGGAGGTAAAGAAGAAGAAGATGCAATAGCAGGAAAAGAAACAGTAGAAACAAGAGAAGCAGAAGAAGAGCTAGATGGAATAGAAGGTGACAATGCAGGAGAGGCTGATTCAGTTATAGAAACACTAATAGGTAAAGGACTAGCACTTGGTGAAGATCTTCGGCAAAGTGTCTATTTTGCTCGAGGCCTAGAAGCCAAGGGAGGCAAGGCCAATGCTAAAGATGCAAAGGACATAGAAGGGATAACGACCATCTCAGAAGCAGAAGCAGTAGGAGCTGAAATAATAGAAGAAGAAGGGATAAGTAGACCGGGTCTCATCATCCTAAGAGAAGGATTAGAGATAATATGGGTAGGAGTTATCGGTGCCTTACCTCTCTCGAGAGAAATGGGCGCCGGGACAAGAGGAGTTTGCACAAAAGTACCAAAGAAATCACTAAAGGGAGAAGCCTCAGTAAGATTTGACTTTTTAACTAAGGCAACAAAAGGTTCTTCTTCTTCCTTCTCAATGGCTGCGATATCCTCTGCCCGTTGTTCCTCTTCAGATAGCAAACCCAAGGTGGAGAAATTAGGATTAGCCCGGCGGGCGCGCAACCATTCTTCTCAAAGATTATTGACAAAGGACTTAGTCATAGTGGGATTCTTGTACATAAAGGATGGAAGAAGAACATCAGCTAAAACACAGGAATTAAACACCATTATAAAAGAGATTTATTAATCAGTAAATACAGACCGGAATGTTTATACATACCAAGAGATCCATCCAAAGGGGTGTCAATATTGCTTATCCCGAAAGGAAACATTAAACCCTCCACAATTAGATGCGGCAAGCTGAATTTCGCTCCTCTCAGTTTAGGTAAAGCAGAAGCAACAAGGGGATCGTTAAGAAGATCCTGGGTGCTAGGAAGTGGAGGTAAATCATGTATCCATTGGATGGGAAACGGAGGAGGAGAAGGGAGACGCATATAGAAAAATTTGTGATACCATTCCCCTTGAGGAGGAATACGGTTGAACAGAATAGCCTTAGGACGAGATTGGAATTTGAAAATACCAACATCTACTCGACAAGGAATGAAGAAGTGATGAAAAAGATGGGGAGACAAGGGAAAATCTAACAGTTTGGATACCCCAATAAAACCCATAAGAATAGAAAAGGATCGAGGGACAAACTGGTTGAGGGGAATATTAAAATAGAGGCTAACATTACAAAAAAAAGGGTAAAGAGGAAATCGAAAACCTTGTAGGACTTGATCTCAGAAGATAGAAATACACCCTAAAGGAGGAAGATGCGGACCCTCATGAGAAGCGGGACGAGTTATATAAGAAGGAAAACCATAGGTCGCCTTTAAATCCACTTCTTCTGTATCTATAAGGTCAGAAGTACATGAGAGAAATCATGCAGGAGGAGAAGTTGCCATAGAAAGACAATAAAAGAGGAAGCAGGGAAGATGAAGAAGGATGGGGGAGAGCGGAAGAAAACCTCGTAAAACTCTTGTTTTTCTTTCGGCCCTGTGCTAAAACCCCCAAACAGAAATAGCAGAAGAAAAGAAGAAAAGAAAAAATACTTAGAATTTCAATCGTCATAAATGAGTGATAATATCAAGGGATAAAATCAAAAGAAAGTGGTAAAGTTAAGTAATCTTCCTCGAAAAATGTGTAAAGTTTCCTTAGAAATAATTCTTAAGAAAGTCTGACGGATATAAAGAAAAATTAGTCCAGCAATTATAAGTTTAAGTTATAGGTGTAATAAAATAAGGCACAAGATATTAGTTAGCAGACAGGACTTGGTTAGAGGCTATCGGATGAGGTCCATAGATATGAATCGGGAAGTTCTGATAGATCGGCCGAGACAAAGACCACCCAAATATGTCGACCAAAGGCTCATCATAATAAGTTAAATGATATACACTGTGATAGAACCATAAAAGACTTGATTAATACATAAAATAACATATGAAGATATAGGTGTAAATCAATCAAGTAAAATAAATCGACCGATATTGAGAATATCATAATAAAACTATAGCAGATCGGACGAGATATAATTAGTCTATGAAATATCAGGCGGTACTTATCAACCTCGATATATACCGTCCGGTCATGAGGAAACAATCTAAAACATAATAATCTATTAAGTGAGGTTGTAAGACGACCTGCCAAGCAACATTTGACATATTTAAACAAAAACAGATGACTGTCATGAGAAAGAGTGAAATTTACAATGAAAAGGGGATAACCAGCGTCACATAAGTTTAGCAGATTGTCATCATAGAGTTTTGGATCCATTTTTCTACAAGAATTTGAATTTAAATCAAACTAAAGTCAGCTGAGGGTATAGATCGGGGGGCTTGTTCTCAATGAGTCTACGACGATTTAGGAAATTAGGAGGAGGGTCACGAGATAAGTAGCTCTCCTCTCGTAATTGTTGAATTACTCCTTGAGCTCCCGCAGTAAAGGCTGATAAGATGGACTTCACGATCGGCCTATTGAAATCAGGAGATTCAATCATGGCAGTGGCCCGTTCCTTGTAACGAGTATCTTCATTCGCTTTGTAGACCACCAAAGTCATTTGGGAAGTCTTCAGTTCATCCTCTTTGACAGAAACCTCGGTCTTAACTGAATCAAGGGAAGTGTTCAAAGAGGTTATTTCATCTTCCTTTAGCTGCAGGACTTTAAGTTTTTCAGCCAATTCTGCTTCATAATTAGCCTTTAGCTCGCCAATTTTGGAAGTCAATTCTTGGTTGAGGTTCGTGGCCGATTTGAACTACGCTTGAAGATTTTCAATTTGGGTTTCAAGTTGTTTCTTGGTAGCATCGGAAAACGCGGCGGAAGATAACTCAGCAACATGTTGTCTTAGCTTATCATTCTCGGACCTTAGTTTCTTGTTCTCGTTGTATAAGTTGTGCATTAGTCGAGATAACCCCATATTTTCCATCCATCGCTAGAAATATAATAAAAGGTCAGGGAATAACCGCTAAAGAAATAGGGAGCAAACGTTAGTGAACATACCTGATTCTCCCTATGGGAGAAACGATCAATTGTCTCAGAAATATGGAGTTCTTCAAAAATGGGACGAACTTCATCCCAATCGCTGGCGAAAGAACCTCCTAGCAATATGGGAAGGACTGGAATAGTAGAAGAACCAGCAGAGAAGGAAGAAGTAGGGATAGAAGGAGGAGCAAAGATTAAATAAGAAGAAGGTGAAGAGGGTAAAGATCTAGAAGTTGGAATAGATAAGGGAAACGTGAAAGAGACATCACCAGAAGCACTGACATTCGAGAAGGGTGAGGCAGGAAAACTGAGAGAAGGGTAGAGTTCGGCCAACGTAGGTTCATCAGAAGGAGGGTCAGCAGGAACAAAACCTTCTGAAACCAGTTCATCAGCCGGAAGGACGAGCCTCCTTTTGGACGAAGGAATTCTGGTAAGTTTGCGCCCCGAGCGTTTGCCAGTAACCTATTCAGCTATTGATTTATTGGGGCTACCAGAAGATGTGAGTTCAATGATGGGAAGAGGGGCAGATGAGGAAACAACAGTAGCCACTGGTGAAGTAACAGTGGGTAAAGAAACAGCAAGGAACTCTGCAGAAGGGCCTTCAGGAGCCTCAATAGCTTCAAGAACCCCCAAAGAACTGGGTGCCTCCGCTAAGGGAACCGGCTCTTCGATTGAAGGGGGAGGAATAATAGCAGCTAGAAGTTCGACTTCCTTAGCACGAATTGCGTCATCTTCCAGACATAGTTCTTTGTCGATTAAAGCGTCATAAAAGCTCTCCACTACATAGAAAATAAAAATAGTTTATTTAGTTAAAAGCAAGAAGGAAGAAACAAGGTGTTACCTAAAGGAACTTGAGTATCAGGTTTGACGGAGCTTAAGCCAAATAAGTACAGAAGATCGACTCTCAACCACTTAGGAATAGAGAGTCGATGGCTTAACAACTTCTCACAATAAAAGGGAAAAGAATGATGAAGATGGAACTCCTTGACGTCGGGCAAGGGCGGCAAGAAGGATTTCCAGGCATGAGACCAAGGAATGGGTCCTGAAAACTTTAGGAAGAAAAAACGAGATTTCCAGGCTTTGAGAGACGAGGGCATATCCTCAAAAAGAACCATTTTAGTCCGTGAATAAAACAAGAAAACACCAGGTTCCGAACATTTGGGATAAGAGAACATGAAGAAATTTTGAGGAGTAGGAGGAATATCCCGCAAACGAAACAGCATGTAAGTACCGCATAGATAACGAAATGCGTTGGGGGTAAATTGTTGCAAAGGAATATCAAAATACTGGCTTATTTCAATCAAGAAAGGAGGAATAAGAAACCTTAAACCTCCTATCAATTGATCCTTGAAAAAGGTTACGCAATTATCAGGGGGACGATGAGGATGATCATTCGATTTTGGGAATATGATGTCATATTCCCGGGGAATTTCATATTGACGACGGATGGCTAGCCTCGCATTTTTATCAAAGGAAGAAGACATATGGACATACCAAGGAGCAATAGCTTCCTCAACCATGGACAAGAGTATAGGCCAGTGAAACAACAGATTACTTACTGGAAACAAGAAAGAAGATCGTCGAGAAACGGTGAGCGCAGGGTTTGGTTGAAGGCTGCAGCGAGAAAAGAATGCTGAGGAAGACAAAAGAAGGGACAAAGTTGAAAAGAAGACGAAGGGTTTAGGGTTTGAAAAGCACACAACCGTTGTCAGATCAAAACACTTTTATCTCAGCAGACGCTGAGGATCACAGGAAAAGGCAAAGGCTTACGTGACGTGGCGACCAGGAAAAGTATGTGTCATACCATCATAAAAACATTTATATTGGATGTGACAGGTCGGATCATGCTGGGGTTGGTAACACCTCGGGGTACACTTCTAACATTCTCTCACCCGAAGAAGAGCCAATCACCAGCTAGGAAGCTTCGAAAGGAGACGTAATTAACTGGACATAATAAAGTGAAAAGGACTGAATTTTGACTAAGCCCAGGCTAAGGACAAAAACATTTAAGGATGTAAATTTAGGCGAATAATAAATGTTGAATTAACATCCTTATAAAATGCAGACTAGTACTGATCAAAATAATTTTATATTGGCCGGTATAACTTTGGTTATGCTAGATAAGTATAATATTGTTTGTAATCAACGAAACCATATTGGTTGGTACAACATTAGCTATAATATAGAAGTATTCCAACAGTTAAGATGGCTTCAGCCATGATAAATGACACATAGGACATACGAAGGGGTAATGAATACAACATCACATTTATTCTTATAAATTAAAGGAGTCAATAGAATCACTTAATTCAATACAAAAGTTTGTTTCTACACTTAGAATCTGATCAAGTACATAACATTACATTTTCCCTCAGAACAGTAAACCTCAGATATATAACAAAATTTACAAACACAAGCTCTTGAAACGCTTAGAAAATTTCAATCCCACTGGATTCAAACTTACCATGGAGCAGAGATGGAAATATCTCACTTCGCCCAGGCTTGTCAAGGCGCATAAGTGGCAATATTCTGCCTGGGACGAAGAAAGCAACAAAGTAGAAAGACTCAAGGGCAAGGGGAAGAAGAAAGATCTATGTAGACCATGATGGGAAAGCAAATGTAAAAACCACTTCCCCTCTCAAGCCCTGGAGTTCTGCAACCAGAGCAACCAAGCATAGCCCAAGGGTAACATGTGTTGTGCCCTTCACACAACATCCATGGGTTATTTGGTTGCCCTTCCATGAGTAGTGAAAATCTCCCTGAAGTTTCTTGAGTCCTTCAGAGCATCGACATCTTTGGATGAAAAGTCTGGACTGTGAAGCTTCATCTCTTAAGACAATCCCTTGAACCCTAGAGGTAGCCGGAGCAAAATTTCCAATAAACTCATATATAGATCTCACCTTGTCTGACAAAAGTCGCCTCCAAAGAGGAGGATCCAAGACCATAACCTTAGCAGTGAAAGGTAGCAAGGAAGGAAAAGAACTGAGATGGGTGGTAAATGAATAGAAGGTTGTAACCCTATTTAAAGGATCAAAAGGCTCACGGGATCACTATACTTGGTTTAGTTAGACAGTTGTACACAAAATCTGTGAGGTCATTTCAATATTTGGGGCAGAGTCACGGGTAGGAAAAGACAAAACCAGACTTGTGTCTAGTCAGTCGTCTACACATCCTTCGACTAGACTTGAAGGGAAGGCTAGTGATATAGGTTAGGTTTCATAGGTCCCCGATAAGGAAAGGAAAGGAGAGGATCAGACGAAGAAGATAGGTTAATATCGGCCGGGATATACCTGAAGAGGAGGTAGGCTAATATCGGCCGGGATATACCTGGAGAAGAGGTAGGTTTGTATCGATCGAAATATACCTCCAAGGAGGAAGACTCCTGTCAATTGACATATACCTTAAAGGAGGTAGGCTAATATCAGCCAGGTTATACCTGGATATGAGGTAGGCTAATATCGGTCGGGATATACCTGAAGAAGAGGTAGGTTTGTATCGACCGAAATATACTTCCAAGGAGGAAGACTCCTGTCAATTGGCATATACCTCAAAGGAAGTAGGCTAATTATATCGGGCGGGATATACTTGGAGAGCAGGTAGGCTAATATCGGTCGTGATATACCTGAAGAAGAGGTAGGTTTGTATCGACCGAAATATGCTTCCAAGAAGGAAGACTCCTGTCAATTGGCATATACCTCAAAGGAGGTAGGCTAATAGCGGACGGGATATACCTGGAGAGGAGGTAGGCTAATATCGGCCGGGATATACCTGGAGAAGAGGTAGGCTGTATCGACCTAAACATGCCTTTGTGAAGAAAAGCCAAGACCGGCCGGTTGACCAATACCTTGGAAAGATTCTTAATCAAATATAGCCCCGTGTTATTTAGGATAATTCACATAGAAGGGCGCGGACGGAAGCCTCGTGAGGAATAATAATCATTAACTAAATATAGTCATGACTAACTTCGACTGGTACAAGAAACATGGGTATATTGAACTATCCATGATGTAATAAAAGCAAGAGGGACTAGAAGAAACGATAATACACTTCAAAGGAACTCATGAGATAGGATAGAAGTAAATATTTCAAATAAGATAATTAATGAAGATATCTGCAATATGTGACTATATGATAGACATTATATATTTTGGCGGGAAATGTGTTTTTAGATTGCTTTGCAGGTACTAAATGACAAAGAAGGTACATCTGGGGTACAAGAAAGATTCCTTAAAAGTCATTCTCCACAAGTACATATCTTACGTCATCTCATAACAAACTCTAACAAGTCGGGGTCCGCTTCATGACTACGGAGGTTATATGAAGTGGTATAAAAGGGGGAATCCTCTCCGTTGGCTAGGTAAGTTCACATCATTGTGCACATTCATAACCCTAATTTCCAGCTACTGTTCATCTTCCTCTTTCTTCCACACCGAGAGAGATCACTGACTTGAGCGTCGGAAGGCCTAGCCAGGGATTTCCACCCCGGTCTTAGGTCATTGACGATAGTGTTGGTTGGTCTCTTGTGCACAGGAAATCTGGGAGGTTCCAAATTTGTGTGTCTCTGTGATTGGGTTTCTCTCTCGTCATCGGATCTTTGTACAAGGAAGGCATTTGGTAACCCTATTTTCCCCGATCCGCTTTGGGTTTCTCGGATTGAAGTTTTCCAGGCTTTTTTCTCCATCAACAGTGGGTTTCTTCTTCCGGATCTCCGTCTTGTCCAGCTTCTCAGACATGATCAGGTTCCAAAATCTGTGCTAAATTAAGTTTTTTTAGGCTTTCAGAAGAAAAATTAAACGTTAAAATTTCTTTATGAGGCTTTGTCAAAGGAAGTAGTTGTTGCTCCAATAACCAAGAAGACCTAGTGCCTCGCCACGACTTGGAAGCTGAAATATTGAAATAAAATGTTTAATTAACTTTCTGAAAAAGTATTAAAACTAGAATTAAATAATGCTTTGAAAGTTTTTCAAACATTTTTAAAAAATTCTAAAAATTCATTTTTACTTAGAAATTATTTTGGAAAAAGTCTATAAATTCAGTTTACTTAGAAATTTTTTTTGGAAAACTCTAAAAATTCATTTTTAGAATTTTTTGGAAAAATTCATCTTGCTCAACAAATTTTATAACTTAAAAATTTGCTAAATATTTTTTTAATATCATATTCTTCCCCCGCTTTTGCTGTGATCAAAGGGGGAGAGAAAGATATAAGTTTAGGGGGAGAGAATTTTAAAAAAATTTTATTTGTTTTCAAAACTCTGAGTTTTAAAAATAATTTTAAAAAAATTCTGTTCACACTCTTAATTAAAATAGTTACAATTTTATTTATTGCAAATTTATGCTTAACAGGTTAGTTTAGTAATTTTCTTTAAAATTACTGTTTGTTTATTTTTTACCTTAACTTGAACTTGGGTTGATGCACATCAAAAAGGGGGAGATTGTTGGACCCCGTGGTTGTTTTGATGTGATCAACCAAGTTGGTTAGATCCTGCTTTATGTTTGATCCCTGTGTTTGAGTGTGCAGGAGCTTAGGAGCGCAGGAAGTCGAGCGGAAGACGCAGCTAGCGAGAATGACGACACGGGAAGGGAGCCGACGGGCTCGGTGCGTACGAAGGACGAGAGAGCTGCGGAAGAGTACACCGGTGGGCGAGAAGAACGTGCGCGGCGTTCGAGGGATGTAAAGGCGGGACGGAAGACTGCTCGAGGAGAAGGCCGAAAATTAGGTTCGGGTGAGCCTTATTTCGGTTGACCGGAATCACCTAAAAGAACGGAACTTCGAAAGTCAAAAAAAAGAAGCAAGCTGGAAAAGCTGCAAGCTTAGAGGCACCTCCATCAGGCATTGGAGGCGCCACCAGCTTGAAGGCGCCTTCAGTCCTTGTTGAAGGCACCTTCAACTAGGTCAAACTGATCATTTGCATTCGGATAGAGTTCTATTCGATCACTCACTTGGAGGCGCCTTGGACCTCTGTTGGAGGCGCCTTGGACCTTCGGGATAGACTTTCCAGGGACTATAAAAGGACCTCTGGATCTTGGAATTAATCAACAATTGTTCTTTCAACTCTGTAGTCATTCCTAGCAACTTGTCTGAGCTTTCCATTGTGTAAAAGACTTCTCCGCCTTCAGAGAAGGAGATCTCTTCAAAGCGCTTTTCTTCTGCCTTGGATTAACAAACCGTCTTGGTTGTAACCAAGTAAATCGCTGAGTCTGTTTCTTTGTTTATTTTACTGTTGCTTATTATTTTGAGTTGAAAGACGAGGAGGGTATACTTTATTTTTTTTCGGGCAATTCACCCCCATTTTGTCGGCCTCCGCTGCACCTACATTTTCCTCGAACTTTATAGCTTTATTAAACAAACACTTGCATAAAATAAGTTTAAGAAGTAAACTAAGAGTAGAGAAAACTAACACTTGCATAAAATAAGTTTAAGAAGTAAACTAAGAGTAGAGGCACGAAGGGGTTATTTGGTTACAACCGAGGAGGTTGTTAATCCAAAGAAGTTAAAAGCTCAGTAAACAGTCTCCTTTAGGTAAAGAAGCCTCTTACAATGTTGATGGCTCACAAACAAGTAGTAGAACAAACTAAAAGCGTTTACAAGTGTTGTTTTGAACCATTGGGACCAGGGTTGTATTTATAGTCTGGTCGGGGCACTTGGAAGGGTTCCAAGCGCCTCTAGGGGATAAAACTTTATCCCTGTAGCAACGCAATGCGTCACGTCGCGTTCCGTATAAAATTCAGTTCTGAGCGCTTGGAAGGGTTCCCGGGTCTTTCTGGTTGACTTTTTGGTCTGGGTCTTCTGCTCCAGTTCCGCTTGCATTGGTCCGGGTCTTTCACTCCGGCTCCGCTCGCTTGGGTGATCTTGGGCATTGGGAATAGTGTTCACCCAAACTCAACTTCTGGCATTCGAGCAGTCTTTCGCCCAGCTTCTCGTCCCCGTGTACTCTTCCGTAACACCTCGTCCCTTAGACGCACCGAGCCCGTCGGCACTCTCCCGTGTCGTCCTTCTCGTTAACTACATCTTTTGCTCGACTTTCTGTACTCCTAAGTTCTGCATACTTAGACACAGGGGTTAAATACCAACAGGACCTAACCTGACTTGGTTAATCACATCAAAACTACCTTGGGGTACTAACACGACCTCTCGCTTGGCCTGTTTGCTCGCCCGACCGACCTCTCGCCCGGTTGGCTGCTCTGTCCGATCGAACTTGCTCAGCCTTACTATCTATAGGATCGGAAAGAATGCTAGAGCAGGGGTGAATAGCAATCATCGAAAAATTTGAATTAAGACTAAGTTATGCAGCGTAAAACGAAAGAAATAAACAATGCTAACACAAGTCGGTTTTACTTAGTTCGGAGCCTTTGACGACTCCTACTCCAATGCCTGCACTCGTCGAGTGCTTTCGTTGGGCAATCCACTAGCAGTTCGTAAAAATTTGTTACAAGATAAGTACAAGAACTAAAAAAATAAGGTTACTGACAACAAGGAAAATATGAAAATCTTAGTCGCTGATTGTCGGAGGAGCTTCATAGTATTGCAGGAATGTTTTTGGAGCACCGAGCAAGAAGGAAACTTGTCGCAATTGTTGTTCTAAAGCTCCGAGTCGAAGGCCTTTAAATAGGTCCATTCCGGGCGCCTGGAACCCCTCCGGGCGCCTGGATCACTTAGCTCGGCCAATCGATGCACTCTATATTAGCTTGTGGATGATTTTTTGGGCCCCAGATTGCCTGGGCGCCTGCGGCCCACCTGCTCTGGGCACCCAGACTAGCTCTGGGTGCCCGGAGTCCTTTTCTTCAGCAATCTTTTCCCTGCAAGAAAAGGTTAGTCTGGGCAATCAAATGTTATATGTATACCCTGCAAAACAGAGTTAGCACAACATAACAGATAGGGTAGTAATTATATCCTGTCTCCTCAAGACCAGGATCTAATCAAGATCTCAACTTAGACTTCCCAAATGGACTTAAGTTGGATTGACATCTACAGTTCCCTCAATGGAGAACGCGCACTCATTTAATCTCTCCTCCAGTTGCTTATCTTCACTTACCAATTGTAATCACTTGACTTGTCTCTGACCCACCAGGTCTTTTCGTCAGTTGTCAGGTCCACTGATCCAACTGGACTTTGGCCGGTTGTCAGATCCAATGAATCCAATCGAAAAAAAATTTCATCAAATATCAGGTTATACGGACCTATCTGAACTTTCCATCGGCTATCCATAAAGATTCCATCAATTGCATTAATCAAATAACATAGAGGAGACATCTCTTTTATTAAAACAAAATTTTCCGTAAAATAAGTGTCGTGAAAAGGGTTTTGTTAAGACCAAACTTGGACAAATCCATAAAGGTCCACCAACTTGGTATAAAAAGACACAGTACGCTCAATCTTTTTTATATATATATATATATATATATATATATATATATAAAAAGACACCGTACCCTCAATCTTTTATATATATATATATATATATATATATATATATATATATATATATATAAAAGTGCATGACTCTACGTGTTGTGCAGGAGATGAATTAATAGTTTTATTTTTTTTATTTTTTTAATATTTTAAATTTAAAAAATTAATATTTCCTTATATAAATTTCTAATACATTAATATATCCTATCAACATATTTCAATACTCATTAATTTTATTTTAATTTTTTTTAAAACTAAACACTATAACTTAATTGAGAAGTCTGAACCCTAGAGGTAAAATCTAAAAAAAAATAGCTTTGATACTATAACCCAAAGTCTGAACCCTAGAGATAAAATCTTAAAAAAAAAAATAGCTTTGATACTATAACCCAAAGCCTGAACCCTAGAGGTAAAATCTAAAAAAAAAATAGCTTTGATACTATAACTCAAAGCCTGAACCCTAGAGGTAAAATCTAAAAAAAAAAATAGCTTTGATAATATAACCCAAAACCTGAACTCTAAATAGCTTTGATTTTATAACCCAAAGCCTGAACCCTAGAAGTAAAATCTTAAAAAAAATAACTTTGATACTATAACCCAAAGTCTGAATCCTAGAAATAAAATTTTTTAAAAATTTTTTAATTATTTTTTTTTAATTCAAAAATAAAAAAAAAACTAAAACCAGTGATATCCTGTGCGCGCGCGCACAGTCGCACACTGTGCAGGCGCACAAGATATCAAATACTTATATAGAGTATTGATCTCCTGCGCGACGCACACAATGCGTGACTATGCGCGTCGCATAGGAGATCAATTAATAGCTTTGTTTTTTTTAATTTTTTTTATTTTTTTTAATATTTTAATTAAAAAAATCAATTAAAAATTAACATTTCCTTATATAAATTTCTAATACATTAATATATCCCCTCAACATATTACACTAATCAATAAATACTTAAATTAATTTTATTTTTTTTTTTTTTTAAAAGCAAACACTATAACCTAATTGGGAAGCCTGAACCCTAGAGGTAAAATCTAAAAAAAAAATAGCTTTGATACTATAACCCAAATCCTGAACCCTAGAGGTAAAATCTAAAAAAAAATAGCTTTGATACTATAACCCAAAGCCTGAACCCTAAATAACTTTGATACTATAACCCAAAGCCTGAACCCTAGAGGTAAAATCTAAAAAAAAAAAAATAGTTTTAATACTATAACCCAAAGCCTGAACCCTAGAAATAAAATTTTTAAAAAATATTTTAATTAGTTTTTTAAATTCAAAAATAAAAAAAAATAATAAAAAAAACTAAAACCAGTGATACCCCGCGCGCGCACAGTCGCGCACTGTGCGGGCGCCAGGATATCAAATTCTTATATAGAGTATTGATCTCTTGCACGATGCGCACAGTGCGCGACTGTACGTGTCGCGCAGGAGATCAATTAATAGCTTTGTTTTTTTTAATTTTTTTACTTTTTTTAATATTTTAAATTAAAAAAATCAATTAAAAAAATTAACATTTCCTTATATAAATTTCTAATACATTAATATATCCCCTCAACATATTACAATATTCAATAAATACTTAAATTAATTTTATTTTAATTTTTTTTTAAAACCAAACACTATAACCTAATTGGAAAGCCTAAACCCTAGAGGTAAAATCTAAAAATAAAAATAGCTTTGATACTATAACCCAAAGTCTGAACTCTAGAGATAAAATCTAAAAAAAATAGTTTTGATACTATAACCCAAAGCCTGAACCCTAAATAGCTTTGATACTATAACACAAAGTCTGAACCCTAGAGGTAAAATCTAAAAAAAAAAAAATTGATACTATAACTCAAAGCCTGAAGCTGAAAGTAAAATTTTAAAAAAATATTTTAATTATTATTTTTAATTAAAAAATTAGAAAAATATATAAAAAAAACTAAAACCTGTGATATCCTGCGCGCGCACACAGTCGCGCACTGTGCAGACGCGTAGGATATCAAATTCTTATATAGAGTATTGATCTCCTGCGTGATGCGCACAGTGCGCGACTGTGCACGTCGCGCAGGAGATTGCACAGTCGCGCAGGAGATCAATTAATAGCTTTGTTTTTTTTTTAAATTTTTTCATATTTTTTTTAATATTTTAAATTAAAAAAATCAATTAAAAAATTTAACATTTCCTTATATAAATTTCTAATACATTAATATATCTTCTCAACATATTACAATACTCAATAAATACTTAAATTAATTTTATTTTAATTTTTGTTTAAAACCAAACACTATAACCTAATTGGAAAGTCAGAATCCTAGAGATAAAATCTTAAAAAAAAATAACTTTGATATTATAACTCAAAGCCTGAACCCTATTGGTAAAATTTTTTAAAAAAAATAACTTTGATAGTATAACCCAAAATTTGAACCCTAGAGGTAAAATTATTATTATTATTATTATAAAATTTATATGTCACATACCTATTATATTAAGATATTCATTATCTTTTATTTTAATTTTAACTCTCATTATTTCTAGGTGATATAATTTTAATTTTATTTACCTAAATGATTATTATTTAAAATAAATACTAATATTATTTTAAATATATTTATTATATAAAATATTATTTACACAATTTAAATTTTTATTTTTTTAATAAACTAACTTGGTTCATGTCCGCCAGGTGAGAATTTTTTTATATAAATAAAATCTTATTTTTATTATATTTTTATAAAACAAAAGCTGTAAGATTTTTTCTTATATAAACAAAATCTTATTTTTATTATTTTTTTATAAAAAAAAACTTTGAACTCGTTCAAAAGGTGCGTTGGGATTAACACCATCCTATATTGATTTTAATACAGTAATCGTTATAACACCTATTAATACCAATGTGGAAGCCCGGATAAAATCATCATTATGAACTATAAAATCGTAATTATTATATTATTATAATAATTTCGATTATTTTATTATTATTACAATACAAATTTATCTGGTGTAATAATATTCGTACCGTAATAGCTATAAACTATAGTTGTTATAATTATAATTGATACTCTTTGAGATTCGAGGCGATAAATGTTGAGGATATGATGTTCTTATTGATCGTTGATGGACTTCTCCTTAATGAAACCTACAACCACAGTAACGTCAATATTGAACCAGGGAGGGGTTCTCTGGCGATGACCCTCCGATGCTCAAGTCAAATACCGGCGATGTAGAAGAAACGAGGAAGCAGAGTGGCAGGATAACTGTAGCTACAGTAGAGATTACGCATACCTCCGTCAAAACTTGGGGGTCTTTATATAGAACTCTCATGGAGCGTGTGCATGCTTCTCGAGGCATGCACGCTACTCAAAGCATACCCTGAAAAGACATGTCAGGAAAGTGTCATTGACACCGTACCTTAACGACCCGAGCATATTTTTGACAAGACAACGGAAGCTTCCGTCGTACGATCTTCTGCCTGACCATGCCGCTAAGCATACCGCCTGTCGGCGACACAGGCTCCTAGAAGGATATCCTCTGATCCCCCTTTTGTCTGTTACAGGCCGAGCGGAAGAGCTGCTCGGCCATCACCCGGCCGTCCGAGCGATCTTCTCCTCGGGCCGAGCGGAATGGTCGCTCGACCAACATCCCACTGTCCAGGCTCTGCTGTTATGCTGAACGGAGAAACTGTGTCTGAACATAGTCTGCTCTGTCGTTATTGTTTTGCCAATGTGAGTCCGAGCGGGCTGGTCACTCGGCACATACCTTGCCTGTTTGAGCATCGGAAGCTCGGCATATGGCCGAGCTGTTCTAACACCTGCTTCATATAGGCTCAGCAATTCTTCCTCCCGGCCGGCAAATGGTGGTTGCCTGATCGGATGATAATACCGGGGCGTTGACCAGCTTGACTTTAACCTCCACCGTGTCGTTGACCCCCTTGCTAACCGGGCCGCCCTCCTTATCACCGGATCACATGTCTCCCCCTTAAGTCTAGCTGAAGGAGGCTGCAGGTCTGACTGACTGGACAAAATGGTATGGAGATTGACCGTCCGGTCGTCCGTGTTGTTAGTTGGACCCCGACAGGCCCGCCTGAGGGTGCCAAATAGCCTTGAGATTGCTCCTCGAGGCCGATCGGCACTTCGTACACTCGCACTTGGAGCAATTTGCAGTCTCTGTCCTTGGCTGAGAGCGGTCAACACTGACATCATCAGAATCCCTTCGGAATTTATGAAAATAATCTCCATTAAAGCCGAGCACGCGCCCACGCCTGTTAATGGCGTTCAATAAATGCTGCCCTGTAGACGTGTGCCACGTGTTACTGTGGCCGTCAACGCACGCCCGAAGTGACAGACGTTGATGTGACGCTTGGCGGTTTGAACTCAACGACTGGATCTGCGCTCTGACTTCCGTGACCTAGATCGGATAACCCCGGGAAGCTGAGCTTAAGCTTTATAAAGTCGCGGTGTCGGCTTCTTCCTCTTACTCGTGTTCTCTACGATAGCTGCCGGCGTTTGCGTGATCAGTGCTCCAGCAACCGTTTGCTCTCCTCGGCGGTGACTTCCCTTCTCCAGTAAGCTCTCCCTTTCCTTTTTGTCCTTCGATCTTTTCGTCACTTAGTTGTTTCCCACTGTCCCTTATGTTTTGTGTCTTCCTTTCTTCTCGTCGAACTTGTTTTCTTCTTTTCCGACAATGGCCAGCTCTTCATATAGGGATGACAATTTCATCTGAACCCGATGGAGGATCCGATACCCGACCCGAATGGAGGAGGGTATGGAGTGGCTATCAATACTCGATACCTAACCCGAATACCCGATTAAATAATATATATACTTATATTAAAGAATTTTTTTTCCAAAATCAATTTACTATTTTTGTTGATATTAGGAGGAGACTATATAGATGTTTAATCTATTTTTAAATTATATATATATTTTTTAATAGAATGTTAATTTTAATATATTTTTGTTGAATGATAATAGTTGGATAGAAAGAAGAAAAATTAAAACTATAGAAGATATCCGATTCATTAATGGGTATGAGTATAGCCATCAGGGATCCTATACCCGATGGGTATGGGGACGAAGGATATAGAATCCGACCTGAACTCGACCCATTTCCATCCTTATCTTCACAGTCGTCGGACCCCTCACCTGGGCTCTGGTATTCCACCATGGACACCAGGTTCGATGTGAGCAACGCTGAAAGTCTTAGGAACACCTTCGAAATCCCTTATGATCATGAAATTGTTTTGGCTTCTTCGTCCGATCGGCCAAATTACCCACCGAACGACACCATTTGCTTGTTTCGAGACCAGTTTGTGACCGGCCTGCGATTTCCTATCTACTCCTTTGTCATCAAAGTTTGTAATTATTTCCATTTTTCCCTTCCACAACTCGTCCCAAATTCTTTTCGTCTGCAGTGCGGCGTTGTTATCATGTTCCAGTTGCACGACATCCCTTTAACCCCTCAAGTCTTTCATTATTTCTACTACCCCAAGCAATCCGAGTTGTGGACCTATCTCTTTCAGTCTCAGATCGATCTGGTATTTTTTGATAAGATGCCTACTTCGAATAAACACTGGAAGGAGTATTTCTTCTTCATACGTCTTCCCGAACGGCCAAGCTTCCGGACCCAGTGGCAGGTCAGAGTACCCCCGTAGCCTAACCTGAAGAAGTATATGAGCCGACCGGATTATCTTCACGCCACGAACATGCTGGCCGGCCAAAAATACGATATCCACAAGCTGCTCCTAGAGGGAGTTATGTATATTTTCGGGTTGAGTCCGATTCGCACGAGGCTCCCAAGCGTCTTAGGTATGAAATTTCTTTGCTCCTTTCTTGTGAGTTTAACTGATCTGCTTTCTCTCTTTCGCAGCCAAAATCATGATGCGAGGGCTTGCGGCCGACCTGACGAAGTTGAAGGATGCTGAGATAGAGGCGGCCGCCGCCAAGGAAATGGCGAGCCTTGTCTTGGCGCTGATCGGTTCCCACGAAGGCACGTAAGCCGAGAGCAGGGAGACCCCCACTACCGTTCAAACAACCAGCATCGAAGAAGTTGCTGAGCCGCTGCCAACTCTCGAAGCATAGCCTACCACTTGGACCGAAGGTGCCGAGTCTTCAGGTGATGGGTTGCCACTTGTCAGGCGCAAGAGGCGCCGCATGGAAAACACCTCCCGATCCGCCACCTCGACCGTGGGTACCGCCGAGCGGGTCAACACTTCTTCCCTGTGGTCCCAACAACGGAAGCCACTTTGTCCGATTGGACACCATCTCTGGTCGAGCTGCCGTCAGAGGCCATTGCTACTCCTCCGGTCTCCTTTTTGTCGCCGCCCCAAACCCTACGAAGACCGTGGGTGTCCAGGATCAATCCGGCGTTTACCGCCACTCCTTCAGGTCCGGCGGTCTCCTCCTTGTCAGATCCGAGCGGCCGGCGATCGGTGACGACAACTATCAACCTTTTGACAGAGGACTATCTTGAGCACTGCACTCATCCGACCATCCCCGAACACAAAATTATAATTCGTGGGCCACTTTCAGGCGTTTGGGAGGAAGCACGGGCCCGAGCGGCAACGATGTCGCCAGGAGTGCTCGGGAACAGCCATCTACAGATGTCCACTGGGGTACATATTTCATTATTTCATAATTTTCCTCCGATTGACGTTAATATTTTTCTGTTCTCTTGTAGTACTGGGTGGAGAGTGTGACCATGTGCCAACGGCTCACCCTTGTGGAGGAAGAACTGAAGAAGCTCAAGATTTCTGGTGGCGCCTCTTCCTCCCATGGGTCATCAGTTGCACAGCTACAGGCCGATATGGAGAAGGCCCAACAACTCTTGGCGGCCGAGCAGTAGAAGTTCGCTGATCAGGCTACTAGGTTGGGTCAGATTTAGCCACAATTGAAGAGTTACGACAAGAAGCTTGAGCTGGCCTCCACCAGGAAACAGCGAGTCATCCCTGACCTGGAATTGAAGAACCAGGAGGCTAGACGGCTCGCCCAAAAGCTTCAAGAATTCGAGGACTATCTGATCACCGAGTGGGCCTGTGGAGCGGCTGGAGAGGAGTCTCTGAATAAGAAGCTCAAGGAGGTCGAAGATGCAATAGAGGCCTCCTGTTCTGCCTTGATAGTCTACCAACAGGAAGAGCCGAGCCGATTTGTCGTGATGAAGCAGGAGTATCTTCGCTTGGACCAGTTTACTGACAAATTTGTCCGGTGGATCGCCCGAGCGTTCAAGCTGGCCATTGATGGGACCTTCTAATAGCTCAAGGCGGGCGGTCACCTCCCTGAAGCCCTAACATACGACGTTATCAACTAGCCAGCTAAACAACTCCATGCTCGATGATTTATTTGACTATATAGAGTGAGATGGAGTACTATAAAAGTTTTTGAGTCTTAAATGTAATCCTGCCGCTCGGCAGTATCCTTTTGTGCAATGAATGGTTCGCCCGATCAGCGGGGCTTTTCCTTATGATTTGTTTGCTTCCATGCCTGGCACCAGATTTTCCGCTCGGCTATAATCATGGCTTGTCTTCAATCTATCCCGGCGACTTGCGGGTCATCGATCGACCATTTGACGAATTCAAATAAGGTTCATACCTTCTCCTGGGTTTAAGGTCGCCGCTCGACCGTCGTTGGAGACCGGAGTTTAACGTCGCCACTCGACGATTCGATGAAGATAGGGGTTTAATGTCATCGCTCGAGGATTTGGTGAAGACAGGGGTTTAACGTCACCGCTCGACGATTCAATGAAAATAGGGGTTTAACATCGCCGCTCGACGATTCGGTGAAGACAAGGATTTAACGTCGCCGCTCGACGATTCGGTGAAGACAGGGGTTTAACGTCGCCGCTCGACGATTCGGTGTAAGTCTAAGTGTGTAGCCTTGGCAACGTAAGTCCATTCGGCGGAGTAAGTCCAAGTGTGTAGCCTTGGCATCGTAAGTCCAAGTGTGTAGCCTTGGCATCGTAAGTCCATTGTTTTAGCATATTGTTTTGCTATTTATTTTCTCTAACTTAAACGTATTGTCAAACATCAAAAAGGGGGAGATTGTTTGAACAATCCCAATGGTCCGTGTGACCATGTGTTTTGGTGTTTGGGCAAAGATTTTAAGTTAGGTTCACCCTTGTATTTGATATGTGTACTTGAGTTGTGCAGGACTGCAAGATACACATGTGACTCAGGTTGATGGCTTCGAGTCCGGTGAAGGATGGAGCATCCGAGGGACCGTGGACAAGGCAGCGAGGACAAGGGCCGAGGGAAGCGACTTTGAGGCATACGCGAAGGATGACATTGGGGGCGAGCCACGGGCTTGTATGCATTCGAGGGACGAGAGCCAAAGGAAGTAGGCTTGAAGGCAAGAGGTCAAGGCTGTGAAGGAAGCGTCAAATGAGTCGTAAGGGTGAGGGTCCGAGTGTTGAGTGATTGTACTCGGGTACCAGTCGACTGATGGTTTCATCAGTTGACTAGTGTAGTCGACTGGGCAGTCGACTGGGAGCGAACAGAATGCTTCTATTCGCTCAGCCATTGTGGAGCAGTCAACTGCTAGTTTTAGCACTCAACTGGTATCGAGACGTTGGGATGTAACGGTCGAATTTTCACAGAGAGCAGTCGACTGCTAGTTTTAGCAATCGACTGGTAGGTGGAGTTTCCAACCCGTGGCCTATATAACCAAGCCTTGGGAGCTTGTTTATAGTTGACGAAATTGGACTTGGTTAAAGTCTAATTAGTAGTCTACAAGTGCTCAAGGTTTCCTTTGTGTCCAAGAGGTCTTGGTGAGTTTGTGGTGAGGTTTCTCCACCCACAAGGAGGTTTGAGCTATCTGGAGTTTGTCGGGGACTAATCCACCGACGGATAAGGATCGCCCACCTTACGGATAGTTATGGAGTAGGAGCCCTAATTTCCGAACCACGTTAAATGATCATGTAGGTTGGTTTGCATTTCATTTCTTGTCTTGTATTTAGTTTAGCTTGATTGTTTTGTTTGTATTCCGCTTGCACACTAACATCTTGTAGAGAAGAAAGGGAATTGGGGGTGACCTAGCTATCCAACCCCCCTTCTAGCCGGCCACCGATTCTCCTTATAAGAAGGACCCTCCCTAAAGGATTGTTGGTTATCACGATGATGGAATGCGCGAGGAAGTAGGGGCGGAGCATCCGAGCGGCGAGCACCAACACAAAAGCCAGTTTCTCGAGGCCGGTATAGCGGGATTCAACATTTTTCAATATATGACTCAAGAAGTACACCGGCTGTTTCTCGCCATTCAGCCTAACTAGTGCCGAGCCGACCGCATGCTCGATCGAGGGAGGATAAATAAATTCTGAGTGGCTCGCCGACAATTGATTTAGCCAATACAGGTAATGAATTGAGGTACTCCTTCAATTCTTCAAATGCTCGATTGCATTCTTCGTCCCATTGAAATTTAGTGGCTCGGCATAATCTCTTGAAGAACGGCAAGCTCCGGTCGGTCGACTTGGAGATGAACCGAGATAGTGATGTTATCCGACCGATGAGACGTTGGGCTTCCTTAAGATTCCTTAGTTGTGGCATATCTTGTAGTGCTTTCACTTTACTGGGATTCGCCTCGATGCCCTGTTCGGTGATGATGTAACCCAGGAATCACCCGTTCTTTGTGCCGAACAGACACTTCCTTGGATTTAGCTTGATTCTGTGCGCCCTGAGTGTCTGGCAGGTCTCCTTGATATCTTCACATAGGTCAGCTGCTCGGAGGCATTTAATTAGTATGTCGTCGACATATATCTCCATGTTGCGGCCGATCTGCCTCTGGAACACTTTATTTATCAACCTCTGATAAGTAGCGCCAGCGTTCTTTAGCCCAAATGACATGACATTGTAACAATAGGTTCCATCGGTCATGATGAAACTGACATTCTCTTGATCCTCTTGAGCGAGCAACACTTGGTGGTATCCTTGATACACATCCAACATGCATATTAGCTTGCACCCGGCAGTGGAGTCTACCATCTGATCGATCCGGGGCAGTGGGTAGAAGTCCTTCGGGCACACCTTGTTGAAGTCCCTAAAGTCGATGCAGACTCGCCACTTGTTGCCCGGTTTTGAGACCAGCACTATATTCGCGAGCCATCTCGGGAATTGAACCTCACGTATGTGGCCGGCTTCCAAGAGCTTCTCTATTTTTGCTCGGATGATCAGATTTTGTTTGGCGCTGAAGTCCCTTTTCCTCTGCTTCACTGGCCGAGCATCTGGTCGGACATGAAGCTCGTGTTGCGCGATGCTCGTTGATATCCCGGGGAGCTCATGCGTCGACCACGCGAATACATCGTGGTTTTGTTGGAGACAGGCGACCAGCTCCGCCTTCTGTTTAGCTCCTAGGTCGGACGCGATGAAAGTTGTTGCCTCCGCTCAGCAGGGGTGGACCTGTACTTCTTCCTTTTCCTCATATACTAGAGTAGGAGGTTTCTCAGTGATGACGCTTACCTCTAGTCGGGGCGTCTTCCAAGAGGACTTGGCTTCGATTTTGGCCATCTCGACATAACAGCGCCGAGCGGCCAATTGGTCCCCTTTGACCTCTCCTACTCGGTCTTCTATCAGGAATTTGATCTTCTAGCAGTACGTTGAGACTACCGCTCGGAATGTGTCGAGGGTTGGTATGCCCAGAATGATGTTGTAGGCTAAGGGGGCATCGACCACAATGAAGTTCGTGGTTCTATCCTTCTGAGCGGCTCCTTTCTGAGTGATATGGCCAACTTGGCTTGGCCGATCGGCATAACTTCGTTGTCGGTGAACCCATATAGTGGAGTCGTCATCAGTAGTAGCTCACCTCAGTCGATCTAGAGCTGATCGAAAGCCTTCTTGAAAATTATATTCACTGAGCTCCCTGTGTCAACAAAAATCCGGTGAATTTTATAGTTGGCGATAACCGCTTGGATGATGAGGGCATCATCGTGGGGGACTTCCACTCCTTCGAGGTCTTGGGGTCCGAAACTGATTTCGAGCCCACTCGCCCTCTCCTGACTACAACCCACTGCGTGAATTTCTAAGTGCCGAACATATGACTTCCGGGCTCAGTTAGAGTCGTCGCTGGTCGGTCCACCGACAATGATGCTTATTTCTCCCCGAGCGGCATTGCTTCTGTTTTCCTCTTCCTGAGCGGACGGTCTGTGTCGCTCGTGTGAAGCTCAGGGATGGTCATCACTCTTGTTGATGGGGGTACTGCCACTCGGGTGATCGCCTGGTATTTTCTAGTCGTCTGGCGGTTTGATGCCCGTGTCACCGGTCGGGTAAAGGTGATCAACAACGATAACCCCTTAGTGCCAGTCGGGTGATCGGTGTAAACCCACGACAGTCACGGGTGTTGTGTGACGCTGACTGATGGAAAGAACAAAACATAGGCGTCTATACCTTGCCCTTCGACATTTTTGGCCGATTGGCGGCCACCTGCTGCACGGCCTGTGCCCTCGTTTCTTGGTGCGGTCGGCCTTTAGCTCTTGGCCCCCTTGGTGGTTGGTGGCTGCTCAGCGGTCGTCGTTTGGTTGACACTGAGGGCTCAGATGGTGCCTCCTTCCTTTTGACTTCCTGGGCCTCCTCTACGTTTATATACTCATTAGCCTTCTTGAGCATATGGTCGTAGTTGCAGGGCGGCTTCTTGATCAACAACCGAAAGAAGTCTCCCTCTACGAGCCCCTGGGTGAATGCATTCATCATGGTCTTAGATGAGACCGAGGGGATATCCATAGCTACCTGGTTGAAGCGTTGGATGTACTCTCGGAGGGTTTCTCTTGGCCCTTGCTTCAAAGAGAACAGGCTGACGCTCGTTTTTTAGTAGCACATGCTGTTTGTAAAATGGTGGAGGAAGGCCATCCAAAAATCCTTGAAGCTTTGTATTGATCCATCCGGCAGTCTCCTGAACCACCGCTGGGCCGAGCCAGAGAGTGTATTAAGGAAAACTCGGCATTTCACCCCATCTGTGTATTGGTGAAGTGTAGCAGTGTTGTCGAACTTTCCCAAATGATCATCCGAATCAGTCGATCCGTTGTATTCTCCGATTGCCAAAGGAGCATAGTGCCTCAGGAAAGGGTCTTGAAGTATTGCTTTGGAGAACTGGCGGTTGATCCGTTCGGGACATGCGTCAGCTCGGGGCGCCTTTCCTTTCCTTGCGTCCCGAATGGGTGCTTCGTCTGAAGAAGATCCCCTCTATTGATTTGCTTTCGCCACCTCTGAGGGCGTTTGGAACAGAGCTCGATGGAATGGAATATGCGCGAGCGGAGCTTCTCCATGTGTGCCGGTCGGCATTCTATTTTGTCCCCAAATAGAGTACTGGTCGGGTCGGTCATCGTGAGTCGCTTGGCCACCATAGGCTGATGTTGCTTGTTGCTCCAGTCGATCGGCTAGTGCCTTTTGCTGCTGTTGCTCGACTATCTTTACTGCTCGCGCTTGTATTAATGTGTCGAGCTCCTCTTGAGTAAGTGTCATGGTATGAAGTAGTCCAGCTTCTTCCATTTTCTTGGCTCGGATGCAGGTGCGTTCCCATAGACGGCGCCAAATTTGATCCAAACCAAGAGTCGAGGCGATAGATGCTGGGGGCATGGCGCTCCTGTTGACCAGTGATGGACTTCTCCTCAATGAAACCTACAACCACAACAACGTTAGTGCCGAGCCAGGGAGGAGTTCCCTGGCGATAGCCCTTCGACGCTCAAGTCAAACACCGGTGATGTAGAAGAAACGAGGAAGCGGAGTGGCAGGGTAACTATAGCTACATTAGAGATTATGCATACCTCCGTCAAAGCTTGGGGGTCTTTATATAGGACTCCTGGGGAGCGCGTGCATGCTTCTCGAGGCGCACACACTCCTTAAAGCATATCCTGAGTGACGAGCCAGGGAGGAGTTCCCTGGCGATGGCCCTTCGACGCTCAAGTCAAACACCGACGATGTAGAAGAAACGAGGAAGCGGAGTGGCAGGGCAACTGTAGCTATAGTAGAGATTATGCATACCTCCGTCGAAGCTTGGGGGTCTTTATATAGGACTCTCGGGGAGTGTGTGCATGCTTCTCGAGGCACGCACACTTCTCAAAGCATATCCTGAAAAGACGTGTCAGGAAAGTGTCCCTGATACCATACCTTAACTGTTGGATCGAAAGCGCTAGAGGGGGGTGAATAGCGCTCGTGGCTTTCACTCTTTTCGGAGTCGAAAATCGTTTGAGAGTTAAAGCAGCGGAAACAAAAAGACAATCCCACAAGAACTCGAGGAGTTACTTGGTTCGGAGCTTGTGGCAACTCCTACTCCAAGGCCCGCGATCATTGATCGCTTCCGGTGAGCAACAACTATAAGCTCGTTAATGTGTTTACAAGATTGAGTACAATGATTAAAAGAAGCGACTAAATTATACTAACGATAGTAGGAAAAATTGAAGATTCGGAGCTTCGGGTTGTCGGTGTCAATTCACAGCACTTCTAGGTCGTTTCGTTGGCAGCACGTTGAAGAAAGGAAGCTTAGAACTTGATTGTTTGAGTTCTGCCTCGAGACCATCTTTTATACTGTGCTGAAGGCGCCTCCAAGTCTGTCCAAGGCACCTCTAGGCCGTCGAGTCACACGCGTGGATCAGCACAAAACTGGTCGCACCTTATCTGGTTTAAGGCGCCTTCAAGCCTCTTCAAGGCGCCTTCAAGCCTTGGTCCAAGGCGCCTTCAAGCCTTGGTCCAAGGCGCCTCCAACTACGTCTGAGGCACCTCCAGCTCCCCTGGACAGCTGGCTTCGACTTGCACCCGAGGTGCCTCCAAGCTCCATGGAGGCGCATCGAACACTGTTCATCCGAGGCTTAACTTTGGTTTTTTGTACCTGCAAGATATGTTAGCTCCAAAACAATAACCTGCCCTGCAAGACAAGTATTAGCACACATAAAATATAGTAAAGACAGTAAATGACAGTCTCTGAACTGTCCGGATCTGACTTCGGATTTTCGACCGGAAGCCCTAGGTCGACTCGACGCCTACTGTTCCCTCTAGAGGGAACACGTCCTCACCTACTCCCTTTAGGAGAGATTACCTGGTGCCAGTTCGGTCCTCCAGATCGACTGGACTTTCCGCCTAGGGTTATCATCCCCTAGGACCTAGGGTTACCGCCCCCTAGGATTTTTCTCCACCTAGGGTTACCACCCCCTAGGACCTAAGGTTACCCCCCCCCCCCCTTTAGGATTTTCACCACCTAAGGTTACCACCCCCTAGGACCTAAGGTTACCCCCCCTTAGGATTTTCACCACCTAGGGTTACCACCCCCTATGACCTAAGGTTACCACCCCTTAGGATTTTCCACCTGCCTAACCGCAGTTAAGACTTTCTTGCAATCTCATTCAAGTGCATTAGATAGCAAGTAATCTTAACTTTGAATCTCTTTGCCATTATCAAAACTAAGGTTCGATCGTCAGATGCTTCCCGCACCAACAATCTCCCCCTTTTTTATTATGGCAACCGAAATTCAAAGTTAAGAAAAAAGATGCAATAAAGAAAAGCATAACTAGCATAAATTTAGCACAAAGAAAAAATAAGTTAGTGCAAGAGTTTTATAAATTTTGTAGAGTTCTCCCCCTTAATAATTGCTCTCCTTAAATTTATAAAATTTTAAACTTTTTTTAATTCAAACTTTCTTTAATTTCCTTTTGAATTTTTTCTACTTTGAATTTCTTCTACTCTCCCCTTTTGCCATATATATAAAAAAATAAGTAAGAATGATCAATGACCTTAGCTTATTTTGAGACACTTAACTTTTAAAAAGTTTTTAGAGAAGGATTTAAAATAGAGGGTTTAAATTTTGAAAACATAACTTTTTCGTATAAAACTAGCTAAGATCAAATTGTATTGACTTTGAAAAGTAACTTAGCTAATTTTTGATATCAAAACATTTAGTTAACCTTTGAACAAATACTTAGCAGATCTTGAAAAAGCTTTTTGGAAAGATATTTAGTTAGATTTGAAAGCTCTTTGAAAAATATCTAGCTGCTAAAACCTGAAATGTTTTTGAAAATACTTAGTGTTGAAAGATACTTAGCCAAAATTTGTGCAAACTTAGGTTAAATTTTGAAAGATTGAAACAAACTCTTTTCGAAAGGCAAGTTTCGAAAATAGTGGTCTAAGTTTTGCAATTGGAGAGGCCTTTTCGAAAACATATCTAAAGCCTTTTAAGAACCATTAATTTCGAATAGCCTTTTTAAAAGCTTTTAAAAAGTTGGGTTAACTTAATTTTTGAGAAAATTCAAAAGAGTCCATATGACTTAGTTAATTTTGAAGATGGAAATTGAGGTTAAAAAGAAATTTTTTAAGAATTTGAAAATCCTTAAAGGCAATGTAGGAGCAATAAACTTAAGACCCTAATGTCCAAGCATGAGCTGAGTTAAATAGATTGTAAATTATTTAATTTTCTTTTGTAAGGTATCAGAGCCCTAAAGCGCAAGCTGAATTAATTTGCAGTGTTAATATTCTTAACCAGTTGTCTAACCTTTAGCTACTGGCTGAATACTTAGAGGGCACCAGTTTTCACTTGGTTAGTCAAGTTAAGTTAGTAATCTAGTTAGATTTGACTAGGGCTGGATCATTTAACTTGATTAATGTGGAGTTAGTTTTTAACGCTCAGACTCACTATGATGCACAGAAATAACCATTATGGAGTCCTGGCTGTACCCTATGCATCTCACGCCGTGCTAAGTTTCTTTCAAACACAAACAAGTTATGTCTAGTGTGTTTGTGAGATGCTCTGGCTGAAACTAGGGGAATATGAATTCTTGGGGGAAGAACCTAGGCTAAGTCCAAATTTTGAAAGACTAATAAAATTGGGATTTTGAAAACATTATTTTTCCTAGAATTTTAAAAGATTAAGCATTTTTGAAAAAAAAAATTTAAATTAGATGTAGGAAATTTGTTTGAGGATCAAGATCTATTCTACCCAACACATTCCTATTTGTCTTCTAAGTGTGCTGAACTCGAGTTCAGGTAAGGGTTTTGTGAAAATGTCAGCTAGGTTTGATTTGGACTCAACATGATTAAGTGCAATTTCACCTCTAGCTACATGATCCCTTACAAAATGGTGTTTTACCTCTATGTGTTTAGTTCTAGAGTGGTGAATAGGATTTTTGGTTAGGTTAATTGAACTCATATTATCAATAAAGATTTTTGTATTTTTATATTCTAATTGATAGTCTTTTAGTGTATGCATCATCCACAGAAGTTGAGAAGTGCATTCTCCTAGGGCTATGTATTCATCTTCTGTAGTGGATAGAGCAACGCAGTGTTGCTTTCTGCTTGACCAACTTACTAGGCACTGACCTAGAATTTGGTAGCTACCACTTATGCTTTTTCTATCTAGTTTGCACCCGGCATAGTCTGAGTCAGAGTAGCCAAAAAGGTCAAAGGTGCAGGTTCTAGGGTACCAGAGTCCTACATTCAGGGTGCCCTTGATGTATCTAAGTATTCTTTTAGCACATGTTAGATGTGACTCTTTTGCACAGGATTGGTATCTTGCGCACATACCTACTACAAATAGTATGTCGGGTCGAATTGTAGTTAGGTAGAGTAAGCTGCCTATTATGCTTCTATAGTGTTTTGGATCTACTGGTTTTCCTTCTGGGTCAGCATCAATGTTGATATTAGTTGTCATTGGTGTATTTATAATTTTTGAATTTTCCATGTCAAATTTTTAATTAATTCCTTAGCATATTTGGTTTGGTATATGTAAATTTCATCCTTTGTTTGCTTAATTTGTAGACCTAAGAAAAAATTGAGTTCCCCTACTAAACTCATTTCAAACTCATTTTCCATTAAGTTTTTAAATTCTTTTAAAAATTTTGAGTTTGTTGAGCCAAATATTATATCATCTACATAAATTTGGGCTATGAAAATGTCTTTTTCTAAGGTTTTAACAAAAAGGGTTGGATCTACTTGTCCTTGGTGGAACCCTTTTTCTAAAAGATAATTAGAAAGTCGTTCATACCAGACCCTAGGTGCTTGTTTTAGTCCATATAGGGTTTTTTTAATCTAAGGACATGATTTAGATGCTCTAAGTCTTCAAATCCAGGGGGTTGGCTGACGTACACTTCTTCTTTAATAAATCCGTTTAGGAAGGCGGATTTTACATCCATTTGGTAGAGCTTGAATCCTTTGTATGCTGCATAAGCCAGCAACATCCTAATAGATTCAAGTCTAGCTACAGGAGCGTAGGTCTCGTCATAGTCTAACCCTTCTACTTGATTAAACCCTTTAGCTACTAATCTTGCTTTGTGTCTAACTATTTCACCTTGATCATTTAGTTTGTTTCTAAAAACCCATTTAGTATCAATTATAGTTTTATTAGTAGGTTTAGGTACTAAATCTTATACCTGGTTTCTTTCAAATTGGGCTAATTCTTCCTACATTACTAGTGTCCAGTCTGGGTCGGGTAGAGCTTCGTCTACGGTTTTGGGTTTAATTTCAGATATCAAGGCTATTTGGCTCTTATTTCTGTAGGATGGTCTAGTTCTAACTCTTAGAGATGGATCACCCAAGATTTGGTCAGATGGGTGATTTGTGTTTGTTCTTGTTGGTCTTAAGTTTGAGTTAGTGCTTGGTTCTTCAGATTCATTGGGTTCAGGTTAAATTTCGTCATCGTCTGTGTTTAGTGGGTTAATATTTTCTATATTGTTTTCATTTGTTATAGTGGTTACTTTATTATCTTCATCAAATATTACATTTATTGTTTCTTCAACTTTTAGGGTATGTGTATTATATACTCTATATGCCCTACTAGTTGTTGAATACCCTAAAAATATTCCTGTGGTTGTTTTTGATGAAAATTTTCCTAAATAGTCTTTAGTGTTTAAAATATATACTTTACATCCAAAAACCTTTAGATAATTTAAATTAGGGATTTTATTATAATATATTTCATATGGTGTTTTGTTATGAGATTTGTTAATTAAAATTCTATTTTATATATAACATGCTGTATTTATCGCTTCAGCCCAGAATTGGTTGGATAGCTTGTATTCGTTTAACATAGTCCTATCGGCTTCTTGTAGGGTTCGATTTTTATGCTCTACTAGGCCATTTTGTTGGGGGGTCCTAGGGAAAGAGTATTCATGTTTATACCCATTAATTTCACAAAATTCAGTAAAGTTGTGATTTTCAAATCCCCCCCCCCCCCGTGGTCACTTCTAATTCTTTTTATTTGAATGTCTTTTTCATTTTCTATTAGTTTGCAGAAGATTTTAAATACTTCAAAGGTTTCATCTTTAGTTTTTATAAATTTTACCCAAGTGAATCTTGAGTAATCATCGATTATTACTAAGCAATATTGATTTTTACTTAGTGACTTGGCTCCATGCGAATCAAACAAGTCTAGGTGAAGGAGCTCAAGTATTGAGGTAGTTCTATCTAGGTTGGTTAATTTATGGTTTGACTTGGTTTGTTTATCTTGTTGACAAGCATTACAGGTT
Organism: Zingiber officinale; assembly: GCF_018446385.1. Taxonomy (NCBI): domain Eukaryota; kingdom Viridiplantae; phylum Streptophyta; class Magnoliopsida; order Zingiberales; family Zingiberaceae; genus Zingiber; species Zingiber officinale. The sequence goes on along the minus strand of NC_055999.1, from coordinate 94,015,903 downwards.
GAGTTTTCAATAATTTTTAATTTGGGCAAACCTCTAACTAGACCATTTTGACTCATCTTTGAAATGAGTCTTGTGTGAGTGTGACCTAGTCTTCTGTGCCACAACTCAGTTTCCTCTTGTTGTATTAGAAAAAACTTTATCGAGGATGTTGGTAGGTTAATGGTGTAGACATTATCTTTCCTAGTGCCCTTAAGTATGATTTCAGGATTATCAGTACTTTTAACTATACATTGAGATTTGGTAAAGTTAACTAAATAACCACTATCACATAATTGACTTATGCTGAGTAAATTAAAGTTAAAGTTTTCAACTAATAGTACTTTCTGAATAATAAAGCTGGATTGAGTTCGATGTTACCTCTTCCGATTACCTTAAGTTTGTCGTCGTTGCCGAATGAAACAGATCCTAGATTCTTTAATTTGAGCTTTGTGAACTTCAATTTATCTCCAGTCATGTGTCTGGAGCATCCACTATCCAACATCCATTGATCCAATTCTTTATGCTTCTACACATAAAGTGATTGAATTGGAATTAGATGAAAAGATAGTGAAGTTATTGCTTTAGCTCATTTAGTTATTAGTATGATAGTTCGTTATATTAAGTTAATTTAATTTTGAAAAATGTTTAAGTTATTTAAATTTTAAAATATTTAAGTTAATTAAGTTTTGGAAAATATTTAAGTTAATTAAATTTTGAAAAGTTAATTAAATTTTAAAAAATATTTAAGTTAATTAAATTTTGAAAAGTATTTAAGTTAATTTTATTTTGAAAAATATTAAGTTAATTAAATTTTGAAAAATATTAAGTTAATTAAATTTTGTCCTTAGTCATCTCACCCAATCTAGATTTTTCAATCATGGGATCCTATAATTTTGTGAGATGGATTAGGTTCAATTGTAGGGTTTGATTTAACTTTGTGTTAGATTCAGGTTTAGCTTTGGGCTCAGCAAACAGGCATTCTTTGGATAAACCTCTGGGCTATGATGAGTCGCTTGGACATCATTAAAGTAACCATGTCTTCAAAGTTTTCCAAATACTCCTATCCACTGAACTTAGTACAAAACCTTAGTCTAACTAGTTAGGATCCATAAAGGGTAGCTTCGGTCAGTTCCACTTAGTCAAATGCACCAGGTCGAAGTCATATCTTCGTAGACATGCATAGACTAAGCTTCCCTAACGTACTATCATCCAATACTTCACCAGTACCGTGGGTCAAGTTAAACTTAGCCTTTTTTTATTCTAGTCTTAATTACCCTGCCGGGTAGGTTGCGTTCGGTTACCCTGTCGGGTAGGTTCCTTTTTGGAGGTGTCAGATATTCTGGAGCCTCAATTAGTGATTCGCCTTTATGATTAAAATAATTTTAATTTAATTGATTATTTATTAAGATAATTTAATTTATTTATTTGTTTGTTAAGATAATTTTTTATTTATTAAAATAATTTTAATTTAATTAAAGATAATTTTTATTTATTTGTTAAGATAATTGAAATAATTTAATTATTTATTAGTTAAAATAACTTTTCTTTTTGCTCCCCCTAGATCATAGCCTCGATAAGGTCTATCAAGGTAATGTACTTGATCCTTTGGGACCCAGTATTGACCAAGTCCAACTTGATTAACCAGGTTGGACTTGGGTACACATGCTTGGACTAGTTTACTATTTGGTTTTTTGACTAACGATAGGTAAGATCGATATTTCCTTCTAGATTTAAAACCTAGTCCAGTTCTATTGTAAACGGCTCTTTGAGTCCCAAGAATTAGGTCAAGGTTCTTGGACCCCCAAAGAAAACCGTTCTAGGGTAGTCTTCAAATCCTTGACTTGACTTCTCAGGTTGGAATTCTCTTCCTCAAGTTTTTGAACTTGAGATGAGATTCCAGTCTGAGCTGGATCAGTCAATAATTCGATATTAGTCACTTCTTTAAGGAGTGTTACCTCCTTTAGAAGCGACTTGATTCGAACTTTGGATTTAGCTACTTTATGCATTAAGTAATTGATTAAACTGTATAAACGACTTATACTTACAGAGGGGTTTGGCCCTTCGAAAACGGATGCGAATCCGTGGCTTCTCTTAGACTCGGCTTTCGATTCGTCCTCGCTTTTGGTGTAGTCCCGGGCTGTCAATGCGAGGAGGGTCGCCTGCTCGACTTCTTCGTCGTCGGATTCCTTGGAAGAAGATTCGTCCCAAGTTGCCTTCAGAGCCTTCTTCCTTCTTGGTTTCTTTGGGTCCTTTTGATTCGGGCAGTTCGCCTTGATGTGTCCCTTTTAATTGCACTCATAGCAAGTCACCTCGAATTTGACCTTTGAGCTTGTTTGGGCTTCTTTAGTCTGGATGGCCTTTTTGATATCCTTTTTGTTGAAGCCCTTCTTTTTGTAGAGTTTCTTCATCAGGTTGACGAATTCGGTTGTGAGCTCGTCGTTGTCTTCCGAATCTTGTTCCTCTTTTGATTCTTGTTCGGTTCTACGTTTTGATTTTGACTCGCGTGCTCTTCTTGTACCTGCAATCAAAGTCAACCCTTTCTCGGCCGGACGTGAGTTAGTCTATTCATGAAACTCAAACTCAGAAAACAACTTGTCTAATTTAATAGTAGAGAGATCCTTAGAAACCTTGTAGGCATCTACCATGGATGCCCACAAGGTGTTCCTCGGAAAGGCGTTTAAGGAGTACCTTATGATGTCCCGGTTATCTACCTTCTGTCCGATTGCATGGAGACCATTGAGTAGTTCTTGAATTCGGGTGTGGAGCTGGCTAGCCGTCTCACCTTCCTACATTTTTAAGTTATACAATTTATTAAACAACAAATCTCGCTTACTTACTTTGGTATCGGAGGTCCCTTCGTGAAGCTCAATCAGCTTCTCTCACAGCTCCTTGGTGCTCGAGAATGGACCGACACGGTTTAGCTCCTCCTTTGTTAGTCCGCACTGGAGGGTACAAGTTGCTCTGGCATTTGCCTCCACCTTCTTGATTAATGCTGGTTCCCAGTCCTCGCAGAGTGTAGGTTTGCCGTCTTTATCAGTTGGTAGATCCAATCCAGTCTTGACGATCATCCATGTCTCGAACTGAATTTTGAGGAAATTCTCCATTCGTCCTTTCCAATATCCGAAGTCTTCTCCGGTGAAGAGCGGGAGACGAACGGTGCTATATCCTTCTTGCTGAGCCATTTGTTTAATATGCAGAAACACAATAGAAGAGATGTCCCAAGACTAGGTCTTGGATTAGTAGTACGAGAATAAGTTTAATAAAATAACGAACTTGAGTGGTGTTGCACTGACTTCGAGTTAAAACCGATTCGAAGAAAAAATAATTAGAATTTAGCTATTAAGCTAATTCTAATTGACTCCGTAAAACTAAAAATACCACGAAAAAATTGCTTGAACGGTGGTTGCACCGATTCAAAGCAACCCCGCTCTGATACCAATTGTTGGATCGAAAGCGCTAGAGGGGGGGGAATAGCGCTCGTGGCTTTCACTCTTTTCGGAGTCGGAAATTGTTCGAGAGTTAAAGAAGTGGAAACAAAAAGACAATCACACAAGAACTCGAGGAGTTACTTGGTTCGGAGCCTGTGGCGACTCCTACTCCAAGGCTCGCGATCGTTGATCGCTTCAGGTGGGCAACATCTATATGCTCGTTAATGTATTTACAAGATTAAGTACAATGATTAAAAGAAGCGACTAAATTATACCAACGACAATAGGAAAAACTAAAGATTCGGAGCTCCGGGTCGTCGGTGTCAATTCACAGCACTTCTAGGTTGTCTCGTTGGCATCACATTGAAGAAAGGAAGCTTAGAACTTGATTATTTGAGTTCTACCTCGAGACCATCTTTTATACTGTGCTGAAAGCACCTCCAAGCTTGTCCAAGGCGCCTCCAGGCAGCTGAGTCGCACGCGTGGATCAGCACAGAACTGGTCGCACCTTATCTGGTTTAACGCGCCTTCAAGCCTCTTCAAGGTGCCTTCAAGCCTTGGTCCAAGGTGCCTCCAGCTACGTCCAAGGCGCCTCCAGCTCCCCTGGACAGCTAGCTTCGGCTTGCACCCGAGGCGCCTCCAAGTTCCATGGAGGCGCCTCGAACACTGTTCATCCGAGGCTTAACTTTGATTTTTTGTACCTGCAAGATGTGTTAGCTCCAAAACAATAACCTGCCCTATGAGACAAGTATTAGCACATATAAAATATAGTAAAGATAGTAAATGATAGTCTCCGAACTGTCCGGGTCTGACTTTATATTTCTGACCGGAAGCCCTAGGTCGACCCGACGCCTACTGTTCCCTCTACGGGGAACGCGCCCTCACCTACTCCCCTCAGGAGAGATTACCTGGTGCCAGTCTGGTCCTCCAGACCGACTGGACTTTCCGCCTAGGGTTACCACCCATTAGGACCTAGGGTTACCGCCCCCTAGGGTTTTTCTCCACCTAGGGTTACCACCCCCTAGGACCTAAGGTTATCCCCCTTAGGATTTTCACCACCTAGGGTTACCACCCCATAGGACCTAAGGTTACCCCCATAGGATTTTCACCACCGAGGGTTACCACCCCCTAGGACCTAAGGTTACCACCCCTTAGGATTTTCCACCTGCCTAATCGCAGTTAGGACTTTCCTGCAACATTCAAGTGCATTAGATAGCAAGTAATCTTAACTTTGAATCCCTTTGTCATTATCAAAACTAAGGTTCGATTGTCGGATGCTTCCCGCACCAACATTAACAACCCGAGCATATCTCTGACAAGACAGCGGAAGCTTCCATCGTACGATCTTCTGTCTGACTATGCCGCCAAGCATGCCGCCTGTCAATGGCATAGGTTCCTAGAAGGATATCCTCCGATCCCCCTTTTGTCTGTTACATGTCGAGCGGAAGAGCCGCTCGGCCATCACCCGGTCGTCAGGGTGATCTTGTCCTCGGGCCGAGCGGAATGGCCACTCGGCCAACATCCCACTTGTAACAACCCAAATTTCCTCATTTCGAGTCTAAATATAATTAAAAATATTTAGAAATGCTTTATAAATATTCTAGAGATTTTTAGGAATTTTTAGAGTATTTTTATGTAATTTTCGGAGTTCGTTTGGTATTTTTACCAAAAGATACAAGTTAGAGGCAAAAAGAGGTTGGGCCGAGGTTCGAACCCGAGACCCTTGGTTAAGCAAAGCCTTAAGTTGTTTCGAATGGCCAAGAACCCAGCAGGGCCGTGCTGATTAAAGAAAGAGCGTAAGTAATTTAAGTAGTAGTTGATAACAGAAATGTTTAAGTATTAAAAGGGATAAGTTAAGAGAAGAACTTAGGGTTATTTCCGTGACCTAAACTCTTCTTCTCTTCTCCCGACGGCGCGTTGTTCTTTGTTGGGCGAAAACCAAAGAGAAGCTAGGGCTTCTCTCCGGCGACCGGCCTAGGGTGATCTACGAGGGGTTTCTTCACCATCGCGATCACCTTGTCGAGGAGAACAAGTGGATGTGAAGAAGTTGCCAAGAGCTTGAGTTTCTCCGAAGCCCTAGAAGTTTCTTCTCGGTTGTGAGTCCAAGAACCAAGGTAAGTGCTTCTCACCTGCGGTAGGAGTAGCTTTTGGAGTTTTTTTCTTCTTGTTTTTCCGAAACATGATGTAGGGAGCAATGTATTTGATGTTGCTGCCGTGAATCTCAAAGGAAGGAAATAGATTTGTTTGTTTAGTATGTGGTTTGTTTTCTTCAGGTTTTGTAGTTAGAAATTCGGATTTTGGTTTCATTGTATGCGGTATAATATTCCTGCCACAGATTATCTGTTAAATTCGAACAAGAACAGCCATGAATTTCATATCCGCTTAAAAACTTGTTGTTGATTTGCTTAGTATGAATGGTTTTCTTTTGGCCTTCGGAATATAATGTACAGGAATGGTTGCTAGAGGTTTAAGAGTAGTTTCAAGAATTGCCTTCACCTTTGCATTGCTGTTGTAGCATGCTTAAAGATCTCTATTTTTCTATAAAGTATAAGCTTCGCATAAGATTTACATAGGTTTCAAGCTTCAACAGGTTTTAGTGTTGAATGATGTATGTAAATGTAGCACCTTAGTTTAGACTTTTATTGCTGCAATGGGCACGAACAACCTCACTGCCTAGTTTCGGTTTGTGCATATGATGAACAGAAGTGATGTATATAAATGTAGCATCTGGATTTTTTTGTACATATACATTTATGAGTAATTATAGGTAAAGGAAGACCAAGGTCTTAATTTTGATCCCAAATTCCAACATTTGAGGATCAGCAGCACGCCTAGTGCTTGAAGAAATGCTGAGGCATTATATTTTAGAAGTAATAAAAGATAATAGATATTTTATTTGAAAAGGCTAGTACCCAACTTCCGAGGTTGTCGTTAAACAAATTCAGGTGACCAATTCCGAAGTCTTGGCCCTGGTAAGACCAAGGTCTTTACCCTCGTAGGACTGGTGGCTCGCTACCTCAGTTTCTATTAGGGAGCGTGCAATGGTAGTAAGCCTAGGCCCAAGAGATTATTATTTTGAAGTATAAAAGTATAAGTTTTGAACAAGTGGAATAAGCTACACATAAGTTTAAAAATCAGCAAGCTTAGTTCTTTTATTCTTACATGTTTAGATTTTCTTATTGCTATTAGATGAGCATGAGCAGCTTTACATGTTTATCATTTCAGTCTATTTTGATTTCCTTGCTATTAGATGAGCATGAGTAGTATTTTTTATAAAGCATTCAGTTCTTAGATTTCTTCCTGTTCATATGCATATCCGAGTTTTGTGAGTTAGATAGCGCTTACTAAGCATTTTGCTTATAGTTGCATTTTCCTCTTACTGCAGATAAAGAAAAAGGAAAGTTATAGTGAAGGAAGGCGACAAGGAGGTGTGGATGGATGTGTGAGTCTGGACTATGGAAGCCTTGGGATTTTGCTTAAAAATTCATTAAGATTTTTGTATTTAGACTGTTGGGATTATTCTTTCATGTTGCTGAATTTGTTCATTGAATATTTTAAGTTTTAGAATTCTTCCTTCTATTTTCTATGCACATTAGTTCCGCTATCTGAGTTATGTTATTGTTGCATGCATGTTCAAATTAATATATATAGTTTTAGTTGGGAACAAATAATTGAGTAGAATATATTAGATGAGTTATTTAAGTTTTCAGCTGTTACTTATTGTATCCTTTGAGTTTTTGAGAGTTTTAAGTATTGATATTTACATGTGAGCAACACTAGTTAAGAAAAGTTAATAATCCAGTAACGTCCCACCATCGCAGACTAGTAGAGAGGAGAGTGGGGTGTTACACCACTGTCCAGGCTCTGTTGTTATGCAGAACGGAGAAACTATTTCTGAACGTAGTCTGCTCTGGACGGATAGGATCGAGCCTCTGTGATAGTCAGGGGTCGGACCCACTCAACAAGTAAGGGCGCGGAAGGTAAAACTTCCAGCGCGTGACATACCCAGATACACGTTTCAGGAGCATGGGTCGAGGATACATGGACCAAAGCGTACAGGTCGGGATATGCAAACCAAGGATTACGGGACGGACAAGATCAAGCCTCTATGGCAGTTTGGGGTCGGACCCACTAAACAAGTAGGGGCATGGAAGGTAAAACTTCCGGCGCGTGACATACCCAGATACACGTTTCAGAAGTATGGGTCGAGGATACAAGGACCAAAGCGTATAGGTCGGGATATGCGAACCAAGGATTAAAGGGCAGGACTTACAGACTAACGAAATAGGATACACTGACCAAAGAGTACAGGTCGGGATATGCAAACCAAGGATTACAGGGCAAGACTTATAGACTTACAACGCAGGATATACGGACCAAAGCGTACAGGTCGGGATATGCAAACCAAGGATTACAGGGCAGGACTTACGGATTGGCGGAATAGGATACACGGACTAAAGCGTACAACTCGGGATATGCAAACCAAGGATTACAGGGCAAGACTTACGGACTGGCGGAGCAGGATACAAGGACAAAAGCGTACAGGTCGGGATATGCAAATCCAGGATTATAGGGCAGGATTTATAGACTTACGGAGCAGGATAGCCGGACCAGAGCGTACAGGTCGGGATAGGTAAATCAAGGATCGCAGAACAGGATATGCGGACCAAAGGCATACAGGTAGAAATGTAGAATAGGGCTTACAGGTCGAGATCTATAGGACAGGATACACAGAACAAGATACACGAACTAGAGAAGTACAGGTCAGGATATGTGGATGAAGACTTACAGGTCAAGGTAAGATACAGAACAGGGCCGTGCATACGGATAAGATTTAAGGAACGACAAGCAAAGGCCTCGATCAGCAGGGCGGTAGGCGCAGGTCTGGATCTACTGAGATAGACCGAATAGAAAATGCAGGGCGGGACGTACAAATATGGATTTGTGGGACAACAAACTTAAGTTGGGAATTGCGCCAGTGAATGTAAGTCTGAGCCTACAGGTCAGGATTTACAGGTATGAAGACCAAGTCTAAGGTTAACAGACCAGAGCAGACAAGCACTACACGACAATCAAGCCAGAGAATCGTAACAACCCGTCAGAGAATAATCACCACCTGTCAGGGAATATGCTAACGGTCTGTGGCTCATTGCCTCCTGATCCTTCCTCAGACCTATAGAAAGATTCCACGTGTCATTCACCGCTAGACAGGTCCTGACACCCAACATTCCCTAATACTCGTCAGACTCCAGAAGCATCCACTGCCATATAAAAACGGAGGCTTTATCTCTACGTAGGTATGCTCACTCATCATTTCATACTCATCTTTTACTTTTCGTCCTTTTAATGTGCTTCTAGGGAAAAAGTACCTGACTTGAGTGTTAGAGGGCCTGACCCGGGGACTTTTTCTCTGGTTCTTGGTCTCTAACGTGAGGGCGGCTCGTCTGAGTGTGTGCAGGGCCCTCGCCCAGTCATCCCCATCATCATCTCCCGCCATCCGCCCGTGAGAAACTTTCCAGGTGGTGCCCGATCAACCAAGCGTCTCCATGACTTTCCGTCAACACCAGCGACAGCGCAGCCAGCTTCTATCCGACTCAACTTCCGGACGGGATCAAATTTGGCGCCGTCTGTGGGAATCACAACTACCTGCTCCAGAACGTGAAGATGGAGGATTCTGGTCGAATCAATATGACCATGACTGCAGGAGAGTACGAACTCTTCAAGGAAGCCAAGAAGTGGGAGGACTCTGAAAAGCAACAAACTACTGCCTCCAGACCGCGAAAATTACCGGAGGTTTCTAAGGAACTGGCTCACGCTTCTGATAGAGGTCCCAAAATAAAACAACCCATGGAATTTCCTCCTGCCTTCTATAGAGAGTCGGGCGAGGGTTACTATCAGCCAGACCCTAGATGTTATAGCCGCAAGGAGCAACCACAAGTTTATGTGGCTGAAAGTTCTTTGCCTAAGGATTCGAAGAGAGGGAAGTCTATCGTCCCTCGAGAAGAACGCTGTGTAGAGTCGGAGGAGAAAGTGCCCTTCTCTTCTAAAATATTGGAGGAAAAGTTACCCAAAGGGTACCGACCCCCTGCTATCAGGGAATATGATGGCAGCAAGGACCCTGAAGACCACCTCCACAAGTTTAGAAATACGACTCTGTTACACCAGTACAGCGATGTCGTTAAATGTCGGGTATTCCTGAATACCTTATCTGGCTTTGCCCAGAAGTGGTTCGATGGACTACCGCATGGGTCCATCACCTGCTTCTTTGATTTCAAGACTGCATTCCTGTGCCAATTTGCCAGCAGCAAGAAATATTAAAAGACTGACCATTGTCTGTTCTCTCTCAAACAGGGGTCCACTGAGCCATTAAGAAGCTATATCAAACGCTTCAACCAAGTGACCCAGGACGTCCCCTCAGCCACATTAGAAATACTCATGAGTGCCTTCTCTCATGGGTTGACAGAAGGAGAGTTCTTTAGGAATCTCATTAGAAATCCTGTAAAGAATTTTGACGAGATGCTGGAAAAAAGCGGCCAGCTACATCAATATGAAGGAAGCGCAGGCAGCGTGAAGGAAGACAGACAAACCTCCTCCCGTAAATAAGCCTGAGAGAAGAGTACCCCAGTTGCCTGCTCAACCTCTCCCGCGCGCTCGGGACGCTAGACCTACTTTTCACCCCGGTCAAGATGTTCGGCCGATGCCACGTGTAGTTGCAGTTCATACCCCCCGACCTGGGCCTTGGGGGTCGCACTATTGTACTTATCATCAGTCGCACACACATGCCACCAGTGATTATTTTCAATTCGCTCGTGACTCTTGTCGTGCTGTTGAGCTGGGCCTGCCACCCCCCGAGCTAGCTCCTCAAGTCCAAAGAATGATGGAGGAGTGGCGCAATGTAGCGGGACAGGCCAACAGACCCCGGGCCGATCAGGAGGGGCCAAGCATGCAGCAACAAGGGCGCCCTGGGAAGCAAGGAGAAGCTCGTGAGGCAGAGAATAGGAGCAACGCAACCATCCGGGACATTGGTATGATCTCTGGAGGACCTACTGACGGAGATTCGGGCAGAGCACGCAAGTCCTATGAACGTCGGCTGGAGATCCATGCTGTTGGATGCAGCCAGGAGCAGACTGCTGGACCTATTATCAGCTTCGGACCACAAGACTTGGAAGGACTGGAGTTGCCTCATGATGACGCCCTCATCATCAAGGCTGTCATAGCCAACAGCCGCGTGGCCAGGGTCTTCTTTGACACCGAGAGCTTTGTCAACGTGTTGTTCAGGTCTGCTTTTGAAGAAATGTATATCGACGCTAGTGAGCTCCAGCCGGTGGCCACTTCTTTATATGGTTTTACCGGTAATGAGGTAAGACCCATGGGCTAGATCAAGTTAGCCATATCTTTGGGGAGCGAGCCATTAATAAGAACCAGGAGGAGCACTTTCCTTGTAGTAGACTCGCCCTCTTCTTACAACGTCATTTTGGGCCGACTTGCTCTACATGAGTTCAGAGCTGCCGTCTCTACCTTTCATCAGAAAATCAAGTTCCCCGTGGGAGAGCAGGTAGGGGAAGTGAGAGGAGAACAGCGGGTTTCTTGGCGATGCTATATCGACATGGTCAAAGTGGAAGCTCGCAAGGCGCAAAGGACTCAGGATGAGGTCGTTCATGCTATTCAAGAAGAACCCCTGCCTATAGCTGAAGAACTCATTCCCTGGGAGGAAGTTCAGCTAAACGCCCAGAAAGTCTTACTCGTGTAGCCGATGACTTACCTCCCGAGCTCAAAGAAGAGTTGATCCAGTGCTTGACCCGGAACCGAGATGTCTTCGCCTGGTCTACTGAAGAGTTACCTGGAGTCAAGCCTGAAGTGGCGGAACACAAGTTACATCTCCTTCCTGATGCCCGACCTGTCAAGTAGAAGAAAAGAAATTTCTCGGGCGACCAGAATAAAATTATCCGAGCTGAAGTGGACCAGCTTCGAAAAGCCGGTCACGTTAGGGAAGTACAATTCCCGTCCTGGCAGTCCAATGTAGTCTTAGTATCCAAGCCCAACAATAAATGGAGGGTATGTATTGACTTCAGAGATCTCAATCGGGCCAGCCCTAAAGATTGTTATCCTCTGCTCAGGATTGATCAGCTAGTAGATTCAACCGTCGGCTGCGAAAGAATTTGTATGTTGGATGCTTATCAGGGGTACCATCAGATCCCCTTGTCCCTGGAGGATCAGGAGAAGGTCAGTTTTATTACGGTTGATGGTACTTTCTGTTACACTATCATGCACTTCGGACTCAGGAATGCTGGTGCAATATACCAACGGATGATGGACAAAATCTTCCGGGAGCAAGCCGGGCGGAATGTGGAAGTCTATGTAGACGATATACTTATCAAATCCCCCTCAGCCGCAAATCTGATAGCTAATGTGGAGGAGACCTGTGGCACCCTGCGACAGTACAAGTTAAAATTAAATCCCTTGAAATGTTTGTTCGGAACCAAAGGATGGAAATTCTTGGGATACTTGGTAACTGAGCGGGGAATTGAAGCCAATCCTGAGAAGGTCCAAGCAGCACTCCGGGATATGAAGGCTCCCCAAAACCTGAAGGAGGCTCAGAAGTTAGTAGGAAGGATAACAGCCCTGTCTAGATTTATCTCCAGATCAGCAGACAAAGCAATGCCCTTCTTCAAAGTGCTCAGAAAAGCCTCCAAATTCCAGTGGGATGAAGAATGCACACGAGCTTTTGAGGAGTTAAAGAAGTATCTGGAGACTTTGCTTTCTTTATTCAAGCCTATCACAGGAGAACCGCTCTAGGTCTACCTGTCAGCCACCCCTGAGGCCGTGGGACGGTGTTAGTGAAAGAGCAAGATAATGTACAACGACCAGTGTACTTTTTTAGTCATCTATTGAAGGGGGTTGAATCTCGATATACACCCCTGGAGAAGTTGGTTTACAGATCGGTAAGGCTCTTACTAATGTAGAGGTTGCTGGCCGACTTATCAAGTGGGCGACAGAACTAGGAGAGTATAATATAGCCTATCAACCTCGCACGGCTATTAAAGCACAGGCCTTGGTTGATTTCCTGATCGAGATTCATCAAACAGATTCAAAAGGAACTTGGAAAGTATATGTAGATGAGTCGACCACACATTAGGAAAGTGGCGTTAGAGTTCTTCTGATATCCCCTCAAGGAGACATCTTATAGCTAGTCGTGCGATTAAACTTTGTTGGATCGAGACCGCGCTAGAGGGGGGTGAATAGCGCTCGCGGCTAAATTGTACGTTTATCGGAATCGTGAAACTATCGGAGTTAAAACACGCAGCGGAAAGTAAACAAACACACAGAAAGACAAGCTATTTACTTCGTTCGGAGCCTAAGGCGACTCCTACTCGAAGGCCTGAGATCCTTGATCGCTTCTGGTGGGCAACAACTATAAGCTCGATAAGAATTACAAATTACAACGAAAGTATTAAAATAACTTTGTACCGACAACTTAAGAAAGAAGAAAATGGAGCTCCGGGTCGTCGGAATGTTGCAGCAGCACTTCGGAATGACTTTGTTAGCAGCACGTTGAAGACAGAAAGCCTGGAACTTGATTATTTGAAGTGATGGTCGAAACCCCCTTATAAAGGGTGTTCAAGGCGCCTTGAAGGATGTTCAAGGCGCCTCCATGCTGCCAAATCTTCCGCGTGGATCAAACTTGATCTGGTCGAACTTCATCCCTTTAAGGCGCCTTATCCCCTGCTCAAGGCGCCTTCCAAGGCGCCTTATACCCTCATGAAGGCGCCTCCATTGAAGCTTCGCAGCCAGGTCAGCTTTTGCACCCGAGGCACCTCCAAGCTCCATGGAAGCGCCTCGGACACTATTCATCCGAGGCAAATCTCCGTTATTTTGTACCTGCAAGACATGTTAGTCCCAAACAACATCCTGCAACACAAAGTTAGCACAAAATAACAGTATGAATAATAAAGAATGTTTATGACAGTCTCCGGACTGTCCGGGTCTGACTTCGGATTTCCAACCGGAAACCCTAGGTCGACCCGACGCCTACTGTTCCCTCTACGGGGAACGCGTCCTCACCTACTCCACTCAGGAGATTTACTTGTTGCCAGTGCGATCCTCCAGATCGACTGGACTTTCCAACTAGGGTTACCACCCCCTAGGACCTAGGGTTACCGCCCCCTAGGGTTTTTCTCCACCTAGGGTTACCGCCCCCTAGGACCTAAGGTTGTCGCCCCTTTGGGTTTTCCTCCACCTAGGGTTACCGCCCCCTAGGACCTAAGGTTGCCCCCCCTTAGGATTTTCCTTCACCTAGGGTTACCGCCCCCTAGGACCTAAGGTTACCCTCCCTTAGGATTTTCCTTCACCTAGGGTTACCACCCCCTAGGACCTAAGGTTACACCCCCTTAGGATTTTCCCCTGCCTAACCGCAGTTAGGACTTTCCTGAAACCTTATTTAACCACGTTAGATAACAAGGAATCTTAACTTTGAATCCCTTTGTCATTATCAAAACTGAGGTTCGATCGTCGGATGCTTACTGCACCAACAAACTTCAGAGCCACTAATAACGAGGCAGATTATGAGGCTCTGCTGGCAGGGCTGCAAGCAGCCTGACATGTGGGCGCTGCCCGAGTAATCATCTATTCAGATTCCCAATTGGTAACACAACAAGTGGCTGGTAACTTTGAGGTCAATAGTGACAAGCTACAAGTATATCGAGAAGTTTATGAGAAAATGAAAGAAGAATTCAAGGAGGTTACGGTGAGCAAGATCCCTAGGGAAGAAAATGGTCGAGCTGACGAGTTAGCCAAAATGGCCAGCTCTCTGACAACCTGGGCATTAGATAAGTCAATAGCACAGACCTTCCTCATAGCTCAGATAGATCTCCGAATAACAGGGACGAGCTAATTGACTGGAGGGCGCCAATGATTAGTTATCTACAGCAAGGTATCCTGCCAACCGACTTGGAGGAAGCACGGCTGGTTAGGAAAAAGGCCCATGCCTACACCATGATAGGAGATCAATTATATAAGCGGCCATTTTCCAGGCCTTTACTCAAGTGTTTAAGCATGGAAGAGGTAGAGCACGCCTTGCAAGAAATACATTGAGGGTGTTGCGGCAGTCACGCTAGAGGCAGAACATTAGCTCGCCGGGTGCTACTGGCCGGTTATTTCTGGCCTACCTTACAGAAGGATGCTTAGCAGTTGGTGAACACCTGCTTATCTTGTCAGAAGCATCAGAATCTGACGCATACACCTAATTCAATGCTAAGGACATCCATAGTTTCTTGTCTCTTTGATCAGTGGAGTATGGATATCGTGGGACCATTCCCTATGGCGCTAGGTCAAAAGTGATTCCTATTTATGGCAGTGGACTATTTTTCCAAATGGGTAGAAGCTGAAGCCCTGGTCAAAATTACAGAAGGATCAATTATCAAGTTTTTGTGGAAAAACATTCTATGTAGATTCGGCATACCCCATAAGTTGGTATCGAATAATGGAAGATAATTCCAAGGCCAGAAGATCCAGACCTGGTGTCGAGGGTTCGACATTACTTAGGCCTTCACATCCGTAGTATACCCATAAAGTAATGGGCAGACAGAGGTCATCAACCGAGAGATTGTGCGGGGATTGAAAATTAAGCTAGATCACATTGGAGGAGATTGGGTGGAAGAATTGCAAAGTATCCTCTGGACCTACCACACAACACCTCAGGAGAGTACAAGCCTCACTCCCTTTCATCTAGTCTACGACAATGAGGCGGTGGTGTCTATAGAGATCGGGGTGCCTTCTACTAGGAGGATGTTGTACGACGAAGAGAATGTCGAATGAAGACTTGTAGAGCTAGATCTCATTAGTGAAACTTGTGAACGGACAGCAGCCAGGCTAGAGGCATATCGGCAAAGGATGAAGCAGAATTATGATAGGAGGGTGGTTCCTCGTTTCTTTGGAGAAGGGGACATGGTCTGGAAGCGAGCGAAACCTATGGGGGGCGTAGCCAAGCTAGCACCCCAATGGGATGAGCCCTATAAGGTTATCAAAAGATTGGCATCAGGCGCGTACTACCTACAGGATGATCAGGGTAAGAATCTCGACCGGCCCTGGAGCGCTAATTATCTTCGACCTTACCGCACCTAGATAACTTCCCTTTCTGAAAAGATGGGGCTCGATAAGTGTAGGTCTGCGAAAGGTAGGATGGGTCCGGTCAGGAGTGCTTGCCCGACCGGCCAGTGGGAATGTTTGCCTGGTCAGGATTGTTACGTCCTTTGTACATCCTTTGTAAATCATCAAACCCATTTTAGATTCATACACAGAAAGCAAGAACTAAGATAGAACATTGAATAGGAAGTAGTCCGGTTTATACAATATACAAATACAAATTACTAAAAGGCAGAAAAGACTTCGTCAGATATTTCATCTAAAATACGACGATGATCTAAGAAGTCTTCAGGGGGAGCAGACCTAAAATATCCTTGTTCATACAATTGTCGCATGACCCCTACTGCACCATAAGCTATGGAGATCACAAGGCGGTCCCCGACCTGGACCCCAAACTCCCGGGAATGGAGGTTGGCCTCTCGACTCAGCCGGCAGCATTCAGTTTCGCCTACCCTATATATCTCTAGAGTTATGGTGACTCCAGAAGCAGTAGAGCGGGCTTGAGCTAGTTCAGTCTGTGATGCACGCAATTTGGCTGCTTGAGATTCCAGAGTTTTGCTCTACTCTTGTAATGTAGCCTCCTTGGATTGCAACTCCTTATTCAATTGATCCACGGTCTGTTTATGGAGACTCTCGGCCTAACTTTTCTCCTCACGAAGGTCTTTGAGTTCCTAGTCGGCTTCTCGCAGAGCTTGTTTGTGCTGAGCATTCACCCTCTTCAGAGCCCCTATTTCGGCCCTTTGTGCATGACCGACTGCTGCAGGATCATTTATTTGCAATTCCAGCTCAGCTACCCTATCTGATAACACCTTATTACAGTGGCAATAAAGATGAAGCGTTTGATTCATCACCATGGATTCAGTATGAGCCTGAGCCAAAAAAGTAAAGTGTTTGAGAAGAGCAGAAGGAGCTCTATAACAAGAATGGTGGAAGCTCACCTGGGTATATAACTCAGAAAATCTATCCATTCGACTAGGTATAGGCAGATCTTCCATTTGTCGTACGCTCTCTTCTCAACAGGTGGCTAGTTGACCCCTTATAGTTAGAACACTAGTAGGAGCATCTTGTTGATACAGCAAGTTTTGCTCTGATGGTTTGGTGGTGCGGTAGCGGTGATGAGAGGAGCCACAGGGCTGTGAAGTCTCGGCTGCTGGTTCGGAGGGGCCAGTTTCCTCGTTCTGAACTGGCGGCGGGGCCAAAGTAGGCAAAGGAGAAGAAGTGGGAGCTCGAGGGGTCGGCTGGGATTCTCCAACAGTTCTTTCTGGAATATCTGAGAGTGTCCCTCGGGAGGCCCCCATGGGATTCTCTGAAGGCTCCAAAGGAGCTAAAGTCGTAGAGGCACCCGAGAATTCAGCAGCAATCCGAGTAGAGCAGAAAGATTGGGTAGTAGAAGAAGGGCCCGAGGCTAGATTAGGATCAGCAGGCCTGCGTCGGGACCTGTGCGTCAAGGGCTGGTTGTCTGAGTCTGAGTCTTCATCAGGATAAGCAGGCCTATGGCGGGACCTGTGTGACAAGGGCTGGTTATCCGAGTCTGACTCTTTAGAAGGAGATCGGGGTCGGCGATGAGGAGCTGATGGAGCACTCGGACTGGCAAATTCTGCTATAAAACGTACGCGACGGGCAGCTCGAGAAATTGTTCGAAAAGTGGGACTAGCAGGATGTAGGTATGCTACCCCAGAGGGTGGTCTGGTAGCTGATTGGAAAGAGGTAGCAGAGGATGTTTGGGAGACGGACGGGGGAGTTAGTTGAGGAGCCGACCGAGGAGTCGCAGAGGTAGACGCTCCCAGTCGAGAAGGGGCAAAATGTGGAAGAAGTCTCCTGTCCAATATGATTCTCCCTCTCTGCATTATTTCCTACTCGCTAAAGGGAAGAGGCTGGATGTCCGATGCGTGGAGCAAAGTATTGGTTGCATAGGGAAATCAGAGATGTAGTAACAGTACCAGAAACTGACAGAGTAATGTAAGGGCATGCAAGACTCACCCAAGGAGCGAGGTAGCTCGGCAAAGGAGATGCGGCTTAGCTTGAAAAAGGACAGCACATCCTCGAATAGTAGTCTCATTAAATCTAGTCGCCAGCATCTCAGCTGAGCCAGAGCCTTTGTGAAGAGGGGATCAGTGCTGAAGTCCCCCACGTAGGGTGCCACAGGGAGGATTCGCTGCCAGCGAGTAGGCCACTCCACAACGGAAGGGAACTTAAGGAAAAAATATTTATCTTTCCAAGTAGGTTCAATTGAGGGAATAGGACAAAAGAAGGTAGTCCGGGTACGAGCTTGGAAGTGAAACAAGCCCTCAATATGCTGGCGAGGAGTGAAGAAATAATGGAATAGGCGGGCAGACCAGGAGAGCTCACAAACTTCACACAGGACCAAAACCCACATAGGATTTTTATGGAATTGGGGTTTAATTGACCCAGAGAGATCCGGAAATATCGACTTACGTCTGAGAATAGAGGGTGAATGGGAAGGCGGAGCCCAGCGACAAACTGCTCCTTGTAGAAGGTGACGTATCGCACTGGAGGGGAGGAAGCCTGGTGGAGAGTGTTAGGAATTATGATGTGAAAATCATCTGGGATTTCGTAGGTGAAACGAAGATCATCCAGATCCACGCCAACGAAAGTAGAAACCCCAGGGGGGTAAATGATGGTGGGGAAAGTCATAGGATGGATTCAGGAACAAGGCAGAGGGCAGGAGGACTAAGTAGAAGGCAAGAGGAAGCGAAGGGCCAGAAGAGGCAAAGAGCGAGCAGAAGGAGGAAGCAGGCGAAAAGGTTCCATGGGATATAGGAGGCGGCCTATTTATAGCTGATATTCTCGAGGATATCATGGTCAAATCATCATCCAATGGCTCACAATAAAGCAGTTTAATATATCCAAGCAAAAGGGACTGTTAGATCATCACAGAAAACGAAGCTACTATAGATGGCTTAATATACGAGGGTCATTATGGGATTGCCTCGAAAAAGCGCGCTACTGTAGTACAAGGCAGTGGAGATCCTCACACATTTCTCTCTCTCCTTCCTTCGCCTAGGAAGTTTGGGGGGCATGTTAGGGAGCCAGCTCGGGACAGTAAGCAATCAGAAGCCCAGGGTAGGGGCACTAGTCAGAACTGTTAGAGTGTATACTAAAAGCCAAGCTTTTTGTAAACATTTATTTTGAAATAAAGAATCATATTGGTCAAATGTATACATTTATATGCTAAGTGTAGTTGTTCAATTAATTTATATTGTAGATAACATGGGGTGTGGTGTTACACACAGAAGATCATGTTCTCAATTCCTTATAAATTATAAATAGTAGCTCACGACTAAGATGGAAAGGAACAAACCATTGGAATAGTCGTAGTGTAATTTGATATCAATTTATCTTAACTATAAAATTACATTAGTACACTTTGAATGTATTGAGCAGGACCATTTAAGGTAAGTTCTTTTATACTGACTGCATAAAAGAACAAGACTTTTGTTATTATAGAAGTGTGTGCTCTTAATCCTGATATAATAACAAGCACATATATCTAGTATTTATTTCTTTGACTTATCAAAGGGTGTGATTTAGTTCGATAAATCAATAGGTCCGATAAGTTGGGAAATGATATTATTTATAGTATGTGTTGTTGATTATAGAACAAAACTGTATCCTAATAATCTAGGTTGATGATGCCCCCAAGAGGAGCTCATAAGGATTATCATGTAAACCCTGCAGGTGGACTTAATCTGACATGACGATAAGGTTGAGTGGTACTACTCTTGGAGCTAGATATTAATTAAGTGAGTTGTCAGTAACTCATTTAATTAGTGGACATTCTATATCTTAAACACAGGGAGACTAACACACTCATGATAAGAAGGAGCTCATATAGTAATATGGGATTAGTGCGGTAGTTCAATAATAACTCTTTAGTGGTATGAGTTATTATTGATGAACTCGAGTTGGGTGTTCGAGGTGAACGTGGGAAGCTCAAGTTCATCGGGAGACCAAAACCAATTCCCCCTCTCGGTCCCTGCCGTAGCCTCTTATTTATAAAGTGTTATACCCACTCATACCCACCTTCTTACCCACCTTAAGGTGGTCGGCCAAGCCTAGCTTGGAGCCCAAGCTAGGGTCGGCCAAACCAAGGTGGGTTAGTTTCATTAGGTGGTCGTCCCTAGCTTGAACCCAAGCTTAGGTGGCCAGCCATAATAAAATAAAAGGGATTTTATTTTTTAAATCTTTCTTATGTGGAAGCCATGGTTTTAAAAGAGAGTTTAAAATTTAAATATTTCCTTTTATATCTTTCTACAAAAGATTAAGAGAAAGGTTTGATATCTTTCCTTATTTGTAGTTAAAAGGAAGATTTTAATTTTTGATAAAACTTTCCTTTTTTGTAACCATCTTCATGATTTAAAAGAGAGTTTTAAAATTAAATCTTTCCTTTTATAGTTTCTACAAAATATTAAGAAAAGATTTGATATCTTTCCTTATTTGTAGATTGAAAGGAAGATTTTAATTTTAGAGAAAACTTTCCTTTTTGTAAATCATCCACATGTTTAATAGAGAGATTTTAATTTATAAAAGTTTCCTTTTATAACCAACCATGAAGGGGATTTTTAAAGAGAATTTTTTATTTTAAAAATTTCCGAGAACAAATTAGGAAATTTTAATTTTGTGTTTAAAACTTTCATTTTTGGGAGGGATTAAGGTGGCCGGCCATTAGAGGTTTAATAAGGAGATTTTAATTAAATTTTATTTCTTAAACAATGGAAGGAATATAAGGAAGTTTTATTTATAAAACTTTCCTTATTTACCAAGACCAATGAATATAAAAGAGAGGGTAGAGGTGCCTCACCTCATAACATATCTTCTATTATTCCTCTCTCTTTTATTCCTTGGTGTACCCGGCCCTATTCCTTTTCTCCTTTCTTCTTCTTGTGGCCGAACCTCATCATCTCTTGGAGCTCTTGTGGTGGCCGGATTTTGCTTGGAGAAGGAGAGAAAGGAGACTTTGTTTCTAGCATCCCTTGGAGCTTGGTGGTGGTGGCCGAACCTCATCCTTTCTTGGAGTTATTGTGGTGGCTGAAACTTGCTTGGAGAAGAAGGTAGCTTGGGTGGATTCTCATCTCGGTAGATCGTCCCACACGACGTCCGAGATAAGAAGAGGAATACGACAGAAGATTGTGAGATCTATAAGCTATAAAAGGTATAACTAGTTATTAGTTTCCGCATCATAACTAGTTCATCTTTTTATTTAGATCTTGAAATACCAAACACAAGAGGCTAATGAATCTAGGTAATCGAATTTATGTTTTCGATTTTGTGTTTCTTTTGTTTTTCAAATTTGTGATTCGATTGTTCTTTTTGGTTAAACCTAGGGTTACTATAAGGAAATTAAATATTAAATTTCTTTAAAAGGCTTTGTCTAGGCTGTGGTGGATGATCTCATACCCAAGAAGGCCTAATACCTCGCCATGCAGTCCTGGAAGTCAATTTTAGAAATTAATATTTAATTGAATTTGTAACATGGGTGGATTTGGATCAATAATGTTAAGCATCATTTGCGATCCAAGTCTAAACCTTTAAAAGCAGATAAGTTAAATTTGAAATCAATAATGTTAAGTTCCGTTTGCTATTCCTAATTTAATTTCTAAAAGAACACAATAGGTTGTTAGTAAAGGTTCAGGACTTGTACAAAATTTTTATACAGGGGAACCGGTATGATATTCCGAATAGCAACCAACAAGAACGTCATGGTAATCAAAATAGATCCCAGGTCGAGGGACAACAGGATCCCAAGTTGGGAAACAAAAAAAGCCCAGGTCGGGAAACAAGCAGATCAGGGGTCAGGGAACAAGTAAAATAAAGAATTCTAAAGATAGAGAATGGCCAAGAGATTTCTTAAGCCTAAGTAATTGCGATAAAAGAAGACTGATAGATTTACTAAGTTTAAACAACTTTGAATAAAAGCAGATCTAGAATACCTACACATTAAAAGTTTTACATTATGGCTGAGGGTCTGTAGGAAGTATATCATTTGGGGGAGGAACAGGAAGAGCCAAAAAGTCATCATCTGCAATGAAGGATAGGAAGGCTTCATCAGAAATTTCTTGCATCAGGCGATCCCTGTCCAAGAAGTCATCTGAGGGGGTAGAGTGAAGAAGTCCTTGTTCAAATAACTGGTGCACAGCACCCACGCCCCCATAGCAGGGCATCAGATCAATTAAATCACCTATCTTCTTCTGGAAGAGTGGATACTTAATGTACGAGATTCTATATGCTCTGAGGCCATCGTTTTTGCCTGATCTGTACTCCACCAGCTCTACCTGGATCTTGTCGGCATCCGCAAGAGCCAGCGCCTTCTCCTTTTTGAGGATGGAGGCATCCGCCTGGACCTTGAGAAGATCCGCTTGGAGGGACTTAATGGTGGCTTGGTCAATGTCCCGCTGGGTCTGGAGAGCCTTTTCCCGATTGGCGCTAGCAGCCAGGTCTATTCGGGTGACCCCCAGGTCTTTCTGCAAGCCTTTATTGGTCTCTCGAAGCGCCAGCAGATCTGCCAAGAGAGTGGCCAGCTCTGCTTCCTTCCCCTCCAGCTCTGTCACCAACTGTCAGCGATGCTGCCCCTTTGAGTTCAGTTTGGAATCGCTGGTCTTCAAGGCCGCCTGCAGCTCCTTTATCTTTTCAGTAGAAGCTTGATCCAGACTCCTCGTGGATTGAGCAGACTCCCCTACTGTGTGGAGATAAGAATCCAGAGGATCGTCCGCAGTCAGAGGGTCGAACGGATCGTAGGGAGTCAGAGGCAGCTCTAATTCTTGAATCCGAGCCTTCAGTGACTCGTTCTCCTTTAGCAGCTCGGCAGCAAATTGGGTCAAGCTGAGGCTCGCGGAGCAGGCCTGTTCGGCAAAAAGAGGGAAGTTAGAAACAATGTCAGATAGTTAGGCCAGGAAAAGGAAGACTTACCGATATAATATGTTGCGAGGTTAGATCCAGTCCTCTCCATTGGGAGCCACCCCAGAACTACTCGTTAGCCGACCTCCAGGAGGTGGATAAGGCTCCATGAAGCTAAACTTGGCCGCGAAGAGGGGAAGTGCCCCCTATATTTGCTGAACTCCCTGCCGAATCCTTCCTGAGCATAGAGGGCAGGTCCTAGGAGGCCGTGAAATCATATTTGCTCCTGCTGGACTGCACCCTGGTACGAGCAGATGAAGGGGAGGAGGCAGCAGGAACTGTGGAAGGGGTCGCTGAATTCCTGGGCTGGTCTCTGGTAGAGGGGTCGACCTACTCGGGGGCTTAGACCCGGACAGGAGTAGAGGTCGGGACTTCCGCCACCCGAGGAGAATCCTGGGCAGGAGTTCTAGCTGTTTGTACCTAGACTTTGGAGACCTTGGAGGAGGCCTGCCCTAGAGGAGGAAGCAAAGGAGAAGACTGAACAGAAGGCGCGACTCTCTTGTGCTTACGCTGGAGACGGAGGCACTTATCTGGGGGTGGAGAAGGGGCCCGCTCTTCTTCGATTGGTTCCAGAGCTATAGGGCCAGTCTTAGGAGGGGCAGCGGCCAAAAGGAGTTGAGTGGAGGACTCTGAAGGATCCTCCGCTGTGTCATGTAAGGAAGATGTTGAGGGAACGACGAGGCCTTTGGCAATTTCCTCGCCCACAGCCTTCAAAACATTGCTGGGCAGCCTGCTTGATTCGCGCGAATAGGCTCGAAACATAGCAGCCTCTGCAAAGCAAGAAGAAAATACCTCGGTCTTATCAAATGGAGCTCCTATATCTGAGGGGATCGAGCTGAGTCCAAAAAAGTACAAAAAGCCTTCTCATAGTATTATAGACAGGAGAAGGCAGACGCCCTTTATTTTCTATGAAGATGTATGGCAGACAGGTTGATGATGGTGCTCTAGTAATTCAAAAGGTGAGGGAAGGCTAGAACGCCAGTTGGTCAGCCAAGATACCAACTCAGGCAGTCTGATGAAGAAGAAGCGGGACTTCCAACCCTTATTGGAGGAAGGCATATCAGGGAAAAATTTACACCTGACCCTGGATTACACCATGAACACACCAGGCTCGGATCGTTTCAGAGAATAGAAATGGTGGAAGAGTTGTGTGGTTAAAGGAATCTGGTATATCCTATAGAGGATAACCATGTCAGAGATAGCACGAATAACATTGGGAGCAAACTGTGAAAGTGGAATACTAAAATATTGACTCAAGGAAGAAAAAATTGGATGAAGAGGAAAGCGGGGACCTTCCAAAAGTTGATCCTTAAAGAAAGTTACAAAGCCTAGGGGAGGGGAAGAAGGGTGTTCATTCGGTCGGGGAGCTTGCAGTTGATAATCTTCAGTGAGGCGTAAGTTAGCACTGATCTGGAACAAGTCGCTATCATCCAAGTCAGAAATATAATACGAATACCAGAGTGCCTCATTACCTTCCGCCATGAGAGAACTGAGAGAGATGAAGAGGAGAAGAAGTGTTCACAAGAAACAAACACGGAAGAAAGACTTAGCAGGAAGAGCAAAAAAGAAGTGGAAGAGTTGAAAGCAGCACGAACGATGAGAAGAAGACGGCGGACGACTTTTAGGGTTTATAAAGCCAAACCCTTAGGAAGCATCGAAAGAAGGGAAGGTATAATAATTTGAGTCGTTCGATCTAGGGTCGTGTGCAAAAAGGCGCTGATCAACAACAGTGGCAAGAAAGGTTAGTGGGGCACACGTCACTCCCCTATGAAAGATATTAAAAAGGTATTAATGATGGGTGTGGCACGCAAATCATGAAAAGAGATTTTCATACGGCATCATTCCGGCACAGAAAGGCCATACATGAGAAGGAAAGACGGTCATGCGGTTACCTCGGGAAAACAAAGGAAAGTCATACGTCAGGGTTAGGCAGCCGCCTCGAGAAAGAGGAAGTAAAATGAAGAAAAGCACGAATTTGAATTTGGCGCTTCATAAGATTTACAATAAACAAATAGCTTGACTAATTAAAGTTTGTATGAGACATTTGCAGGAAATATTCCAAGTATCACACAATCAGTTGGACACTCGAACTGCTACACCAGAGTAGGAATTTCAGGGATGACCCTCAGGCCATCCCTCAAATATTAATCCCCTTCCTGGATCAACCCTGAGGACTTTCTTAAAGGGCTTCTTGCCCAACGACCTTTCCAGGTCGGTGTCCCAGACTCTCACCCTAATGCGAGTTATAAGTGAGCACGCTCTCACACCCAACGACCTTTCCAGGCTCTCACACCCAATGACCTTTCTAGGTCGGTGTCTTAGACTCTCGCCCCAGTGCGAGTTATAAATGAGCATGCTCTCACGCCCAACGACCTTTCCAAGTCGGTGTCCCAGACTCTCACCCCAGTGCGAGTTATAAGTGAGCATGCTCTCATGCCCAAAGACCTTTCCAGGTCGGTGTCCCAGACTCTCGCCTCAGTGCGAGTTATAAGTGAGCATGCTCTCGCGCCCAACGACCTTTCCAGGTCTGTGTCCCAGACTCTCGCCCTAGTGCGAGTTATAAGTGAGCATGCTCTCACACCCAACGACCTTTCCAGGTCGGTGTCCCAGACTCTCGCCTCAGTGCGAGTTATAAGTGAGCATGCTCTCGCGCCCAACGACCTTTCTAGGTCTGTGGCCCAGACTCTCGCCCTAGTGCAAGTTATAAGTGAGCATGCTCTCACGCCCAACGACCTTTCCAGGTCGGTGTCCCAAACTCTCCCCTCAGTGCGAGTTATAAGTGAGCATGCTCTCACGCCCAACGACCTTTCCAGGTCGGTGTCCCAGACTCTCACCTCAGTGCGAGTTATAAGTGAGCATGCTCTCATGCCCAACGACCTTTCCAGGTCTGTGTCCCAGACTCTTGCCCTAGTGCGAGTTATTAGTGAGCATGCTCTCACGCCCAACGACCTTTCCAGGTCGGTGTCCCAGACTCTCGCCTCAGTGCGAGTTATAAGTGAGCATGCTCTCACGCCCAATGACCTTTCCAAGTCACGGTGTCCCAAACTCTCACCCCAGTGCGAGTTATAAGTGAGCATACTCTCACGCCCAACGACCTTTCCAGGTCGGTGTCCCAGACTCTCGCCTCAGTGCGAGTTATAAGTGAGCATGCTCTCGCGCCCAATGACCTTTCCAGGTCGGTGTCCCAGACTCTCACCTTAGTGCGAGTTATAAGTGAGCATGATCTCATGCCCAATGACCTTTCCAGGTCGGTGTCCCAGACTCTCGCCTTAGTGCGAGTTATAAGTGAGCATGATCTCACGCCCAATGACCTTTCCAGGTCAGTGTCCTAGACTCTCGCCTCAGTGTGAGTTATAAGTGAGCATGCTCTCACACCCAAAGACCTTTCCAGGTCGGTGTCTCAGACTCTCGCCCCAGTGCGAGTTATAAATGAGCATGCTCTCACGCCCAACGACCTTTCCAAGTCGGTGTCCCAGACTCTCACCCCAGTGCGAGTTATAAGTGAGCATGCTCTCACGCCCAACGACCTTTCCAGGTCGGTGTCCCAGACTCTCGCCTTAGTGCGAGTTATAAGTGAGCATGCTCTCGCGCCCAACGACCTTTCCAGTTCTGTGTCCCAGACTCTCGCCTTAGTGCGAGTTATAAGTGAGCATGCTCTCACGCCCAACGACCTTTCCAGGTCGGTGTCCCAGACTTTCGCCTCAGTGCGAGTTATAAGTGAGCATCCTCTCACGCCCAACGACCTTTCCAAGTCAGTGTCCTAGACTCTCGCCTCAGTTCGAGTTATAAGTGTGCATGCTCTCACACCCAACGACCTTTCCAGGTCGGTGTCCCAGACTCTCGCCTTAGTGCGAGTTATAAGTGAGCATGATCTCACGCCCATCGACCTTTCCAGGACGGTGTCCTAGACTTTCGCCCCAGTGCGAGTTATAAGTGAGTATATTCTCACGCCCAACGACCTTTCCAGGACGGTGTCCTAGACTTTCGCTCCAGTGCGAGTTATAAGTGAGTATACTCTCACGCCCAACGACCTTTCCAGGTCGGTGCCCTAGACTCTCGCCCCAGTGAGAGTTATAAGTGAGCATGCTCTCACGCCAACGACCTTTCTAGGTCGGTGTCCCAGACTCTCACCTCAGTGCGAGTTATAAGTGAGCATGCTCTCATGCCTAACGACCTTTCCAGGTCAGTGTCCCAAACTCTCGCCTCAGTGCGAGTTATAAGCGAGCATGCTCTAACGCCCAACAACCTTTCCAGGTCGGTGTCCCAGACTCCTGCCCCAGTGCGAGTTATAAGTGAGCATGCTCTCACGCCCAACGACCTTTCCAGGTCGGTGTCCCAGACTCTCGCCCCAGTGCGAGTTATAAGTAGGCATGCTCTCACGCCCAACGACCTTTCAATGTCGGTGTCCCAGACTCTCGCCTCAGTGCGAGTTATAAACGAGCCTGCTCTCACGCCCAACAGCTCTCTCAGTCGGTGCCCCTGCATTTGCCTTAGAATGAAATACAAGAAGACATTCTCGTGGTCGACAGGTCTGTAAGCCATATTTCTACTATTTCCACTTTAAATTTGAGAACAAGCAAGCGCGTCCGCATGATCCACATCTTCCCTACTCTTGCGGTAAGAAAAAGGTTTGGTAAGTAAATTATCTTTTTTAAATTATCCTTTATAGAGAATTTCCTTGGAAACTCAAGTCTATTGCATACGATAGTATAAGGACAAGCAAGGAAGCACAAACCCACAACCTCATAGACACATAACGCGGAAACATTGTTTATTTAGCAATAGTAGAAGAAGAAACAAGGAAGTATAAATACATATCCTCATAAGCAGATCAGGCAGAGAATACTGTTTATTTAATCAGGGTATAGAAACATCTTTCAAGGATTTGCATTATTACAAGATTGAGATGCTTGATTCCTCTTCTCTAAATAAGCTCTCACTTGAGCAGTTCCTCCTTAATACATTGGATGGTGCTTTTGTAGTTGGGCAATGGTTTCATCTTTTATCCATTTTTCCTCCTGCAAGAGGGCTACAACGTCTTCATGCCTCAGCTTCAAATAGGTAATATAATAAGTCTGGGTGCGCAGATCGGAGCAAGCCTTATGCTTCATAGCTATCTCAACCCTCGTCCTGGACTTAACTGCCAGCTAGAGTTCTTCCATTTCCCGACGAAGAGAAGATTGAAGGTCTCTACTCTGCGTCAACTCAAGTATAGCCTCGTCTTTTTGAGTCAACAGCTGGGTCAAATGAGCAAGCTGGTGATGTAAGGAGGATATCTCATCAGATGCCATGAGATGAAAGGAAGGTGGCTTGAAGAAACTGAAGGAGGGAGTATGGTCGACCCTCTTTTAAAGAAGGGAATGTGAAGAGCGAACCTCGGAATAGGCGGCGACGTTTGGGAAAGAGTGTGACATTCATGGAGAAGCATGAATAAGCATTGGAAAGTGGACTCGCGTATAGTAAAGGTCCGCTTATCATTTATGGAAGGTGATAAATTCCTAAGTGGGTATTGGGAAAAGGGCCAGCAACTAGGAAGACATGAAGGCCAGGTTCGGAAAGAACAGGACGGAGACACAAAGGCCAGGTCAGGAAGGAACAGGACTTGGGTCTAGTCAGTCGGACTAGAGCCTCCTTCGACTAGACTTGAGGGGGAGGCTTGTGATGCGGCACATGAGAGAGGGGTTGAACGGTTGACGTGGCCAAAAGTCAAGCCCACATGGAGGTCAGAAGTCAAGTCCCCGTGAAGGTCAGAAGTCAAGCCCCATGTAGCGGTGGTCAGAAGTCAAGCCCAAAGGCCAGGATTACGAGGTGAACAGGATCAAGCCTCTGTGGCAGTCAAGGGTCAAACCCACTAAACAAGTAGGGGCGCGAAAGGTAAAACTTCCGGCGCGTGACATACCCAGATACACGTTTCAGGAGTATGGATCGAGGATACACGGACCAAAGCGTACAGGTCGGGATATGCAAACCAAGGATTACGGGACGGACAGGATCAAGCCTCTGTGGCAGTTAAGGGTCGGACCCACTAAACAAGTAGGGGCGCGGAAGGTAAAACTTCCGGCGCGTGACATACCCAGATACACGTTTCAGGAGTATGGGCCGAGGATACAAGGACCAAAGCGTACAGGTCAGGATATGCAAACCAAGGATTACAGGGCAGGACTTACGGACAGACGAAACAGAATACACGGACCAAAGCGTACAGGTTGGGATATGCAAACCAAGGATTATAAGGCAAGACTTATGGACTTGCAGCGCAGGATACACGGACCAGAGCGTACAGGTCGGGATATTCAAACCAAGGATTACAGGGCAGGGCTTACGGATTGGCGGAACAGGATACACGGACCAAAGCGTACAGGTCGGGATATGCAAACCAAGGATTACAGGGCAAGACTTACGGACTGGCGGAGCAGGATACAAGGACCAAAGCGTACAGGTCGGAATATGCAAATCCAGGATTACAGGGCTGGATTTATAGACTTTCGGAGCAGGATAGCCGGACCAGAGCATACAGGTCGGGATAGGCAAATCAAGGATCGCAGAACAGGATATGCGGACCAAAGACATACAGGTAGAAATGTAGAATAGGGCTTACATGCCGAGATCTACAGGACAAGATACGCAGAACAGGATACACGGACTAGAGAAGTACGGGTCAGGATATGTGGATGAAGGCTTATAGGTCGGGGTAAGATACGGAATAGGGTCGTGCATACGAATAAGATTTAAGGAACGACAAGCAAAGGCCTCGATCAGCAGGACGGTAGGCGCAGGTCTAGATCTACTGAGATAGACCGAATAGCAAAGGCAGGGCGGGACGTACAGATCTGGATTTGCGGGACAACAAATACAAGTTGGGAATTGCGCCAGTGAATGCAGGTCTGGGCCTACAGGTCAAGATTTACAGGTATGAAGGCCCAGTCTAAGGTTAACAGACCAGAGCGGATAAGCACTACACGACAATCAAGCCAGAGAATCGTAACAACCCGTCAGAAAATAATCACTACCTGTCAGGGAATATGCTAACGTCTGTGGCTCGTTGCCTCCTGATCCTTCCTCAGACCTATAGAAAGATGTCACGTGTCATTCACCGCCAGATAGGTCCTGACACCCGACATTCTCTGACACTCGTCAGACTCCAGAAGCATATACTGCCATATAAAAAGGGAGGTTTTGTCTCTACGCAGGTACGCTCACTCGTCATTTCGTACTCGTCTTTTACTTTTCGTCTTTTTACTATGCTTCTGGAGAAAAAGTACCTGACTTGAGCGTCGGAATTCCTGACCCGGGGACTTTTTCCCTGGTTCTTGGTCTCTAACATGAGGGTGGCTCGTCTGAGTGTGTGCAGGACCCTCGCCCAGTCATCCCCATCATCATCCCCCGTCATCCGCCTGTGAGAACCTTTCCAGGGGATACCCGGTCAACCAGGCGTCTCCACGACTTTCTGTCAACACCAACGATAGCACGATCAATCTCTGTCAGACTCAACTTCCGGACGGAATCATTAACAACTATAACATTGCAATAGTTACAATTTAATTGCTGTTAAAAATATATATTTTAATACTAACGTTTTCGTAGTCATAGTTTACTTGAGAATGTAATGATTTAAAAAGGGGCAAGTAGGGTGGGATACCATTTTAATTAATGGAGCATTTTGGGATTAATACGGGACCTTTCACTTTTACGTAATTATTTTGTGATCAATTACTCAAATCAGTCCAAGGTGATTAAATCATGTTTGTTGATACCGCATTCCTCTTGAGTGTCTCAAAAACTAGAGTAGAATCAATCCTAGGCAAATAGTACTAGTTTTAAATAATTATTCTTGAAATTTTTTTGTGTATAAATTGTGATGTTTTTTGTCTTAATTAAAATGCAAAAACTCTTTTGTAGTGATACTAGATTGAGTTAACTTTTACTTACAATTTGTTCTAAAACGGTTTAACTTTTTTTTGGATGAATCAAAAGTTTTAAAATTTGAAGGAGCATTTTGCTAAATTGTTGGAATTTAAGAGGTTGAAATTAAATTTTCACATGTGTGATCTTAAATAAATTAGCATTGCATCTCCGCCTCTGTTTCCGATCATGGCGGATCACGGAAATGGAGCTTCTCTTCACATCGCCGTCTTCCCCTGGCTCGCCTTTGGCCACATGCTCCCCTTTCTCCGCCTCTCCAAGTCGCTGGCCAAGCGCCGCCACCGCGTCTCCTTCCTTTCCACCCCGAGAAACATCGCCCGCCTCCCCAAACTCCCTCCCGATGTCGCACCGTTCATTGACTTCGTACCTTTACCTCTGCCGCCTGTCGACAACCTCCCGCTCGATGCCGAGTCCACCAATGACCTCCTTCCGGACCAAGTTCAGTACTTGAAGAAGGCGCTCGATGGACTGCAGAGTCCCTTCGCGTGCTTCCTCCAGTCGACAAAGCCAGACTGGGTGATCCTCGACTTCTGCCAGCATTGGGCGCCGGCCATCGCCGCTGAGGTCAACGTTCCCTGTGCGCATTTCTGTATTCTTCGTGCCTCGAGCTTGTTCTTTTTCTGCGACAAGATCGCCGGGTCGACATCGTCGCAGACTCCCGAGGAGTTCACCAAGCCGCCGGAAAGCGTCCCGTTTCCCACCACCCTCGCCTTCCGTCTCCACGAGGCGAAGGGCGTGATCTGGCTGCACCGAGACAACGCCTCCGGCATCAGCGACTCGCAACGCTTAATCTCTGTCCTGAAAGCGTGCAGCTTGGTCGCCTTCCGGAGCTGCTTCGAGCATGAATCCTCTTGGCTATCGCTCTTCGCGACGCGATTTTGTACAGGAGACGTCGTGCCGGTCGGCCTGCTGCCCACGTCGGCCGACGAACTAGCATCGCATGCCGAAGCAGGGCCATCATCGTCGACCATCCTCCGGTGGCTGAGCGAGCAACTGCCGAGGAGCGTCGTCTACGTCGCGATAGGGAGCGAGGCGACACTGAGCGCAGAGCAGGAGCGCGAGCTGGCCTCAGGGCTGGAGCTCTCGGCGGTGCCGTTTCTTTGGGCAGTTAGAAAGCCATCCGGCTCGGAAACGGGCGGAGGCGGCGGCGATCGGCGCCACCGCCACGGGATGGTGATCGAAGGTTGGGTTCCGCAGCTGGAGATCCTCCGGCACAATTCTGTGGGGGCCTTCCTGACGCACTGCGGATACAGCTCGGTGATCGAGGGCCTCCAGTTCGGGCTCCCGCTGGTGATGCTGCCGTCGATCATCGACACCGGATTGATCGCTCGGTGGTGTACGGAAATGAAGGTGGGAGAGGAGGTGGCGAGGAACGAGGCCGATGGGTGGTTCACCGGAGAAGACGTGGCGGTGGCTATAAGGAAGGTGATGGTGGAAGAGGAAGGTAAGGAGTTCAGAAGCAACGCAGAGAAGCTAGGGGAAGTCTTCGCCGACACGAAGCTCCATGAGTCCTACGTGGACACCTTCATCCAACGACTGAGATCAAAAGGAGACTAAAAACATAATCTCCAAGACAGAAGCTCTCAATAATTCTGCCATCTGATTTCAATTTAATTCCTGCAATATGTTTGAGGACTTTATCACTATATGAATTATTTTCGAATAATTTTTGAACAATTTAATTTTCTTTTAAAAAATAATTATTTTTCGAATAATCTTGCAGGTAGAGTTCAACTACCAGCTTCATTGGCGTGTAGGCTTCATTGGCGAATAAGCTCCGCGGGCTGGATCAACCGGTTAAGGCGTGGCATCCTTGCACAATGAGTCGTAGGGTCGAAGGTCCACGGACGCGCACTAGATGAATAATCTGGGCCGGCTGTGTTAAATTCCGGAGACACCACGCTTTACCCGGGCCAGCATTCACCGCTGATTTACCTCCTCCTAGGATCCCTGTGGGGCCAGGCCTAGGGGGCCGTTGGGCGGCGGGACCCGCCTTTTTGCACAGTGTAGGCCTCAGGAATTAGCTATCGTAATCATTATACGTCCTTGCCTCTCAATTTATTGAATCCAATCAATAGGTGTCTCAATTTATACGATTTGCAAGAGAACCGTTGGGCAAAATTGTTCATGTTTAAATTAATAAAAATTAGCATAGCTAAGCTTACCGTGTGTTATTAAATTGAGATATATGATCTTAAATTCCCACTAAAAACGTAACTTCTTTTATTGAATTTGTGAATGTTCTTGTGAAGTTGGTAGTGATTGGATGACCACAATTCGGCCACAAATTTAAGAGGGCGTACTCTTCATGGGCTCGAACAGTTGATGAACTATGGGAAAGACATTTTACATTTGATTTTTACAAGGGAGAAGGAAATTAATTGAATTTTTTTTTTATCTTCTCATAAAAGTTTTTCACTTACTAAAGCGCGCAGATGAGTTTTGGCGGATAATCTAACGTCATATTTTTTTAAAAAATTTCTAAATATAATATACCTGAATGAGATTTAAATTTTATTGTCTAAAAATCCATCTCATCTCTTATCATGGCATCCTAATTCTAGGACGACAACAAAGTCATTGAATGTAATAGGTATCTCGGAGGAGTATAATTATCTATTTACTGCGACGAAAAGAAAGCAATTGAAAGCTTTTGAGCTGGGTGGTCAAACAAAATCTTTTTGTTTTTTTGCCATTATTTGCCTCGTCAATTAAAATAAAATTGTTAGTGCAGTAGGTGAAATGCACAGGTAAACTTTAAGTACCAGGCCCACCGTTGTGCAAGGCAATCAATCATTAAAATGTGGGAGTGACAGCCAAGCACACCGCACCACTCATTAAAAAAAAAAATATTATAAAATGAAATATACCATTCTAGCATTAGCTTTTAATGAATTATTATAAAATAAAATATACCATTCTAGCATTAGCTAGTTTTGTAGAGGGGCAGAGGTAGAAGTTAACTTCATGGTTGGGGAAGCATGTGCACATCGTAGGCTATGATCTCTTCAATGGTACCAGCGATGAAACAATGGAAAAAGGCCGTCTGGGAATAGTACATGTAGAGTCACTCCCTCCCAGGTACGTTGATGTGGAACATTTATAGTCATATCCGTATTACGCTAAAATATGATAATTTATTAAAGAACGTAGGTACAGAGATTTAAATTTATCAAAAGGTATATGATATTTTGATATTTATTAAAAAAATTATTTTTTTTAAAATATATTTTCTATTTTATCCTCCTAATAATTTAAAATTTTTTATCATTTTTTTTTCTATTATATTTCTTTCTCCTCTCTCTTATCTTTTTTGTATCGGCATGTAAAAAATATGAATAACATTAGTCAATTTTTAAATAATATTTTAATATATTTGAAGAAGTAAAAATAAATAATAAATAACATATTTGAATTCCTTACAATTTCATAAATCCACTGGAATTAAAATGAGTGTAATCGGAGCTCTCTAAGTCGATAAGTGAGTTTTGGTCAAAACTCACTGATGGACCTAGAGAACTCCGATTGCACTCATTTCAGTTTCTATGGATTTCTGAAATTGCAAAGAGTTCAAATATGGTGTCTATTATTTATTTTGACTTTTCATAGATGTTAACATGCAAAATAAAATAATCATCAAAAACGCCCACATTGGGCCTGATATGGACTCATATCAGGCCCAGCGTGGACTTTTTTTGCCGATTCTTTGATTTTATATATTAACATCTATGAAAAACTAAAATAAATAATAGACATCATATTTAAACTCCTTGCAGCATTATAAATCCATAGGAACTAAAATGGGTGCAATCGGAGCTCTCTAGGTCCATCAGTAGGTTTTGACCGAAACCCACTGATGGACATAGGGATCAGTTCACGTTGGCCCTGATATGGAATCATATCAGGTCCAATGTGGGCCTGATATGAAATCATATTAGGCCCAACTTTCATCAACGCTGGAGAAGTTTTATAGGTCCACCCAGAATTGGTTGATCATCATAGGTATTTATTTTGTTAATGGTTCTATTGACTGCTACAATGACCTAATTTTTAGGACTAGTGCAAATTATAGATAATTTAGCAAAAAACGATAATACTGCAGTCAGAAGGTCTAGTTTCTTAATATGATATTTTCTAAATCTTGTGTATCACTTGAATATTATCTTCTCATAGGCACTGGTGCTATGGAGTTTGAAATCAAGTATTCTTGGCCATTTTCTCACTTGTGATCTACCTCTATGTCCCTGTGTGCATGCCAATGACTTTCATTTTAGGTTTAGGGAGAAACAAGCTTTTGAAAGCTGTCTGTTTTCATGTTCTGATGAGAACTTTCATATTTACATGGTTGACTTCATTGTTCTCCCATACATATAACTTTTTCAGCGTTGATGAAGGTTGGGTCTGATATGATTTCATATCAGGCCCAACGTGGACTTTTTTGACGATTCTTTGATTTTATATATTAACATCTATGAAAAGTCAAAATAAATAATGGACACCATATTTGCACTCCTTGCAACATCAGAAATCCATAGAAACTGAAATGGGTGCAATTGGAGCTCCCTAAATCCATCAGTGAGTTTCGGTTAAAACCTACTGATGGACCTAGAGAGCTCCGATTGCACCCATTTCAGTTCCTATGGATTTCTGATGTTGCAAGGAGTTCAAATATGATGTTCATTATTTATTTCGACTTTTTATATGTGTTAATAAATAAAATCGAAGAATCAGCAAAAAAAGTCCACGTTGGGCCTGATATGGACTCATATCAGGCCCATCGTGGGTCTGATATGGAATGATATCAAGCCCACGTTGGGCTTGATATGAGTCCATATAAGGCCCAACATGGGTGTTTTTAACGATTCTTTCATTTTGCATGCTAATATATATGAAAAGTCAAAATAAATAATGGGCATCATATTTGAACTCCTTGCAATTTCAGAAATCCATAGAAATTGAAATGGGTGCAATCGGAGCTCTCTAGGTCCATTAGTGGGTTTTGATTGAAACCTACTGATCGACCTAGAGAGCCCCGATTACATTCATTTTAGTTCCAGTGGATTTCTGAAATTACAAGGAGTTCAAATATGGTATTCATTGTTTATTTTTGCCTCTTTAAATGTATTGAAATGTTATTAAAAATTGATTAATGTTATTCATATGTTCTGCATGCCAATACAAAAAAGTAAAGAGAGAGAAATATAGTGGAGAAAAGAAAAATGATAGAAAAAGTCAAATTGTTAGGAGGATAAAATAAGAAATACACTTAAAAAAGTGTGTTCTTTAGTAAATACCAAAGTAGCGTACGCCTTTTGACAAATTTAGATCTCTACATGCACCTTTTGCTAAATTGCCCTTAAAAAAACTTACACATCTCTTCATTATAAAAAAAGAAAAAAAAATCTCTTAACAACATCTTTATAGATTTCACATTTTCTCATAAATTATTATTTTTTAATATTTTATTATTTAAATAAACTAAATTTAAAATATTAATTAAAAAATAAAAAAATAGGGAGGGAGTCGCTTCTTATCAGAAATGAGGGAGCTCTCTCTCACTCATTGGAGCCACGTAAACAATGGGAGCTCTTAAAGAGATCCCATTGTGGTGCTTAAAATACTCCCTGCACTAGATACGTAGTATTGATGTAGGTTATATCATACGATCTAATTTAAGATTTTCGTCTTGCCAAGAGGTTCCAATTAAATTTTATAATTTTTTTAATATGTTGATTGAGCTTGTATGAAAATTCTAGGTGAGGTTAGGTAAAAAAAAGTCGTAATTATGGCTAGGCAAGGAAGTCTTAGCCGGAGGAACTAGGCAGAAGTCTTGGCAGATGAAGGATATCTGGCGAAAAGTCTTGGGGGCCGAGGACATTAGGTGGGAAGTCCTGGGGTCGAGGATACTTGACGAAAGTCTAGATAGGTCAAGGGCTGAAGGTCTAGCGGAAAGTCCGAGCATCAAGGTCAGGCTGATCAAAAGCCCAAGTAGGTCAGGTGAACCAAACTTGGTATCAGGTAAACTGTCCCTAATGGAGAAGTGAAGACGCACTCTAGAAAAGGGAACAATACTAGAAGTTAATCCAACCTAAGATCTCATCAGAGATCTAAAATTTAGACTGGACAGCTTGGAG
Organism: Zingiber officinale; assembly: GCF_018446385.1. Lineage (NCBI taxonomy): Eukaryota > Viridiplantae > Streptophyta > Magnoliopsida > Zingiberales > Zingiberaceae > Zingiber > Zingiber officinale. Next base: position 93,979,383 of record NC_055999.1, on the reverse strand, counting down.
AGCTATTAATCATAATTATATTTATATATTATGCTAACACTGTGATGCAGAAAGCTAACTGAAAAATGGGATCCAGACGCCTCTATCAAATCCAGACACCTCTATCATATCCAGGTGCTTGGACTATCTGGGAACCTCTGTCACACCCAAGTGTTGGTGCGGGAAGCATCCGACGATCGAACTCGTGTTTTGATAACGGCAAAGAATTCAAAGTTAAGATGTTTTTTAGTCTAACAAGTCTACTTGAGGATTTCAGGAAAGTCCTAGCTGCGGTTAGGCAAAGGGAAAACCCTAGGGGGTGGTAACCCTAGGTCATAGGGGTTGGTAACCCTATGCGTAAAGTCTTGGCAGGTTGATGGCTTCAGGCAAAATTCCTAGGGGGTGGTAATCCTAGGTAAAAAGTCCTGGTGTCGCGAACCAGGTGAAAGACTGGACTAGCCAGGGAAGCGGATGTCCAGCAGAAAGTCCGGAAGCATCGAGTGCTGAGCAAAAGTCCAGTCGATCTGGAGGATCGACTGGCAATAGGTAAATCTCCTGAGTGGAGTAGGTGAGGACGCGTTCCCCGCAGAGGGAACAGTAGGCGTCGGGTCGACCTAGGGCTTCCGGCTGGAAATCCAAAGTCAGACTCGGACAGTCCGAAGACTGTCAATTATTACTTACTGTGTTTTATCATATTCTAACATTGTCTTGTAGGGTATTTTGCTCGGACTAACCTTTGTTTGCAGGTGAGGAACCTGCTGGAAAAAGGCTGTCCGGGCGCCCGGGATGGATCCGGGCGCCCGGACCTGCGCCCGGAGGTCCGGGCGCCCGGGACCAAATTCTATCCCCTGCGCGACTTCGCCACGTGGAGCATCCTGGTTGGTTGGCCACGTTACACTCCAGGCGCCCGGAATTGCATATAAAAGGAGGGTTGAGGTGCAGCTTCAATGGACAACGAATTCTAAGTGATCTTTCATCAACACGCTGCTCCAAAAGACGCTCTGAAGTGCTACTACAAGTGCCCGACGACCCGAAGCTTCAGAATTAGCATTTCTTGTTGTCGGTATAATTTTTGATAGATTTTATTTGTACTCATAATTGTAATCTTTTAACGAGCTTATAGTTGTTGCCCACCGGAAGCGATCAAGGATCGCGGGCCTTCGAGTAGGAGTCGACTTAGGCTCCGAATGAAGTAAAGTCGACCTGTCTCTTTGTGTTGTCTCTTTATTTTATTTCCGCTTATTCCGCTGCACGTTTTAACTCCGATAGTTTTCCGATAATCGAACGAAATAGCCACGAGCGCTATTCACCCCCCCTCTAGCGCGTCTCGATCCAACAATTGGTATCAGAGCGGGGTCGTCTTGAATCAGTGCAACCACTATTCGAGACAATTTTTTCGTGGTTTTGTTCGGAGTCGATTAGAATTTAGCCTCATAGCTATATTCTAATTTCTTTTTACGAATCGATTTTCTGCTCAAAGCTGGTCAATACCACTTGAGCCTGTTATTTTTCCTTCCTCCCGCACTACTAAGCCAAGACTTAGTCTTGGAATAGATCTTGTTGTTTCTGTTTTTTTTTTGTAGATCTAAATGGCCCAACAAGAAGGATTTAGCACCGTTCGTCCCCCATTATTTTCCGGAGAAGACTTCGGATATTGGAAGGGGCGAATGGAGATTTATCTAAAGATCCAGTTCGACACCTGGATGATCGTCAAAACAGGACTGCAACTACCAACTGATACAGACGGTAAGCTTACATCCTGTGAGAACTGGGAGCCAGCATTTATCAAAAAGGTGGAAGCAGACGCCAAAGCCACCTGCATCATTCAGTGCGGTCTTACCAAAGAAGAGCTCATCCATTCTCCTCCGCAAAGGAACTATGGGAGAAACTGATCAAACTACACGAGGGCACCTCGGAAACCAAGGTAAGTAAGCGTGATTTGTTACTAAATAAACTATACAATTTGAAAATGCAGGAAGGCGAGACGGCAAGCTCTTTGCACGCCCGAATTCAAGATATCCTGAATTCTCTACATGGAATCGGGCAGAAGGTAGAAAACAGAGATATAATAAGGTATGCCCTTAACTCATTCCCTAGGAGTACACTATGGGCATCAATGGTAGATGCCTATAAAGTCTCTAAGGATTTGTCCTCCTTGAAATTAGACGAATTATTTAGTGAATTCGAACTCCATGAACAAACTAATGCACAGCCATCCGAGAAAGGGATTACTTTGGTTGCAGGAACGAATCGAACACGGGAATCAAGAGGACGGCGAAAAATTGAATCAGAATCAGAAGATGAACCTGACTCAAAAGATTCAGAAGATGAACTGACCAGCGAACTTGTGAATCTTGTAAAGAAGCTCTACAAGAAGAAGAATGGCTTCAACAAGAAAGATCTAAAGAAGGCAGTCCAATCCAGGGAGGCCCAACAAAACTCAAAGGTAAAGTTCGAAGTCACATGTTACGGGTGCAACCAGAAAGGGCATATCAAGGCCAACTGTCCCAACCAAAAGGAGGCCAAAAAGCAAAGAAGAAAGAAGGCACTAAAGGCAACCTGGGACGAATCTTCTTCGGAGGACGAAGACGACGAACTCGACCAAACAAGTTTACTCGCATTGATGGCCTGGACCGGATCGTCGAACCGAGAGCGAGTCGAGGCCGACTCCGAGCAAAGCCACGGATCCGCATCCGTTTCGAAGGGTCGACTCACTGTAAGTATTCCTAGGCTTAATAATTTAGTCAATTATTTACTTCGAAAATTAGCCAAGTCAAATTTGAAAATTAAGTCACTTTTAAAAGAAGTAACCATTCTTAAAGGAGTAACTAACTCAAAATCTTTAACTGAAGATTCAACTCAAGTACAACAACTTGAGAAAGAAAATTCAAATCTGAAAAATCAGTTAAATGATTTAAAAATTACTTTAGAAAAGTTCTCTCTAGACTCCAAGAATTTGGATCTAATTCTTGGGACACAAAGAGCCGTCTACAATAGAACTGGGCTAGGATATAAAAAGAAATATAAATCTTATTTATCCTTAATAAACAAACAAAGTAGTAAATCAGTCCAAGCATGGGTCCCCAAGTCCAAATTGATAAATCAAATTGGACTTGGCCAATACTGGGTTCCGAAGGATCAAATATACTACCTCGACAGACCATATCGAGGCCGTGATCCAGGGAAAGCTAAAATGAAAACGATCGTAATTTAAAATTCGAAATTAAATTAAAATTTTTTAAAAAAAAATCAAATTAAAAATTTAAAATTCGAAATTAAATTAAAAATTAAAATTTTAAAAATCAAATTCAAAATTTAAAATTCGAAATTAAATTAAAAAATTTTTTAATTAAAAATCAAATTCATAATTCGAAATTAAATTAAAAATTAAAAATTAAATTACAAATTCAAAATTAAACAAATCGAAATTATAAATAGATGGAGGGTCCAAACTACCTGGCACCTCCAACTGAACTACCCGACAGGGTAACTGAACCTAATTTATCCGGAATGGGTAAAACAAGAATAGATTACCCGACAGGGTAGTTAAGGTTAGATTAAAACGGGATAAGTTTAACTTGAACCACAGTACTGGTGAAGTTTTTGGATGATAGTACGTTAGGGAAACTTGGGCATCGCATGTCTAGGAAGATATAGCTTCGACCTGGTGCATTTGGCCAAGTGAAACTGACCGTAAATGGATCCTAACTAGTTAGACCAAGTTTTAGTATTAAGTTCAATGGGTAGGACTATTTGGAAAACCTCGAAGGCATGGTTACTTTAATGAGCTCCTTGTGACTCACCATAGCCCAGAAGTTTATCCAAAGAATGCTTACTTGTTGAATCCAAAGCTAAACATGAATCTAACACAAGACTAAACAAAACCCTTAAATTGAACCTCAATTCATCTCACAAAAATTATAGGATTCCCTGATTGAGAAATTAGATCGGGTGAGATGACTAAGTAATTAAAATCAAACTTAAATTTTAAAATTATTTTAAAAACTTAAATTTCAAAATTATTTTAAAAACTTAAATTTCAAAATTATTTTAAAAACTTAAATTTCAAAATTATTTTAAAACTTAAATTTCAAAATTATTTTAAAACTTAAATTTTAAAACTTAAATTTCAAAATTATTTTTATCTTGAATACAATAGAGGAGACAATAAACATAGTGTCTGCTTCAATCACGCTATCTTTAATCCATTAAAAAGAAACCAATTCAACTACTTCATGTGTAGGAATTGGATCGATGGATGTTGGATAGTGGATGCTCCAGACATATGACTGGAGACAAGTTGAAGTTTACCAAACTCAAGTACAAGAGTCTAGGATCAGTTGCATTCGGCAACAACGGTAAACTTAAAGTAATCGGAAAAGGTAATATTGAACTTAGTTCCGATTTCGTTATTCGAAATGTTTTATTGGTTGACAATTTTAACTTTAATTTACTAAGTATAAGTCAATTGTGTGACAATGGATATCTAGTTAATTTCGATAAATCTGGATGTCTAGTTAAAAATATTGAAAATCCAGAAATTAAACTTAAGGGACTTAGGAAAAATAACATCTACACAATTAACTTATCAATATCCTCTATAAAGTGTCTCCTGACACAACAAGAGGAAACCCAACTGTGGCACAGAAGGCTGGGTCACACACACACAAGACTTATTTCAAGAATGAGTCAAAATGGTCTAGTTAGAGGTTTGCCCAAATTAAAATTTATTGAAAATTCAATCTGTGATGCATGTCAAAAAGGAAAACAAACCAAGTCAACCCATAAGTCAACTAACCTAGAAAGATCCAACACCATACTTGAGCTCCTTCACCTTGATCTATTTGATTCACATGGAGCCAAATCACTAAACAAGAACCAATATTGCTTAGTAATAATTGATGACTACTCCAGGTACACTTGGGTAAAATTTCTAAAAACAAAAGATGAAACCTATGAAATATTTAGTAATTTTTGCAACTTAACGGAAAATGAAAAAGATACTAAAATTAAAAGAATAAGAAGTGATCACGGAGGGGAATTTGAAAATCATAAGTTCACCCAATTTTGTAAAATAAATGGATACCAACATGAATTTTCATGTCCTAGAACCCCCCAACAAAATGGACTAGTAGAACGTAAAAATAGAACACTACAAGAAGCCGCTAGGACAATGTTAAACGAATATGAGTTAAGTCACCAATTTTGGGCTGAAGCAATAAATACGGCAAATTATATTCAAAATAGAATTTTAATAAACAAATATCACAATAAAACACCGTATGAACTCTACTATCATAAAATTCTCAATCTAAATTATTTAAAAGTATTTGGTTGTAAAGTTCACATTTTAAATACTAAAGATTACTTAGGAAAATTTACACCCAAATCTAATCAAGGAATATTCTTAGGATACTCCTCTACCAGTAGAGCCTTTAGAGTATATAATTAAAATACATTGAAAGTTGAAGAAACAACTAATGTAATATTTGATGAAGAAAACAACTTACCTAATATAAATGCAAATATTAACACTAATCCAAGAGATGTAGATGATGATGAAATCCAAACTAATCTTAATGAGTCTGAAGAACCAGTTTCTGACTCACAAATAAGACCAACTAGAATAAGCACCTCTCACTCACCTGACCAAATTTTAGGTGACCCAAACCTAGGAGTCAGAACTAGATCGTCCTATAGAAACCTTAGTCAGATTGCTCTAATTTCTAAAATTGAACCTAAAACTATAGAAGAAGCCCTGCCTGATCCAGACTGGATCATTGCAATGTAGGAAGAATTAGTCCAATTTGAGAGAAACCAAGTCTGGGACCTTGTACCTAAACCCATAGATAAATCAATAATAGATACTAAATGGGTTTTTAGGAATAAGTTAGATGATCACGGTGATATAGTAAGAAACAAGGCAAGGTTAGTAGCCAAAGGGTTTAGTCAAGTCGAAGGCCTAGACTATGATGAAACCTATGCTCCAGTAGCTAGACTCGAGTCCATTAGGATGTTATTAGCCTATGCAGCCAATAAAGGATTCAAATTGTACCAAATGGACGTTAAGTCAGCCTTTTTAAATGGTTTTATCAAGGAAGAAGTCTACGTAAGCCAACCTCCAGGGTTTGAAGACATAGACTACCCTAATCACGTTTTTAAATTAAAAAAATGCACTATATGGACCAAAACAAGCTCCTAGAGCATGGTATGAAAGACTATCTAATTACTTAATATCCAAATAATTTAACCAAGGACAAATTGATCCTACTTTGTTCGTGAAAACTATAGGAAAAGACATCTTTATAGCCCAAATCTATGTTGATGACATAATTTTTGGCTCAACTAACTCAAAATTTCTAAAAGAATTTATTAAGTTAATGGAAAGTGAATTTGAAATGAGCATGGTTGGGGAACTCAACTTTTTCTTAGGCTTACAAATAAAACAAACCAAAGATGGAATCTACATTTATCAAACTAAGTATGCTAAGGAGTTAATCAAAAAATTCAGCATGGAAAACTCAAAAATTATAAATACTCCAATGGCAACCAACATAAACATTGACTCTGACCCTGAAGGAAAACATGTAGACCCAAAATACTATAGGAGTGCCATAGGGAGTTTACTTTATCTAACTGCAAGTCGACCTGACATACTGTTTGCAGTAGGTATCTGTGCAAGATACCAATCCTGTGCAAAAGAGTCACACCTAACATATGTTAAAAGAATACTGAGGTATATTAAAGGAACTCTAAATGTAGGACTTTGGTATCCAAGAACTTGCACTTTTGACCTTTATGGCTATTCTGATTCAGACTATGCCAGGTACAAGCTAGACAGAAAAAGTACAAGTGGTGGCTGCCAGATTCTAGGTCAGTGCCTAGTAAGTTGGTCAAGCAGAAAGCAACATTGTGTTGCTCTATCCACTACAGAAGCTGAATACATAGCTCTAGGAGAATGTGCATCTCAATTGTTATGGATGATGCATACACTAAAAGACTATCAACTAGACTATAAAAATACTAAAATCTTTATTAATAATATCAGCTCAATTAATCTGACCAAAAATCCTATACACCACTCTAGGACCAAACACATAGAGGTAAAACACCACTTTGTAAGGGATCATGTAGCTAAAGGTGAAATTGCACTCAACCACGTTGAGTCCAAATCAACCCTAGCTGACATTTTTACAAAACCCTTACCTGAACTTGAGTTCAGTGGACTTAGAAGGTAAATATGAATGTGTTGGGTAGAATAGATATCTTACTATTATTATTTTGTTTTCAAATTCTAGGAAAAATAGTTTTCAAAACTCCATTTTTACTAGACTTTCAAAAGTTGGGTTTAGTCTAGGATTTCCCCCTAGATATCATGTTCCCCTAGAATTAAGCCAGAGCATCTCACAAAACACCTAGGTTTACCTTGATTGTGATTGAAAAACATAGAATGGCGTGAGATGCATAGGGTATAGCCTGGACTCAAGAATGCTTATATCTGTGCATCAATATGAGTCTGGGCGTTAAATATGCAATAAACATTAATCAAGTTAAAGTTCTCCAGCTCTAGTCAAGTCTATCTGGATCTAAATAACTCAACTTGACTAACCTAGTAAAAGCTATTGTCCTATAGACAATCAGCAAGTAACTAAAGGTTAGACAGTTGGCAAAAGATACTCAATTTCTTTTTCAAGAATGTTTTGTTCTCTATGGCTCTGATACCTAATCATGACTTGTGCTTGGACTTAAGGACCAACTGAACTTAAATGAATAATCTGGTCCTAAAAACTTAAATTCCAATTGACCTTAACTTCCAAACTCTGTTGAATATTGCTAACTTTAATCATGCACAACTCTTTATACATTGCCCATTTTTCGAGTTATGGCAAAGGGGGAGAGTAGCAAAAATGTAAACATAAAATTCAAGTTAAAAATTAAGGGGGACCAAAAGTTAAGGGGGAGCCAAAGTTAAGGGGGAGTATATAGGGCAAAATTTACTTTAGTTACCTTGTTCAGCTATACTTAGCAAATTTTGCCTGTGTTTAAAATGACTATCTATTCGCCTGTTTACTTGACCTCAAATTTGTGTTGCCATAATCAAAAAGGGGGAGATTGTTGGTGCGGGAAGCATCCGACGATCGAACTCGTGTTTTGATAACGGCAAAGAATTCAAAGTTAAGATGTTTTTTAGTCTAACAAGTCTACCTGAGGATTTCAGGAAAGTTCTAGCTGCGGTTAGGCAAAGGGAAAACCCTAGGGGGTGGTAACCCTAGGTCATAGGGGTGGTAACCCTATGCGTAAAGTCTTGGCAGGTTGATGGCTTCAGGCAAAAGTCCTAGGGGGTGGTAACCCTAGGTGAAAAGTCCTGGTGTCGCGAACCAGGTGAAAGACTGGACTAGCCGGGGAAGCGGATGTCCAGCAGAAAGTCCGGAAGCATCAGTCTTGAGCAAAGTCGATCGATCCGGAGGATCGATCAGCAGTAAATCTCACGAGTGGAGTAGGTGAGGACGCGTTCCCGGGAGGGAGCAGTGGCGTCGGGTCGACCTAGGGCTTTCGGCTGGAAATCCAAAGTCAGACTCGGACAGTCCGAAGACTGTCAATTATTACTTACTGTGTTTTATCAGATTCTAACATTGTCTTGCAGGGTATTTTGCTCGGACTAACCTTTGTTTGCAGGTGAGGAACCTGTTGGAAAAAGGCTGTCCGGGCGCCCGGAACAGGTCCGGGCGCCCGGGACCAAATTCTATCCCCTGCGCGACTTCGCCACGTGGAGCATCCTGGTTGGTTGGCCACGTCACACTCCAGGCACCCGGAAGGGATCCAGGTGCCCGGAACCGCATATAAAAGGAGGGTTGAGGTGCAACTTCAATGGACAACGAATTCTAAGTGATCTTTCATCAACACGCTGCTCCAAAAGACGCTCCGAAGTGCTACTACAAGTGCCCGACGACCCGAAGCTTCAGAATTAGCATTTCTTGTTGTCGGTATAATTTTTTATAGCTTTTATTTGTACTCATAATTGTAATCTTTTAACGAACTTATAGTTGTTGCCCACCGGAAGCGATCAAGGATCGCGGGCCTTCGAGTAGGAGTCGACTTAGGCTCCGAACGAAGTAAAATCGACCTGTCTCTTTGTGTTGTCTCTTTATTTTATTTCCGCTTATTCCGCTGCACGTTTTAACTCCGATAGTTTTTCGATAATCGAACGAAATAGCCACGAGCGCTATTCACCCCCCCCTCTAGCGCTTCTCGATCCAACACCAAGTGTCTGGACTAGAAGAGTTATCATAGCGATGGGATCAGATTCGTTATGGGCCGATCCAGGCACCTCAAACCAATCTAGGCACCTGGATCAGGCTATAAAAGAAGATCTCAATCAAAGCCTTCTTCACTCATTCCTTCCTTGTTTCAAGCTCCGTTATGCATCCAAAACAACGATGGTTGCAATCAAGCGTCAACGAAGCAACAACAACACGATGTCGCTACGAGCTCAAACGAGCCTAGCTTTTGGGTAACTTTTAGTTGTTGCATTTCTATTCAATTTTCTTTATATGCTAACATCTCTTAGGGTTAGTAGGTTTGTTACTGAACCCTATATTTGTAAAAGGAAGCAGATTAATAGTAATTACCCAATGAAAGTGGTCAAACTAACTGCAAGTCTTGGAGTAGTAGCCACGAGGCTGAGAACCAAGTAAAACCACCGTATTCTTAATTGTCTTTTAAATTCCATTGCACGACTCTATGATTTTTCGAATGATTTATAAACGTGTAAGAAACGTGTTATTCAACCCCCTGTAGCACTTTTCTCTATCTAACAATTGATATCAGAGTGAAATCGCTCTAAATTAGTGAAACCATCGTTAGAGCAAATTAATTTTTCATTTTAAGATTTTCACCTTAAGTCCAAATTAGTGCAATCGCCTCTTCTGGCAATTTTTTATTTTTTAAAATTACTCGAAATTGGTGTAACATCACTTGAGCCTTTTATTCACAATTTTTTTATTCTTCTCGCACTACTAAACCTAAGACCAAATCTTGGAATATTTCATTATTTTTTTTTACAAGATTCTAAATGACACATTCCCATCCCCGCTCTTCATGAGAGATGACTTCTGTTATTGAAAAAAATGACATGGAGTTCCACCTGAAGACTAAGGTGGATATGTGGATTTCCATTCAAACTGGATTCTCACTACTTCTCGACGGACAGGAAGTACTGGTGGGGTGCAAAAATTGGGGCCCGTAGATGAAGAAGGAGATAGAAGCTTATGCTAAAGCACCACAAACCCTACAATGCGACTTAACCAAGGAGGAACTTAGCCGAGTTGGTTCGTTCATCAATGCGAAAAATTTGTTGAACAAGCTAATTAAGCTTCATGAGGGAACTTTAGATACCAAGGTAAGCAAATGTGATTTGCTTTTAAATAATTTGTATAACATAACAATGTAGAAAAGTGAACTCCCTGCCCGCCTACAACACATTCTTAATGGGCTACATGCAATTAGGCAAATGGTGGAAAATTATGACATAATAAGGTACGCACTAAGGGCTTTTCTGAGGAACACATTATGTGCATTGATCGTCGATGCTTATAAAGTATCTTGGGATCTCTTAACAATTAAATTAGATTCATTATTCTTTGAATTAGAACTTCATGAACAAACTAATGGAAATCAAATCGAAAAAGGAGTTTCTTTGTTTACATGATAACAAAAACAATATAAGTCAAAGGCAAAAGTAGAAATACAATCAGAAGAATCCAAATCCGACGACGATGATGACACTACCGTGAAACTAGTGAAACTCATCTAAAGAATGGTAAGGAAGAAGAAGGAATTCAACACACGGGAAATCAAGAAGGTATCCCAGAACAAGAAAGGTGAATCTGTTGGTGCAATTTCTCTAGGTCAAGGTTGACTAGTTTGACTAAACTTGAGTTGACTCAAGCTTGAGTCTTAATGTTTGAGTTTTAATTTTTGATAATATATGGAGATTACAAGTGTAATTGTCTGTTTAGGGAGATTGGTCAAGGTTGACGAGTTTGATGTGAAAAAGAATCAAGCAGGTCAAGGTTGACTAGAAAGCACTGGAGATTAGGCAAAGACAAGACCAATGAAAAGGTTGGTAGAAGTAGAAAATCTAAGTAGGTCAATATTGATCGCACTTAATGTGAAAGTCCTAGTAAGTGAAGCCAGACAGTTGGAAAATCCCAGTGAGTGAAGCTAGGTGAAAATTCTAGTGAGTGAAGCTAAGTGATGGAAAGTCCTGGTGAGTGAAGCCAAGAAGTTGGAATATCTTGGTGAGTGAAGCCAGTTAAAAATCCCTAATGAGTGAAGCTAGGCAGATGGAAGTTCTAGTAAGGAAAGCTAGGTGATGAAAAGTCCTAGTAAGTGAAGACATGTGAAAAATCCTAGTGAGTGAAGCTAGGCAATAAGGAAGTCCTGGTGAGTGAAGCTAGGCAGTTGAAAATCCAGGTGGATCAAGATTGACTGGACACATAGTGATTGGAAGCTAAATGGGTTAAGGCTGGCCGGACACTTGGCACGAGATGGTAAGTCCAAGTACATCGTTTGCAATCTAAACTTAACTTCAGTAGAGCACATGGGTAGCTAGGATAGTTCTATGCTTGTACAAATTTTTGTATAGGGGAACTAGAACGGTATTCCGAGTAGCAACCAACACGAGGTTGCACGACCGTGTTCTCTGCCTCGTTCCGGTACGTCGACAATCGTTGTTTTTGCTTCAAAAGTTATCCTTGTCAACACAAAATCAAACAAAGAGCAGATCTCCGAATAAAAGAGTATTTATGATGAGTATATGATAAAAGAGACGATCATGAAAAGAATATATATGCATAAAGCAAGTGAATGTGCATTAAAACATGCATAAATGATCATAATATTTACGCACATCAACGGCCGCCGACGCCGCCTCTAGAGGCCACTGCATCCAGCAATCGTAGACGTCACCCCCAATGGTCATCGCCGCTGTCGCAACCTCCTCCTTCAGCTGTCGTCACCCGCCCCACAGCCTCCAGCGAGCAACCTTCAACCATCGGCACCACTATCGGCCAATCACCTCGCCACCTTTGTCAACTGCCAGATCGCGTTCCTCATCGTCGTTCCCCTTTCGGTCATCACTCCCAGCGGCATGCATCGGCCGATCCACGACCTCTGCTGATTTCACAGCTATTGTCATCCTCCGATCCACGCTGCCGTATAGTTTTGACGTCGAGTCGACATCTGATCCACGCCGACAGGGGCTTTCGGCACTTGTCTGGCCTTCGAACCATCGTTGTATTTCGACCTACGCACCGCTGTGGTGTGTTCGGCCTGCGTGTCAATATTATATCCCAGCTTGCATGCCGACGTCATCTCTCGGCTGGCGTGCCACTATTATCTCTCGGCTGGCATATTGTTTACCGGATCCAGGTCACGCTCGACCCCCAGGCAAGCAAATCCGGCTCCTCAGCTGACACATCTATCCTTCAGGGGCTTGACGACTCGATCAGCAGCGCGACCAGCTCACCGATCTGTCCGAGGGCGCCCCCGGGGCCAGGGTACGTCACCATACTCATCCTATATTTATTTCATGGTTCTGCTATTATTCGACTGCTTATATATTCATGGGACCCGCCTCGAGCATCAGGGTACCAGAGATCGGGGCAACTCGGTCGCTGGTTGCAGTTAGCGTTGACCGGAGATCTTCTGACAACTTGGTCAACACAGAAGACAGCTCACCATCCGGGTCATGGAAATGCGACCAACATTCCAGCTGTTGGGATTGCAAGGTTGCAAACATAGTCCCATATTGGAAACACATGGGAAAGATCATGCGTTTATAAGAGAAAAGATATCTCCATTAGCTTGAGGCCTTTTGGGTAGAGTCCAAGAGCAAAACCATGAGGGCTTAGGCCCAAAGTGGACAATATCATGCAATTGTGGAGATATCTAAATTCTTTTCGATCCTACAAGTGGTATCAGAGCCCGGACTGCCAGAAGGTTTAACCACCGACTGTGCACAAGAGCTATGGTCTGATTGAACCATGTGAGTACAATATTGACCTCGAACAAAGAAAGTGGGGGCTCCTATGTTCGGATCAAGAGGACCAGACACCAGGTAGGAAGTCCTAGTTGCGGCTAGGCAAGGAAAGTCCTAGTAGGTCGGGTGGACCGAGGGGCAGGAAGTCCTAGTTGCGGCTAGGCAAGGAAGTCCTAGTAGGTCGGGTAGACCGAGGGGCAGGAAGACCTGGTGGGTCGAGGATCGGACGTGGGAAGCCTATGGTCCTTTGTTTGAGGGGGGGATTGTTGGGATTGCAAGGTTGCAAACATAGTCCCATATTGGAAACACATGGGAAAGATCATGCGTTTATAAGAGAAAAGATATCTCCATTGGCTTGAGGCCTTTTGGGTAGAGCCCAAGAGCAAAACCATGAGGGCTTAGGCCCAAAGTGGACAATATCATGCAATTGTGGAGATATCTAAATTCTTTTCGATCCTACACCAGCCACGTCATTCCGGCAACCCCGCCTTCTCAGATTCCTGACAGGAACAACTACATTGTGGTATTATCTTACTAATATATAGGTATGAGCCTATATAACAAGTAAGGGTCTACTTGGATACTCGGTATCCTATGCTACGATATAATCCTACTCATATATAAGCAGAAAATAGACAATCACATCTCCAAGTTACTAGTCACCTAGCATTAATATCTCGACTAATTCCATGGAATCATCTCAGATATAATAAACAACGAGATCAAGATCAAATAATTCTAGGGGTTGATTCAAAGTGGAAAGTCTAGTGGAATACCCTACCCTTCTACTAGGGAATGATTTCCAGCAAGCATAGGTCAGTATAATCTCACTAACATATATGCCCTCGCACTAGTATGCAACTATACTACATATAATATCAGTGACATATAAGCACGAGCCTAAGTATATAATCATAATATAATATAAATTCATGAACATAAACTAGAGGCTAAAAAAACAACAAGAATCTATTAGGATACTCAATATTCTACACTATAGTATGAAATAATAAACAAAAGTTTAGCAAGATCCTCGATATCCTATACTATGGTATGATCATCCCACAATAAATACAAAGTCAAATCATCTACCAAGGGATCTAGCAGAATATCTAACGCCCTACGCTATGGTATGGTAATATCATGGATATCTATAAACAACGCTATGGTATGGTAATATCATGGATATCTATAAACACAATCATGAGTATCAAACATAACTGCATAGCTATCAACAATATGTCAACACATAAGCATATACAATAAGGTATCAAACTCATGAGTGATATAGGATAGACTTAAGGTAAGCGAGTAACTGTGATATTATTAAAACACGACAGTAAATAATCATGCACTATAATCAAAGCTATTAAGAAGTTAAGCAAAATCTACCCATATCAAATGTAGATTGTCTTAACCGTCTTTAAGTCCAAGGTCTGTTTCGAGCTAAGCTCCTACAAATATAGGATATCAATCTAATCTAAGTACTAGAGTACTCCTATTAATAATTCAATTAACTATTAAGTTAATTAAACTAACTCCGTTAACTCCAAATTGATCTTTAAATCAATTATCAATCGTTAATTAATCATTAATCAATTAACTCAAATAATTAATTACTCTATTAATTAACTAAATTGGTTGTCATATTAACCAATATAATTAATTAACTTACTTTAATTAAATTAATCACTAATTTCTAAATTCAATTGCTGTTATACTAGTGCTTCGATCTAATCCAACTATAAATCAATTAATCAATATTAATTAACGAGAATCTTATTCATAAATGAACCATTATAATTATAAAATAACAATTCAACTAACTATATTAATCATACTAATTGAATCATTAATTAAACTTTAAATTTAATTGATTACTACTGCATCAATTAATCATAGTTTAGACTAATAACTTGATTAATAATCTAATTATCAATTATCACCCTAATTAATGAATTGGTCAACCAACATCAAAATTAAAAAACTAATTAATAAAGTTACCCCACTCCACCCGCCAGCTTCCTCTCCGGTGGCACCGTTGCATGTGCAGCAGAGATGTACGGTAGCAATAGTGGAGGCAGATTGGGCTACGAAGGTGGTTGCCGGAGCTCCAGCGTGGCTTGGCTAAGATCGAGCAGCACTGCCGCTCACAGTAAGGCAAGGAAGTGATTGACGCGAGTAGCTGTCTGCCAGGCGTGCAAGCACGAGTAGTTGTCGGCGTCGAGCTTCCGGGTCCACGAACAACGATAAAGGAGAGGCAAGGGAGAGGGGACATGGCGTCGGCATCGGACTCTCGCGGCAGAGGGCGACGCTGGGAGACTCCGATCGTTCGTGTGGCGGAGGGGAGGGGAGAAGATAGACGCGGAGGGGAGAAGATAGACGCTGCACCAGCCCCGGCCGTTTGCGTGGGCGGAGGTGGACAAGAACGACAAGTCCGTCAAGGACCTGCTGCTGCTACTGCTGTTCAAGACTGCTTTGCCGACCTTCGGATTCAAAGATGGCGGAAGGCGGCCTCTGCGCGAGCTTCCGCTTAGCCGTGAGCTTGGCTGGTCCGAGGAAGGAGAGGACAGTGTGTAGTTGATGAAAAGGACGTGCGGCGCCGGCGATGAGCCTCGCGGCAGCCGGCCTGGTGACAACCGCGTAGGCAACGCAAGTGCACGAAGAGGGAGACGGCGCCAAACTTAGATTGTAATCAAACTTAGATTGCGATCAATCTAAGTTTGATTATCATAATCAAACTTAGATTGATTTTGGTAATCAATCTAACTTCTCCTTTAAATAAGTATTTCTAAACAAATTTTTTATCTTATCCCATAAAATTTAGAAAAATTTTAGTAAATTCTATAAATTATATATATATATATATATTCGGTATATTACATGAGTAGAGCGTGGAATTAAAAAGTTGGATAAAGCGTCGTCTAGTCAGGTGTCGTAGCCTGCTGTTGAATTCCCCTCAGGCAAACTGCAGTTGACCTTTGGCTTTCCACCCAATAAGTCTATTGACCATCTCCTCTGACATGGAAACCTCTTGCATCAATTAGGTTGTAGTTAGACATGCAATACGAGATAAGCACGTATAATCTCCCATGGGAGATTTTTAAAGTGATTTATAAAATAAAAAAGTTAGTTAAAGAAAAAAAATTCTAACTATTATGAATGTAAGATTTATAATTTTAGAGTTATAGTAAAATGTCAAATCTGCTCTTTCATTTTAAAATTAATAATATGGGTGGTGTTAGTAATTAATGATGCATAAAAAAGTTGATAATATAGGATGCACAAAAATGTTATAGGAAGATTTTTTTTATTGTAGAGAATAATATATTTTTATATTTTTTATGTGACATTCAGGTGGTATATTAAAAATTATTAAAAAAAACTTTTATTAAACTATAACCTTTGGAGGTGTCTTAAGAAAATGTTGAGGGTCTTCAAGCTTTACTAACAAGAGACCAACAACTTAGGACATCTCCAATGAAAATTTTTTAAATAGATGAAAAAATAGAAGAAAAAAAATTCTAGTTATTAAGGCATCTTCAATGGTAAGAGCCTTGTAAGAGGTTTTTTTTATCTCCAATACGTTAGGTTAATATCACATTAAAAATATAAAAAACTACCACTCACTGTAATTAAAAAGACCTCCCTATAATTTTTTGTGGGCCTTACATTATCCAATCATACATGTTTATTTATTATTTTTATTTAATATTTGTATATATATTTTTCATTATTAATTAATGGTCATACTTAAATTGTTAATTTTGAGATGAAAGAACAGTTTTAAAATTTTATTAGTTATTACGACTCTTTATTAGGAGAGATTATAAATCTCAAACCTGATCTCTTTATTGATTTGAGCTTTTTTATTTCATAAATCTTTTTAAAAATCTTTCATTGGAAATGCCTTTTTACATGCAAGATTTGGGTATTAAGAATATAATGTAGAGCCTAAAAGAAAATCATAAGGAGATTTTCTGACTGTGCAATAAGTTTTTATACGACATTGAGGCGATATTAAAAATAAAAAAAACGTATAGAATACTAATCATTATAAATGTCCTCGGTGAAAGACTCGCATCTTAATACCGCATTATTCTAAGACTCTACAAATACGGTATAGAGAAAAAAATATTCATGAAAATAAATAAAATATTAAAAATTCGAATTTACTATGTACGAATATTTTATAGATTGATAATATGCATAAATTACAATTCAAATTTATTCAATAGACCAATAAAAAAAATACCATCTATCTCTAAAATTAATCAAGTTATATAAAAAACTACCGCATTATTTTTATGCGCCACAAAAATTCTATTAGCTTTACATAGAGTAAATTAGACATTTTTCTTAAAATTATGCTTGAAAATTTTTTGCATATAAATTGTTTTTTTATTAATTAAAGTGGAAAAACTCTTTTGTATTGATACTAGAGTTAAATTTTACTTTTAATTTATTCTAAAACGGTCTAACATTTTTTTTTGATTAATCCAAAATTTTAAATTTTGAAGGGGCATTTTGCTAAATTGTTGGAATCTAACAGCTGGAAATAAAATTTTCACATGTGTCCCACACCCAGAAAAAAAAAAGTGAAACTGATATTATAAATTAGCATCTCCGCCTCTGTTTCCGATCATGGCGGATCACGGGAATGGAGATTCTCTCCACATCGCCGTCTTCCCCTGGCTCGCCTTCGGCCACATGCTCCCCTTTCTCCGCCTCTCCAAGTCGCTGGCCAAGCGCCGCCACCGCGTCTCCTTCCTCTCCACCCCGAGAAACATCGCCCGCCTCCCCAAACTCCCTCCCGATGTCGCACCGTTTATTGAGTTCGTACCTTTACCTTTGCCGCCGGTCGACAACCTCCCGCTCGACGCCGAGTCCACAAATGACCTCCTTCCGGACCAAGTTCAGTACTTGAAGAAGGCGCTCGACGGACTGCAGAGTCCCTTCGCGTGCTTCCTCCGGTCGACAAAACCAGATTGGGTGATCATCGACTTCTGCCAACACTGGGCACCAGATATCGCTGCCGAGCTCAATGTCCCCTGTGCGTATTTCTCTATTTTTCGCGCCTCGACCTTGTTCATTTTTTCCGACAAGATCACCAGGCCGACATCGCTGCTGACCCCCGAGGAGTTCACCAAGCCGCCGGAAAGCGTCCCGTTTCCGACCACCCTCGCCCTCCGTCTCCACGAGGCGAAGGGGGTGATCTGGGCGTACCGAGACAATGCCTCCGGCATCAGCGACGTGCAACGCATCACCTCTGTCCTGAAAGCGAGCAACTTGGTCGCCTTCCGGAGCTGCTTCGAACACGAATCCTCTTGGCTATCGCTCTTCGCGACGCGATTTTGCGCCGGCGACGTCGTGCCGGTCGGCCTGCTGCCTACGCCGGCGGACGAACTAGCATCGCACGCCGAAGTGCAGTCGTCGTCGACGGCGACCATCCTCAGGTGGCTGAGCGAGCAACTGCCAAGGAGCGTCGTCTACGTCGCGATAGGGAGCGAGGCGACACTGAGCGCAGAGCAGGAGCGCGAGCTGGCCTCAGGGCTGGAGCTCTCGGCGGTGCCGTTTCTTTGGGCAGTAAGAAAGCCGTCAGGCTCGGGAGCAGGCGGAGGCGGCGGCGCTCGGCACCACCACCACGGGATGGTGATCGAAGGTTGGGTTCCGCAGCTGGAGATCCTCCGGCACAATTCTGTGGGGGCCTTCCTG
Source organism: Zingiber officinale (assembly GCF_018446385.1). Taxonomy (NCBI): domain Eukaryota; kingdom Viridiplantae; phylum Streptophyta; class Magnoliopsida; order Zingiberales; family Zingiberaceae; genus Zingiber; species Zingiber officinale. The sequence continues at coordinate 93,960,647 of NC_055999.1, read as the reverse complement.
ACGCACTGCGGATACAGCTCGGTGATCGAGGGCCTCCAGTTCGGACTCCCGCTGGTGATTCTGCCGTTGATCGTCGACACTGGACTGATCGCTCGGTGGTGCGTGGAAATGAAGGTGGGAGAGGAGGTGGCGAGGAACGAGGCCGATGGGTCGTTCACTGGAGATGACGTGGCGGTGGCTATAAGGAAGGTGATGGTGGAAGAGGAAGGGAAGGCGTTCCGAAGCAACTCTGAGAAGCAACGGGAAGTCTTCGCCGACACGAAGCTCCACGAGTCCTACGTGGACAGCTTCATCCAACGACTGAGATCAAAAGGAGACTAAAACATCAATCTCCAAGCCAGAAGCTCTCAAAAATTCTGCCATCTGATTTCAATTTAATTTCTGCAATCTGTTTGAGGAATTTATCACAATATGTATTGCGTGGACTTTATCACTATATGTATTGCATCGTTTTTATAATATTGTGTCGAAGCATGACACACATCTTCGTTTTGAATGAATTTTTTTGAAAATTTTAATATATCACATCAATATTATAAAAATTTATTAAAATATTTTTAATGATTAAAATTCTAAATAAATTTTTTTGTAATTTTCTTCACATGTAATTGTATGACTCATGCACATTAATTCTCTTCATATTAATTCTCTTCATAAGTAGATTTATTATTAATTATTTATAAAATGATACATTATAAAACATTATGACAATTATTAACATTAATTATTAACTCTATATTTAAGAAAAAAAATAAGTTTGAAAATTCAAACATGTTCTTAAATTAAAAACCCCAAACTTCATATACATAACTATAAAAACTTTTTTTTTATGAAATTTTTTAATTTTACAAACCTCTAATAAAATTTGCATTAAAGATGCTCTAAGACGATAATGCAAATTGAGCAGGAAATGAATCAAAGGAGCCAAGTGAAACAGAATCAAATTTTGAATCACACCAATTAGACAGGCCAAATATAAGAACAACTTGTCATATCATTTGATTGCCGCAACAGAGTAATGCACCGGATCACGTTTTTTAACTCCTTCAACGAGGCTTTTGGTCTATAGACTCCATCGAGTCTTTCAGCTTGCCTAATTAAAAAAGATAATTGATACGGTAGGTAAAAGTGGAGTCTGATAATTAAGATTAGAAGATAAAAATGTAAAGAGATGTGACAGTATAAAAATAAAGGGGGTGTGTCAGTTAATAAAGATGACTTGACAGTCAACAGTCAAAAAAAAGTCAGGAGTTAGACTGCTTCACGTTATTAGTCATATAATTCCTGGTCGATCACCGACATGACAAATTCATAGATTTGAGACATAAGATGAATCTTGGATTAGAGCCGTCAATTTGGGTTGGGGCTGTTGGATTGGCCCGCCCCGCTAAACAATTTAAACGGGTTGGGTTGGAATTTTATCAACCCAAGTCCGCCGTGGGCCAACCTGCCTAGGCCTGCGACCCGTGTGGGTCGCCCCGCTCGGGCTTGGGTTGGTCCGTGGGTTGAAAAACATATGTAAGTTAAGTTTTAAGTCAATTTATTATCTTTCTTTATTATAATTTTGAAATAAAAATAGTACTTTTCATCCAACATAAGTACTCATTTGTATTCATTTATATTTAAAATATATGTTTATGTATACATTTAATTGTAGAAAATTTTTTCAAAGTAAAATGTTGAAGATATAAAATATTTTTTAATTTTTTAAAAAAATTTTTATGGGCCCGCGGGTTGGCCCGCCAAACCCGCAACCCGCCTTAAAATGAGTTGGGTTGGAAATTTCCCAACCCGCCAAATGGTTAGCCCGCCACGGGCCGACCCACCCCGCCACGGGTTGGCCCGTCTGACAGCTCTACCTTGGACTAGTTCCTGCCTGCTCTCGACTGATCAGATTTCCCCAGCTCAGGCTTTATAGATGGTCCTAGTATTTTTACTAAGTCAACTCCCGACCGGCTCTTCAGAGGTCAAATCATGAAAGATGGGTCTCTCGCCACAGTCTCAGATAAAGCCCGGTCAGTTCACCATAGCTCATCATCAAGGCTCAGTGCTGGTAGCACATCTAAGCGGTCAATAAAGAAAAAAATATAAATAGTGGTAGCGAAACAAAAGAATAAAACAACTCGAGCAGAAATCCAACTAGAGTGGGACCGATAATTAGGACTTCTGAGAGACATAAAACCTCCTCTATTTACTAATCTGAAAGTTAAGGGAAAAGCAAAAGGTAGTGAGTACAACCACTCAATGGGTAGAAGAAGATGATGCATTAATAATATACTGACAGGAGATCAAAAGATACAGTCTCAGGTAAAATACTTACTAATCAACGTAAGTATTTTAACATAATCACTAGCTAATCAAAAGTATAGCCAATAATATAACACTTTACTAACCTGCTGAACCAAGTATAACAAAAAAATCGGGAGTACATATAGTACATCCAAACCTGCATGAATAAATACATGATTAACATATATAGCAAGTATATAATAAGCACTGACTGCAGAAGAAAGCTCTACCACGGATGGTCCCGTGGGCAGTCACGATAAACAAATAGTCACTATCAACAGGCGAACTCGCTACCATGAATGATCTCGTAGACAGAAAAGATAAGTAAATAGTCACTATCTCTGGGCGAACTCACTACCACGAATGGTCTCATGGGCAGATAGTGTATATACATAGCTATCTAGTTGTGGACTGCACGCTAACTCACTACCATGAATGATCTCGTGGGTAGTCATATATATCATGATCGCTGAACTCTCTCAACCATGAATGGGAGACAATGATCGACAGGATATACTAACGGTCATTGACGACTCTCTCGACCACAAATGGGAGACAATGATTGATAGGATATATTAGCGGTCACTGATGACTCTCTCAACCATGAATAGGAGACAATGGTCGCCATGATATACTAACGGTCGCTGACGACTCTCTCTCAACCACGAATGGGAGACAGATCAACAGGATATACTAACCAAGGGTCTAGTAGGATACTCGAAATACTACTGATACGGAGATAGTTTAGGGGCAGAGAAGAAATTAGGAGGAGGAGGAGGGGCATTTGAGTTTTTCCACTATTTAGGGCATAAGTGGGGAAGGGAGCACTATTCAAGGGGGAGGTTTTCCTGCCTTCGGGGGGCGGGGGCAGGGGACGCAAGCTCCGCCATCAATAGACGCCGACGCCGACGGTCGTTCCCCTTCTCCCCTTTAGGCCACCTTTGCGAGGACGCCGACCACCGTCTCTCCTCTTCCTTCCCCTCTTGACGCCATGGTCGCCGTCGCTTCCCTCTCCACGCAGACGACACTGGCACCGAGGCTGCCTTGTTTTGCTTGGTCGCTGACACTGTGAACGGAGGAGGGATGGAGTTCCTCCTTCGTGCTTTTCTTTGCTGTCGCCACCATAGCCGCTGGAGACGCACGCCGCCTCGCCGAAGGTTCTCGCCGCCGCCTCTGGCGAGCGCATCCTCCAGCGGCCACCGACGCCGCCTCCAGAGGCCACTGCCTCCAACAGTCGTAGATGTCACCCCCAATGGTCGTCGCCACTGTTGCAGCCTCCTCCTTCAGCTGTCATCGCCCACCCCACAGCCTCTGGTGAGCAACCTTCAACCATCGGCACCATTGTCGGCCAGTCACCTCGCCACCTTTGTCAGCTGCCAGACCCCGTTCCTCATCGTAATTCCCCTTTTGGCCGTCACTCCCAACAGCATCCATCGATCGATCCATGGCCTCTGCTGATTTCACAGTTGTTGTCTGTTGGAGCCCCAAAGTTATTTTGGTGTAATCAACAAATTAAGTTAGGTCCTGTGTATTTCTAACCTTGTGTCTAAGTGTGCAGAATCTTAGGAGCACAGGTACTCGAGCGGAAGATGCAGCTAGCGAGAATGACGGCACGCGGTGCATCCGAGGGACTAAGTGCTGCGGAAGAGTACACCGACGGACAAGAAGGAAGCGTGCGGTGGTTCCGAGGGACGAAAGCCGGAGCGGAAGATTGCTTGGGGAGGAAGAGACGCAGCTAGCGAGAAGGTGGGCACGGGGTGCGACCGAGGGACGAAGACTGCAGATGAGTACACTGGTGACTAGAAGGAAACACGCGGCGATTCCTAGGGACGAGAAGCCGGAGGGAAGCCTCCTCGAGAAGACCGGAAGTTGGGTTCAGGTGAGCCCTTTTCCGGATGGCAGAGATCACCCAAGCAAACAGATCTGGAGTTGAAGACCCAGACCGAGGCAGATTGAATCGGAGCGAAGGTCCCGACAGAGAAAAGTCAACTCCTGTTGACTTTAGTGCTCCGGGCACCCGTAACAGCCCGGGGCGCCCGGAATGGCTCCAGGCGCCCGAACCTTCAACTTTGACCAGATCGAGTCAAAACTCGAACTGAACATTGGGGATAAAGTTTTATCCCTCCCAGGGCGCCCGGACCTTTCCAGGCGCCCCGACCAAGGCTATAAATATAGCCTTGGTCCAGAAGCTTCACAACGAACTCGAGTAATTCATTTCCAATGCTTGTGCACTTTAGAGTTGTAGTTGAGGTTCTATTTCTGCGTGTCAACGTTGTAAGAGGCTTCTCTGCCTGAAAGAGTATTCTAGTGCTTTCAACTTCCTTGGATTAACAACCACATCGGTTGTAAGTAAGTAAATATCTTGTGCCTCGTTCTTTATGATTTTAATTATTGCTTTGATTTATTTATGCAAGTGTCAGCTTAAAGAGTTCGAGGAAGGGTTGTGTTTTATTTTTACAGGACTACTCAACAACCCCCTTCTAGTCGGCCGCAACGGTCCTACAAGTGGTATCAGAGCCAAGGCGCTTCAGGAAGACTAACCGCCGATCGAAACAACAAGATGGTCGGAGCTAACATCTATCCACCAACATTCGAGGGGGAGTTCGCATTCGAAAGCGATGAATGGAGGTTTATTTTAAAACTGATTTCAATATGTTATTAATAATGAAGTATGGTTTTGTAATGCCTAAAAGCAAAGAAGGAGAAGAACTTAAGGAGCATCAATGGACTGACGAGCAGCGCGACAAATTTATGACAAACGATAAGGCTGAATCCAGTCTTTTGAGCGTGTTACCTGCTAAGGATCTCGACAGAGTCAGAACATACAAAAGGTTAAAAGAACTTTGGGAAAGATTCTTGAAACTTTACGAAGAACCACCTGCAGTCGAATCCAACTCCTCAATGGACATCGAGTCGTCGACAGAAGAGTCTGAGATCAAGGAAATTGCCGAAACATCTCTCACCATCGAGCATCTACCAGAAGACGCAAGCAGCTCTTCCTCAATAAACATTGAGAGTATCGATGAAGGGGGAGTAACGTTAGAAGAAAACAACTCGACAGGGGGAGAACCAACGACCAAAAAGGTAAGTCACGTATGGTCTCCATCTCCTGACCAATTGGTTAAATCAATATAAAAGTTGCTTGAAGATTTTTGTGAATTAAAAATTGAATCATCGAAAGAGTTTTTCAATTTACCAATTATTTTGAAAGAATTTTGCCAATTTAAAATATTGCCAAAAGATTCTTGCGAGTTATAAAATATTTTGTCGAACGAATTTTGCAAATTAGAAATATTGTCGAAAAACTTTATCAAGTTAGAATTTATATTCTTGAAATATTTTTGTGAATTAAAAATTCAAAATATAACAAAAGATATTAAGTTAAAAGAAATAGCTTGTCGATTAAAGAACTTCGACAAACTAATAATAGAAATTAACATGGTACAATTTCTTGCATGTTTAATATTGGTCGCTTTAAATCTGAAAAATTACGATTTAAGAAGTTATGATAAATTAAAATAAAATTTTAAAACCTTCTGATAAAAGCATTAGAATTAAAAAAAAATGCATAAAAAGTTTCTTTTAAAATTTTCTAAATGTTCTCAAATTTTTTAAAATTTTCTTGTATAAAGTTTTCGGATTAGAAAATTCTTTTTAAAGATTTAACTTAGAAAAATTCTCTTTTATGTTGGAGCAATCCCAATGGTCTGTGCGACCATGTGTTTTGGTGTTTGGGCAAAGGGTTTAAGTTAGGTTCACCCTTGCTATTTGATATGTGTATGTGAGTGTGCAGGTATGCAGGATACACATGTGACTCAGGTTGATGGCTTCGGGTCTGGTGAAGGATGGAGCATCCGAGGGACCGTGGACAAGGCAGCGAGGACAAGGGCTGAGGGAAGCGACTTCGAGGCATACGCGAAGGATGGCATTGGGGACAAGCCGAGGGCTTGAATGAATCCGAGGGACGAGAGCCAAAGGAAGTAAGCTTGAAGGCAAGATGTCAAGGTTGCAAAGAAGCATCAAGTGAGTCATAAGGGTGAGGGTACGAGTGCATGAGAGATTGTACTCGAAATAAAATACTAGTTTTAGGATTTTACTATAGCAGTACTGTAGTGCTACTGTAGCAGTCGACTGCATGTTTTAGCAGTCGACTGGTGCAGTCGACTGGGGCAGTCGACTGGCAGTGTGGAATCGAGCCGTTGGGATGTAACGGTCGAATTTCCATAGAGGGCAGTCGACTGCATGTTTTAGCAGTCGACTGGTAGGCGGGATTTTCCAACCCGCGACCTATATAACCATGGCTTGGAAGCTTGGTTATCCCTGACGAAATTAGACTTGGTTAAGGTCTAATTAGTAGTCTACAAGTGCTCAAGAGTTTCCCTTGTGTCCAAGAGGTCTTGGTGAGTTTGTGGTGAGGTTTCTCCACCCACAAGGAGGTTTGAGCTAGCCGGAGATCTTCCGGGGAGTAATCCACCGACGGATAGGGATCGCCCACCTTACAGACACGCCGTGGAGTAGGAGCTTTATCTCCGAACCACGTAAATGATCGTGTAGCTTGGTTTGCATTCTTTCCTTTAGTATTTAGCTTTCTACTTGCTTTGTTTCCATTTCCGCTTGTGCACTAACGTTGTAGAAAGAAGCGAGTATTTGGGGGCGCCGTCTATCCAACCCCCCTTCAAGCCGGTCGACCGATCCCCAACAAGTGGTATCAGAGCGAAGGTCGCACTTCACCGGACTAATCGCCGAGAAGAGCAAATACAAGAAGATGACCGGCTTGATTGAACCTCCAAAGTTTGAAGGAGGAAGCCTTGGGGGCATCACCTATTGGATGATGAAGATGGAGATCTTCTTCAACACGGATTGGGATATCATGATGGTGATCAAGAAACCATTCGAAGTCCCGAAAGATAAGAAAGGGAAGAAGCTCCGACCACAACATTGGACGGAGGAGCAAACCTCACGATCGGAGGCAAACTCAAAGGTAATAGTAATTTTAATTGATTTATTGCCTCCTAATGTGATAAGTGGTGTAGGTGAATATAAGAACACCCACGATTTGTGGAGCAAAGTGAAGATGGTTCTACGGGAAGAACCTAAACCTACACAAGAAGAAGAAGAACCCAAGGAGATGGGTTTAATTGCTCAAGTTGAGGAGGAGCAAACGGAAGTTGAGTCATGCTCAACATCCGAGGAGGAGAAGGAAGATGAGGTATCATCTACATCCTCAAGAATTAAAGAAGATTCCAAGATAAGTGAAGAGGATGAAGAAGAAGTCTTAGAAGTAGTCAACCTAGCAAGCACCTCCACCGAAGCAAAGTCAAAGGACCATATTGTATGCTTCGGGTGCAATGAGAAGGGACACTACAAGAGTAGATGTCCATTGGGTAAGAAAAAGGTAACTCCTAAACCCAATCAAGTTATTTTGAATAGTTACATGGGTTGTAGGAATGAAGAAGCCCAAAGGAGGAGAATGTGCATTACATGCTTCACGTGTGGGGAGAAGGGACACTACCACACCAAATGCCCCAAGAAGAGAGAAATCAAGGAGCTTGTACATTTAAAGAAATGGGAGAAGAAGAAGAGGAGCTTGAGTCAAGGGGGAGCTTTGTTACGCTCCGCAAGTGTACGGAAATGTCACAAGTAATATAAAAGATTATCGTATCCACAGGGACTGTTGATTAAGCATTAGTTAACTTCGCACGGCGAATTATCTAGACAATCGAAAAGTGGTTTACAAATGTTAGGATAAGAAATAGAAGAGAAAAGAAAGAGAGTAAGAAGGGAGAGAATGAACGTAGTGAATGGAGGGGAATAGATACTAGGATTTTGGTTTCTTTGTGATGTTATTCAATGTAAATAGTTCACCAATTCTTATCCCTCAATTGCCAAACACTTGTAGAAAGTTGTCGGTTCTCTCTTGCAATAGATAACTGGCTAAGGACTGAGAAATGTATCTAGATATGATCAATTAGACGTGAACCTACGTTGTCCTTACACAGAAGCGCACCTATTACTATGCCTTCCTCGGATATCAACATAGAAGCCCACAACTTATTAATCTATCAAGATACAAGAAACTAATCACAAGATCCATCCTACTCTCTTGAATATTCCTATTTCCTCTTCAAGATTATCTCTCAAACGTCCTTACACGGGCTTGCACCTGTCACGTGGATCCCTCGGATGATCGAGTGAGAGTTTATCTTTACAAAGTCCACAAGAAATCCAAACATTCAATCAAGCATGGTCATTAAGCCAAATCACCATATTCCACACAAGATCAAATAGGTACAAACAAGGCAATATCATGGAAACAAGAAAATGACAAATCCACAAAGGTTTGCATACAATCACATTACATCAAACAAGAACAATGCATCAACAAGTCATTGAATAGAATCATGGTGTCTTCATAGTTTTACATCATTCATCTCATCACAAATACTTCCTACATCCTAGATCTAAAGATCTACTCCATTGCAAGATAATTACAATCAAGAGACAAGAAATAAAGCTATCTACAACTCAAAACATAAGGAGAAGAGAAGGGAAAGCTTATCCATGTAGCACCGGTCTTCTTGGATGCAATCTTTGCTCCGGAGGTGGACGGATCGGCGAAGGATCGAAGATCTAGGGTTCCCCCAAGGGGAAGAACCCTTCCCCAAGCAATGGGGAAGAGCCCCAAGCCAAAGACCAGCCCCAGATCTGAGAAAAGGGGAAGAAAACCCCTTTTATAGGCTTGGCGCGGGTGCCACACGGCCCCGTGGCACGGCCGTGTGAGGCTCACACGGCCTGCACCACTTCCTTCTCTGCCAACCTCACACGGCCGTGTGCGGAACACGGTCATGTGAGGTTCTGCTTCTGTTTTCTTTGCACGGCCGTGTAGATTTACACGGCCATGTAAGGTTTTAGCACTGGATGCCATACATGGCCGTGTGCAGCTCACGCCCCCTTGCATGGCCCTTGCACACCCTTTGTCTTAGCTTTGAATAGTTATGTTTCATTGCAACATCTTTTAGGCCACCAAGATGGGGTTTTCTCCCGTTGAAGTCTTCATCAAAGTTGTAGATCTTGAAGTTATCTACAAGTCGGTATAAAGAACAGCCCAAATCTCCAACCGAGCACAAAGTTATGGCCGTTTTAGTTTCAGTCTGCAGTGCAGAAAACCTCACACGGCCTTCACACGGCCGTGTGAGGTTCACACGGCCCCAACATGACCCCTACACGGCCTTAACACGCCCATGTGAGTTCTACACGGCCAGAACATGAAGAAAACATAGTTTTGCATGCCCATGTCACTCTGGAAGCTCTAGACTTCATTTAAACTCTGTTTTTACTCCAAATCACGTCCTGTCAATCAAAATAAGCAAAGAGTAGATCTCCGAACAGAATATAATGAAAGTATGACATTCTAATGAAATAGGGTGCAATAAACATAGATTATGTCAATGAAATACAAGTAGATGTGCGTCAAAGTATGCATAAAAGAGTATATAATCTACGCACATCAAGCTTCAAAGGTAAAGGGTAAGGTAAACCCAAATTTAAATTCCTCCATGCATGATAGGAATAATTGTTATTATTTACCCATGCAAAATTTTGGATTTAGATATCATGATAGGAATAGGGTTAATGTAGATCAAAACCCTAGGAAATCTATGCATGAAAAATCTAGAAACAATAGACCTAGGGAGACCCAAGGCATTAATCCCAAGAAAGGGAGACACATGCCTAGGAAGGGTAGGTCTAGGAATGTCCAATTTGGACAAATTAACTCTAGGGTTGGAAACCTAGAGAAGGAGAATCAAGCTTTAAGGGGAAAGCTTGATAAGTTAGAACAATTCCTTAAGAGATTCAATGTTGGATCTAAGGAATTAAGGATGATGTTGGGTAGCCAAAGACCCAACAATAATAGATCGGGCTTGGGATACCGATCTAGTCCCTCCAAGGCCAATGAGAGTTCATATGCTAGGATGACAAATGATCATGGCAAGGGAGAGGTCTCCAAGTCTAAGGGAAAGTCTTATGCTAGGGTTGCATATGACTATAGCAAGGAGAAGTCAATAAATGGCAAGGGAAAGCCATTTAATGGTAAGAAGAAATTAACCAAAGATAAGGTGTCCAAGGTTAAGAAAGTTACGTTTGTAGGCCAAGTGTCACCGGGAGTGGACCGATGTGGCCTAGCCATTGTGGATGAGTCACCTAGGGAGGTGGCTAAGGCTAAGAGCTCTAGGGGGAGCTCTAAGAGACAATTTGAGACCCATGGCCAATGGATCTCAGGTGGGTTTTACTTGGGAGTTTAGGTTGGGTCATGGATTGTGTCAAGTGGTTTGGAGACGGACTTGAGTCTCAAACCTAGGGATTTGGCATAATTGGATTGTGTTTCATGCAAGAAATATGACATTGGGGTCATATAGCATGATAATTAGTTTTGGATGTATAGATGCCATATAAATCAATGCTAGGGATGCATTGTGGGTTGACATGGGCAAATACATCAAGAGGAAGTCAAAACTAGGACTTTAGGTCAAGGTTAAATCGAACCATTTAGTTAGTTTTGAGTTTTGTGTCAATCTTAGGATTGGTGATAGATACATTTTTGAATGTATTTTTCCCAAGTAGACATGGGTAAAACAGACCTCTCCACAAAATTTGAGGATTTTTGGAGGTCTGTGGAATTATTGGTGCATTTCTGAAATTGGGTTAGAAATGCTGAAAAAGGCTGAAAAACTGTGCCAGTCGACTGCTAGTTTTAGCAGTCGACTGCACCAGTCGACTACTAAAACATGCAGTCGACTGGCTGGAAACAGAAGCATTCTATTCGCTCAGCCAGTAGCGACCAGTCGACTGGTACTTCTTGCAGTCGACTGATACCAGTCTGAAATTGTCTTCAGCACTGAATTTTGACCAAGGGAACTCATACAAGTGTATGAAATCCATGGGGGATAAACACACGAGTTTATGGTCAATTGGAATGGCAAGTTTTCAATAATTGAGATATTGTCGGAGAACTTTTTGGATGTTAGGCAAAGGGGGAGAAGTAAGGTTTAGTTGGGAAAACCTGAAAGTATCTTTGTGTAGGGGGAGCCTTGGGATAGGTTCTTAAAAAGCCCGTTGTAAAAATCCTAGCTCATGGGGAGCGTAGGTGTAGGGGGAGCCTTGGGATAGGTTCAAATACATATTACATTGTTTACCATTCGGCGTTGTAAGTCCAAGTGTATAGCCTTGGCATTGTAAGTCCATTCGGCGTTGTAAGTCCAAGTGTGTAGCCTTGGCATTGTAAGTCCATTCGGCGGAGTAAGTCCAAGTGTGTAACCTTGGCATCGTAAGTCCATTGTATGTATTAGCATGTTTATTTGCTATTTATTTTCCCTAGCTTAAACGTATTGCCAAACATCAAAAAGGGAGAGATTGTTGGAGCAATCCCAATGGTCTGTGCTACCATGTGTTTTGGTGTTTGGGCAAAGGGTTTAAGTTAGGCTCACCCTTGTTATTTGATATGTGTATGTGAGTGTGCAGGTATGCAGGATACACATGTGACTCAGGTTGATGGCTTCGGGTCTGGTGAAGGATGGAGCATCCGAGGGACCGTGGACAAGGCAGCGAGGACAAGGGCTGAGGGAAGCGACTTCGAGGCATACGCGAAGGATGGCATTGGGGACGAGCCGAGGGCTTGAATGAATCCGAGGGACGAGAGCCAAAGGAAGTAAGCTTGAAGGCAAGATGTCAAGGCTGCAAAGAAGCATCAAGTGAGTCATAAGGGTGAGGGTACGAGTGCATGAGAGATTGTACTCGGAGTAAAATACTAGTTTTAGGGTTTACTGTAGCAGTACTGTAGCACTACTGTAGCAGTACTGTAGTGCTACTGTAGTAGTATTGTAGCAGTCGACTGTATGTTTTAGCAGTCGACTGGTGCAGTCGACTGGGGCAGTCGATTGGCAGTGTGGAATCGAGCCGTTGGGATGTAACGGTCGAATTTCCATAGAGGGCAGTCGACTGCATGTTTTAGCAGTCGACTGGTAGGCGGGGTTTTCCAACCCGCGACCTATATAACCATGGCTTGGAAGCTTGGTTATCCCTGACGAAATTAGACTTGGTTAAGGTCTAATTAGTAGTCTACAAGTGCTCAAGAGTTTCCCTTGTGTCCAAGAGGTCTTGGTGAGTTTGTAGTGAGGTTTCTCCACCCACAAGGAGGTTTGAGCTAGCCGAAGATCTTCCGGGGAGTATGTTGGTTGCTACTCGGAAAACCTATAGGTTCCACTGTACAAAAATTTTGTATAAAGGTCTGAACCTTTTCCTAGCTACCATGTGTTCTTTTAAATTAAATTTTGGATCGCCTGCGGAACTTAACACGTTTGATCCAAAACTTAATCTATTTGTTCTTTTAGGTTTTGACTTGGATCTCCTGCGGAACTTAACACGTTCGACCCAAGTCTCCTTAAGTTATTAATTCCATTAAATATTAATTTCCATAAAAGGTTCCCAGTACTGACGTGGCGAGGCACATGGCCTTCTTGGATATGGGAGCAACCACCACCGACTAGACAAAACCTTTAATAGAAAGCTAATATTTAATTTCCTAAAATAACTTTAGGTTAACCAAAGAGAACAATCAAATCACAAGGAAAAGAAAGAAACAAAAGAACACAACTTCGAAAAAACATATTCGAAATTCTAGAACGTAAGCCTCTTGTATTTGGTATTATTTCCATAAATAACTAGCATGATGCGAAAATAAAATTTACTAGTTATACCTTGTAGAAAAACCTCTTGATCTTCTACCGTATTCCTCTTCTAACCTCGGACGTTGTGTGGGCAACGATCTTCCGAGACGAGAAACCACCAATCACCTTCTTCTCCTCCTAGCTAGGTTCGGCCAACAAAGAGGAAGCTTCACCAAGGAAGAAAAACAAAATACTAACCAAGCTCCAAGAGATGCTAGCTTTCTCTCCTTCTTCTTCTTCTTCTCCAGTAGTATCCGCCACCACAAGAGCTCCAATAGAAGGGAGGGTTCGCCACCACAAGAGGAAGAGAGGGAGAGGTTGGCCGGCCACACCAAGGAACAAAAGAGGGAGAGGAATAATAGATGTTATGTCTTGTGAAGGCACCCTCACCCATTCTTTTATATTCCTTGGCCTAGGCAAATTAAGAAATTTAATTACAATAAAATTTCCTTAATTTCCTTGACATGATTTAATTGAGAAAAATTAAATAAAATTTCCCAATTTAATCTCTAATGGCCGGCCACTTCTAGAGGAAATAAATTAGACAAGTTTTAATCAACAAATTAAAACTTCCTAATTCGTTTCGGAAAATTTTAAAATAAAATTTCTCTTTAAAATCTCTTCATGGTTGATAAAGGAAATTTCTATAATTTTAATTTTATCAACATGTGGATAATTTTTAAAGAGAAAATAAAATAACTCATCAATCACAAATAAGGAAAGAGATCTAATCTCTTTCTTTAATCTTTTGTAGATCTTTTACAAGAGAGATATTTTAATTTTAATTCTCTTTAAAAAATTATTTCTTCCACATAATAAAAACTAAAATTAAAATCCCTTTTTAATTTAATTTGGCCGGCCCCACTAGCTTGGGTTCAAGCTAGGGCCGGCCACCCAATAATATACCTAGGCCGGCCCTAGCTTGGTTCCCAAGCTAGCTTGGCCGGCCCCTTATTAGTGGGTATAGAAGGTGGGTATAGGTGGGTATTAAACTTCTACAAATAAGAGGCTACGATAGGGACCGAGAGGAGGAATTGGTTTTGGTCTCCCGATAAAATTAAGCATCCCGTGTTCGCCCCGAACACACAACTTAATTTTATCAATGATAATTCATTCCACTAGAGAATTATCATTGAACTACCGCACCAATCCCAAATTACATTTTTGGGCTCCTTCTTATTATGAGTGTGTTAGTCTCCCTGTGTTTAAGATATCAAATGTCCACTAATTAAGTGAGTTACTGACAACTCATTTAATTAATATCTAAGTCCAAGAGTAGTACCACTCAACCTTATTATCATGTCGGACTAAGTCCACCTGTAGGGTTTAACATGACAATCTTTATGAGCTCCTCTTGAGGACATTATCAACCTAGTATCTCTAGGACACAGTTTCCTTCTATAATCAACAACACACACTATAAGTGATACCATTTCCCAACTTATCGGGTTTATTGATTCAACGAACTAAATCTCACCCATTGATAAATTAAAGAAATAAATATCAAATATATGTGCTTGTTATTACATTAGGATTAAGAGCACACACTTCCATAATAACCGATGTCTTTGTTTCTTTATAAAGTCAGTATAAAAGAAACGACCTCAAATGGTCCTACTCAATACACTCTGAGTGTACTAGTATAATTATATAGTCAAGATAAACTAATACCTAATTACACTACGACCTTCCAATGGTTTGTTCCTTTCCATCATGGTCGTGAGCTACTGTTTATAATTTATAAGCTACCGATAACATGATCTTCTGTGTGTGACACCACACACCATGTCATCTACAATATAAATTAATTGAACAACTACATTTATCATAAATGTAGACATTCGACCAATGTGATTCTTATTTCTAGATAAATGTTTATACAAAAGCTAGGCTTTTAGTATACACTCCAACAATCTCCCACTTATACTAAAAGACTAAGTTGCTATATCTGCCGCCATACATCCGATTCCTAACCCTTCAACATGCCCATCAAAAGCTCTTGCCTTTAGGACCTCAGTGGAAGGATCAATAGGTCATCACCTGATGCAATCTAGGCGGCAACAACTTCTCCTCGTTTATACGATTTCTCGTATTGGGTGGTACTTGCGCTCTATTGTGTTTACTTGCCTTATAGACTTATGGTTTCTTCGAGTTTGCTACTGCACCAACATTATTACAATAAATTGTAATAATCTTTGGACAAACCAGAAATCATATCTAAGTCTATCTTGAGGTTATTGAGTCATACAGCTTTTAATGGCTACCTCAGAGGCTTGCCATATACTAAGCTTCTATGGTGGAGTCCAGAAAAACACCTATGCTTATCACTCTTCCATAGTTATGACTTTACCTCCTAAAATAAACACAAAACCCCGAGGTTGACTTATTATTGTCCCTATCCGATTGGAGGTCAAAATCCATACAACCCATAGGAACCAAATTAACTGCCTTGTAAGCTAGCATATAATCTTTAGTGCCTCTAAGGTACTTTAATATATACTTTACTGCAGTCTAATGTCCTTGTCTAGGGTTATTTTGATATCTGCTAACTATGCTCTTAGCAAAACAGATTTCTGATCTCGTGCATAGCATACATTAGGTTGTCTAACTGCCGAAGCATAAAGAACTGCCTACATGTCCTCAATCTCCTTTAATGTCATCGGAGACATCTCTTTAGATAAAGACACTCCATGCTTAAAAGGTAAGAAACCTTTGAGGAGTTTTGCATGCTTAAAACGAGCAAGGATTTTTCGATGTATCAAGCTTGGAATAAATATATTTTTCTTGTGATCCCTTATTACTTTGATCTTAAAAATATATACATTCTCCCAAGTCCTTTATATCGAATTATTTGGACAACCATACCCTTACTGACAACATTTTGATATTGTTTCCAACTACCAAAATGTTATCTACGTATAGTACAAGAAATACCACCACGTTTCCATCACATCTTTTGTATACATAAAACTTTATCCGTTTACTCAATAAATCCATAGGTGTGGATTACTTTGATAAACTGGATGTTCCAAGACCTTGAAGCTTTGTATCAGTCCATAGATCGATTGAGCTTACACACAAGATGCTCTTAGCACTTTGCAATGAACCCTTCGGTTGCTTTATATGGATGCTTTCTTCAAGACTTCTATTAAGGAATGCTTGACATCCACTTGCCAAATAGATAAAGAATCCGGATAGACTTAAGCATGGCTACCAAAGAAAAAGGTTTCCTTTTCATCAAGCCTTGCTTTGAAGGTTTCTACCTTCCGTCTATCCTCTTTTTCTATTATAGACCTTTACACCCAAAGGCTTTTACACCACTTGGTGGTTCTACAAGCTTCTAGATTTTATTAGAATACATATATTATAATTCTATTATTCAGTACTCTATGCCAAGATGCTTCATATTTATCTTGGAGTGCTTGGTCATATGTCCGGAGATCAGGTTCATGTCCTTCGTGGATCGAGTTCAAAAACTCTCCCAAAACATGAATCTTTTAAGGTTGCTTAACAACCTCCCACTACGACAAGGCATTTTACTGCAATTGTGTATCATTTGTGATACGTGTTGCGCTTTTCTTGTGGTATCTCATCTTGTACAGTTGGTACTAGATTAGACATGTCTTTTATTATTTTCTTAAGAACAAATTTACTTATGAGCACGTGGTTCATTATATAGTCCTTTTCTAAAAATCAGTCATTGATGTTATCAATGACCTTCTGATTTTTAAGACTATAAACCTACTTTTGTTTATCTAGGATAACTTACAAACAAGTGAACTCCTATCCAACTTATCATTATCTCTTTTTAACATATATGTTGGATTACCTGAATCCGAATATGCTTCAAAATAGGCTTACGCCTATTCAGCAATTCTATATGAGTAGAGAGTTATGACTTGGAAGACACTATGCTCACTTTCATTTTCAGAGTTTATCCTTAAAACAAATTTGGTAATTTTCTGAATAACTCATCATCTATCTAATTATTTCATAAGAGTTCTTTACCTTCTTTCTACTACACCATTCTGTTGGGGTGTACCAATTGGGATTGAAATCAACTCGATAAGTGACTCCTAAAATCTCTCAAGAGGTACTTGCCACTACGATCTTCCATAGTGACTTTTTACTTTATTCCTCCACATCAACCTTGTACTCTTTGAACTAATCAAAGTACTTAGTCTTATGGTACATTAAGTAAATTTATTTGTATCTTGAATAGTTGTCTATAAATTAGACAAAATATTCAATACTACCTCTTGTCTGGATAGTCATAGGATCACACAAATCAGAATGAACCGATTTCAACATATCTTTGACTCCATACCCCTTGGACTTAAAAGCTTCTTGGTTATTTTTCTTCCAAGTAAGACTCGCAGGTTGTAAAGATTTCCACTACCAATGAACCCAAAAGTTCATCAGCTACCAATGAATCCTACTCAAGTATAACCTAGCTTTATATGCCAAAGATATAATTGGTTCATTTCCGAAGGTTGCTTTCTCTTAAAATTAGAAGATGTGTTACTAATTTCCATTTGTTGCATCGTGGGAGTTATTGGATTATAAATTGTCAACCATCATACCAGAATAGATAACTTTCCTATTTTTCTTGATAACAACTTTGTTATCAAAATAGACACAATATCTATAATAGTTTAGAAATTGAAATCAGGTTCTTTCTAAACTTGGTACGTAAAGACAATTACTTAAAATCCATATTTTATTCTTATCAAAGGATAAACATCTCCCACTGCAACAGCTACCACTTTTACAGTAGTGCCCATGTGGATGGTGATTTACCTTTCATTTAGTTGTCGGGTTTTCTGGAACCCTGCAATGAATTGCAGACATGATTAATGGCATCTTGTATCTACACTCCAGGTTCTGGTAGATAACACCACTGGACATGTTTCAACTAATGAATTAAATACATCTAAATTGTTCTTAGTTCTAAGAAGACAGTCTACCTTAATGTCCAAGTCCTATTTCCAATTATTACAATTGGGACTAATAAGTCTTTTTCTATAGTATGACTACTAGGGATTGACAAACATCCTAAGAATCACAAAAATATTTGGTCAAGATCAACTCCTTAAAATCTCCATGAATTTTGTGTATACAAAATCGAAGAAGAGATTTTATTCATTAATTTTATTATCTCGTCAACTTTACTTTATGACGAATAAAATTAATAGTTGATCTGTCTTTGATCAAATATTTGGTCAAAACTCTTTGAATTTAAAATAAAATATTGATTCCTCAAACAATATTATTTAAATTCACCAACACCTCAAACACCGTGAATTTTGCATGCCACGTTAGTGTGGACGATACAAATTCAACATTTGTAAAAGGAGGGTTTTACCCATTAACTATCTTGTCAACGTATCTTTATGACAAATAAAATTATCTCAACACCGTTAATTTTGTATGCCACGTTAGTGTGGACGATACAAAATCAATCATTTGTAAGAGGGTTTTAACCCTTTAATTTTATTATCTTGTCAACCTAGTTTTATGACAAATTAATAGTTGGTTTCATTTGGTCACACAAATAATAGCAGTGACTCCGATGGGAGGATACTATTAGATGTGTCTAAGTGTATACCATTACTTGACACTAAGTCCATTAATAAGATTATGCCCTTCCGTTGGGGAAGATCACACGCCTTAATTAACTTCCTATAGTCATCCAAAATGGAAGTCTGTTCTAGTGATCCACAAACAAGGCATTCAGAGCCAACGCGCAAGCTTGTTTGCATCACTTACAAACCAGTAATGGAGACCATGAGATTTATTTAAAATCCCTCTCCCACTTAGTTATTTATAAACGAGGAATTTTAACTATGCTAGCCTACTAGTCATGTATACTAACATGCACACACAGCACAATATAAAAGCAATAAATAGAAAATCTAATTTTCAACTATTATGGCTTTTATCTCTAGTTGTCCTCCGTGTGTTGTCATCCCAAGCTGCTGCCATATTTGGCCACCGCCACCGGGTCTAGCTGTCGCATCCATCTTGCTACTAGTTCCACTGCGCCTCTGGTCCTTAGAAGGTTCCACGCTTTGCAAGATTCGATCCGCGACATACATAGAATTTTACATTTTGATCCTATATTCCATAAAAGGAATGTACATGTATCTAGATCAAAAATAAAATCCTAATAAAACTAAATACAGCTCCTGCTGTATTTTAATACAATCATGCACACACAGATAAATGCCCTTGACATGTCCAAGGGTCCAATCACACACATAATAACTAAAAGCCATAATAGTTGGATCCTGCATCCACAAAGTTAGCACATCCTACTATTAACCTGCCTAAATTATGTATGACATGTGCATAATTAAACTAATACCAAATACACAGAGGCAAAACCCTAGCTCTGATACCAATTGTTGGTTGCTACTCGGAAAACCTATAGGTTCCACTGTACAAAAATTTTGTATAAAGGTCTGAACCTTTTCCTAGCTACCATGTGTTCTTTTAAATTAAATTTTGGATCGCCTGCGGAACTTAACACGTTTGATCCAAAACTTAATCTATTTGTTCTTTTAGGTTTTGACTTGGATCTCCTGCGGAACTTAACACGTTCGACCCAAGTCTCCTTAAGTTATTAATTCCATTAAATATTAATTTCCATAAAAGGTTCCCAGTACTGACGTGGCGAGGCACATGGCCTTCTTGGATATGGGAGCAACCACCACCGACTAGACAAAACCTTTAATAGAAAGCTAATATTTAATTTCCTAAAATAACTTTAGGTTAACCAAAGAGAACAATCAAATCACAAGGAAAAGAAAGAAACAAAAGAACACAACATCGAAAAACATATTCGAAATTCTAGAACGTAAGCCTCTTGTATTTAGTATTATTTCCATAAATAACTAGCATGATGCGGAAATAAAATTTACTAGTTATACCTTGTAGAAAAACCTCTTGATCTTCTACCGTATTCCTCTTCTAACCTCGGACGTTGTGTGGGCAACGATCTTCCGAGACGAGAAACCACCAATCACCTTCTTCTCCTCCTAGCTAGGTTCGACCAACAAAGAGGAAGCTTCACCAAGGAAGAAAAACAAAATACTAACCAAGCTCCAAGAGATGCTAGCTTTCTCTCCTTCTTCTTCTTCTTCTCCGAGTAGTATCCGGCCACCACAAGAGCTCCAATAGAAGGGTAGGGTTCGGCCACCACAAGAGGAAGAGAGGGAGAGGTTGGCCGGCCACACCAAGGAACAAAAGAGGGAGAGGAATAATAGATGTTATGTCTTGTGAAGGCACCCTCACCCATTCTTTTATATTCCTTGGCCTAGGCAAATTAGGAAATTTAATTACAATAAAATTTCCTTAATTTCCTTGACATGATTTAATTGAGAAAAATTAAATAAAATTTCCCAATTTAATCTCTAATGGCCGGCCACTTCTAGAGGAAATAAATTAGACAAGTTTTAATCAACAAATTAAAACTTCCTAATTTGTTTCCGGAAATTTTAAAAATAAAATTTCTCTTTAAAAATCTCTTCATGGTTGATAAAGGAAATTTCTATAATTTTAATTTTATCAACATGTGGATAATTTTTAAAGAGAAAATAAAATAACTCATCAATCTACAAATAAGGAAAGAGATCTAATCTCTTTCTTTAATCTTTGTAGATCTTTTACAAGAGAGATATTTTAATTTTAATTCTCTTTAAAAATTATTTCTTCCACATAATAAAAACTAAAATTAAAATCCCTTTTTAATTTAATTTGGCCGCCCCACTAGCTTGGGTTCAAGGGTCGGCCACCCAATATACCTAGGCGGCCCTAGCTTGGTTCCCAAGCTAGCTTGGCCGGCCCCTTATTAGTGGGTATAGAAGGTGGGTATAGGTGGGTATTAAACTTCTACAAATAAGAGGCTACGATAGGGACCGAGAGGAGGAATTGGTTTTGGTCTCCGATAAAATTAAGCATCCCGTGTTCGCCCAACACACAACTTAATTTTATCAATGATAATTCATTCCACTAGAGAATTATCATTGAACTACCGCACCAATCCCAAATTACATTTTGGGCTCCTGCTTATTATGAGTGTGTTAGTCTCCCGTGTTTAAGATATCAAATGTCCACTAATTAAGTGAGTTAACGACAACTCATTTAATTAATATCTAAGTCCAAGAGTAGTACCACTCAACCTTATTATCATGTCGGACTAAGTCCACCTGCAGGGTTTAACATGACAATCTTTATGAGCTCCTCTTGAGGACATTATCAACCTAGTATCTCTAGGACACAGTTTCCTTCTATAATCAACAACACACACTATAAGTGATACCATTTCCCAACTTATCGGGTTTATTGATTCAACGAACTAAATCTCACCCATTGATAAATTAAAGAAATAAATATCAAATATATGTGCTTGTTATTACATTAGGATTAAGAGCACACACTTCCATAATAACCGAGGTCTTTGTTTCTTTATAAAGTCAGTATAAAAGAAACGACCTCAAATGGTCTTACTCAATACACTCTGAGTGTACTAGTGTAATTATATAGTCAAGATAAACTAATACCTAATTACACTATGACCTTCCAATGGTTTGTTCCTTTCCATCATGGTCGTGAGCTACTGTTTATAATTTATAAGCTACTGATAACATGATCTTCTATGTGTGACACCACACAACATGTCATCTACAATATAAATTAATTGAACAACTACATTTATCATAAATGTAGACATTCGACCAATGTGATTCTTATTTCTAGATAAATGTTTATACCAAAAGCTAGGCTTTTAGTATACACTCCAACAGAGTAATCCACCGACAGATAGGGATCGTCCACCTTACGGACACGCCGTGGAGTAGGAGCTTTATCTCCGAACCACGTAAATGATTGTGTAGCTTGGTTTGCATTCTTCCCTTTAGTATTTAGCTTTCTACTTGCTTTGTTTCCATTTCCGCTTGCGCACTAACGTTGTAGATAGAAGCGAGTATTTGGGAGCGCCGTCTATCCAACCCCCCTTCAAGCCGGTCGACCGATCCCCAACATTTTATACTTAGAAAAATTTTCAGAAGATACTTTTTTCCCTAAGTTAAAAGTTGTTCTGAAATTAAAAATTTCTGCTTAAATTATTTTTGGAAAGCTGTCTAAGTTAGAATCTTTTTTTGATAATTTCACTTAGAAAATTTTCTTAAAATCTTACTTAAATTTTTTTTTCAGAGACTGTCTATGTGAAAATTATTAAGGATCTCAAAATTTTCTAAGTTTTTACCCTTAGATTTCTTCTTAGAACTCCATTTTTTTATGTGATCAAAGGGGAGAAGGAAATGTATAAGTCTAGGGGGAAGTAGACCAATTTTTTTATCTTTTTGCACTAAATTGCAAATTTAGTTAAGTTTATTTTATATCTATTTTTACCCTAGCTTAACTTGGGTTGCTCACACCAAAAAGGGGAAGATTGTTGGAACCCCAAGGTTATTTTGGTGTGATCAATAAGTTAAGTTAGGTCCTGTGTGTTTCTAACCTTGTGTCTAAGTGTGCAGGAGCTTAGGAGTACAGGTACTCAAGCGGAAACACAGCTAGCGAGAAGGACGACACGTGGTGCGTTCGAGAGATGAGGTGCTGTGGAAGAGTACACCGGCGGACGAGAAGGAAGCGTGCGGTGGTTCCGAGGGACGAAAGCCGGAGCGGAAGATTGCTCGGGGAGCAAGAGACGGAACTAGAGAGAAGGTCGGCACGAGGTGCGAACGAGGGATGAAGACTGCGGATGAGTACGCTGGTGGATGAAAAGGAAACACGCGGCGATTCCGAGGGACGAGAAGCCGGAGGGAAGCCTGCTCGAGAAGACCGGAAGTTGGGTTCGGGTGAGCCCTTTTCCGGATGGCAGAGATCACCCAAGCAAACAAATCCGAAGTTTAAGACCCGGACCGAGGCAGACTGAATCGGAGCGACGATCCCGACAGAGAAAAGTCAACTCCTGTTGACTTTAGTGCTCCGAGCGCCCGGAACCATTCTGGGCGCCCGGAACAGCCTGGGGCGCCTAGAATGGCTCCGGGTGCCCGGACCTTCAACTTTGACCAGATCGAGTCAAAACTCGATCTGAACGTTGGGGATAAAGTTTTATCCCTCCCAGGGCGCCCAGACCTTTCCAGGCGCCTCGACCAAGGCTATAAATATAGCCTTGGTCCAAAAGCTTCACAACGAACTCGAGTAATTCATTTCCAACGCTTGTGCACTTTAGAGGTGTAGTTGAGCTTCTATTTCTGCACGTCAACGTTGTAAGAGGTTTCTCCACCTGAAGGAGTATTCTAGTGCTTTCAAATTCCTTGGATTAACAACCACATCGGTTGTAACCAAGTAAATATCTTGTGCCTTGTTCTTTATGATTTTAATTATTGCTTTGCTTTATTTATGCAAGTGTCAGCTTAAAGAGTTTGAGGAAGGGTTGTGTTTTATTTTTACAGGACTACTCAACAACCCTCTTCTAGTCGGCCGCAACGATCCTACATTGTCATCCTCCGATCCATGCTGTCGTATAGTTTCGACGTCAAACCGACATCCGATCCACGCCGACGGGCGCTTTCGGCACTGGTTTGGCCTTCGAGCCATCGTTGTATTTCGGCCTACGCACCACTGTGGTGTGTTCGGCCTGTGTGTCGATATTATATCCCGGCCTACGTGTCAATGTCATCTCTCGGTCGGGGTGTCGCTATTATCTCTTGACCGACATGTTGTTTGCCGGATCTAGGTCACGCTCAGCCCCCAGGCAGGTAAATCTGGCTCCTCAGCTGACACATCTATCCTTCAGGGTCTTGACGACTCGATCAGTAGCGCGACCAGCTCACTGATCCGTCCGAGGGCACCCCTGGGGCCATGGTACGTCACCATACTCATCCTATATTTATTTCATGGTTCTTCTATTATTCGTCTGTTTACATATTCGTAGGACCCGCCTCGAGCATCGGGGTACCAAAGACCGAGGCAACCCGGTCGCTGGCTGTAGGCAGCGTTGACCGGAGATCTTCTGACGACTTGGTCAACATAGAAGGTAGTTTACCATCTAGGTCATGGAGATGTGGTCAACATTCCAGCCACGTCATTCTGGCAGCCCCGTCTTCTCAGATTCTCGACAGGAATATAATTGGCGTCGTCTGTGGGAACTTCTTCTGATTTGGAACGTGAAGATGGACGACGTCAAAAAATTCTACCATACTCATGACTTTGGTGGGTTTCGACGAGCATACCATATTCTCCTCACTCCACGGGTATTCGGGAGTCGAGGAATTGAGTCAGATCCTCTATTGGACGGTAGGTCATTTTTTTGTTATATTTTCTCTTTCGATCATAGGATCTGCCACAGTTCTCCAGTCGAACACTCCCGTGCCGATCGGCCGGGCTTGTCTTATATTAGAGCCACGAACTCAATGTTGAAAACTCTCGTGCCGATCGGCTAGGTTTACATTATATTAGAGCCACAGACTCGATGTCAAAGACTCCCATGCTGATCAACCGAGTTTACATTATATAAGAGCCACAGGCTCGAAGTTGAAGACTCCCGTGTCGATTGGCTGAGTTTATATTATATTATAGCCACATGCTCGATGTCAAAGACTCCCGTGCTGATCGGCCGGGTTTACATTATATTAGAGTGACAGGCTCGATGTCAAAGACTCCTGTGTTGATCGACCAGGTTTATATTATATTAGAGCCACAGGCTTGATGTCGAAGACTCCCGTGCCGATCGGCTAGGTTTACATTATATTAGAGCCACAGGCTCGATGTCGGACACTCCCGTACCGATCGACCGAATTTACATTATATTAGAATCACAGGCTCGATGTCGAAGACACCCGTGCCGATAGATCGGGTTTACATTATATTAGAGTCACAGGCTCGATGTCGAAGACTCCCGTGTTGATCGGTTGAGTTTATATTATATTAGAGTCACAGGCTCGATGTCGAAGACTCCCGTGCCGATCGGCCGGGTCTATATTATATTAAAGTCACAGGCTCAATGTCGAAAATTCCTGTGCCGATCGGCCGGGATTATATTATATTAGAGCCATGGGCTCAATGTTGAAGACTCCCGTGTCAATCGACCGGGATTATATTATATTAGAGCCACGGGCTCAAAGTTAGAGACTCCCGCACCGATCGATCAGGTTTGAGTTATATTAGAGCCACAGGCTCTAGAAGTCGAGCAACAACTATAAACCCATGTGAAGATCGTCGAGCGACTACATTAAACCCCTGTGAAGACCGTCGAGTGGCGACGTTAAACCCCTGTGAAGACCGTCGAGCAGCGACGTTAAACCCATGTGAAGACCGTCGAGCGACGACGTTAAACCCATGTGAAGGTCTTCACTGGTCACGGACCAGTCTTATTGGATATTCTATCTCTCCCATTCGGGGTCGAGCGGTCTTCACTAGTCACATACCAGTCTTATTGGATATTCTATCTCCCCCATTTGGGGTCGAGCGATCTTCACTGGTCACAGACCAGTCTTATTGGATATTTTATCTCCCCCGTTCGGGGTCGAGTGATCTTCACTGGTCACGGACCAGTCTTATTGGATATTCTATCTCCCCCGTTCGGGGTCGAGCGGTCTTCACCGGCCACGGACTAGTCTTATTGGATATTCTATCTCCCCCGTTCGGGGTCGAGTGATTTTCACTGGCTACGGACCAGTCTTATCGGGCATTCTATCTCCCCCGTTCGGGGTTGAACGATTTTCACTAGTCACGGACCAGTCTTATCGAATATTCTATCTCCCCGTTCGGGGTCGAGTGGTCTTCACTGGTCACGGATCAGTCTTATTGGATATTCTATCTCCCCCATTCAAGGTCGAGCGGTCATCACTGGTCTCAGACCAGTCTTATTGGATATTCTAACTCCTCCGTTTGGGGTCGAGCGATCTTCACCGGCCACGGACCAGTCTTATTGGATATTCTATCTCCTCCGTTCGGGGTCGAGCGGTTTTCACTGGTCACAGACCAGTCTTATCGGACATTCTATCTCCCCCGTTCGGGATCGAGCGATTTTCACTGGTCACGGACCAGTCTTATCGGGCATTCTATCTCCCCCGTTTGGGGTCGAGCGGTCGTCACTAGTCTCAAACCAGTCTTATCAGATATTCTATCTCCTCCGTCAGAAGTTGAGGGTCTTCATTGGTCACGGAGCATATCAGAGCATCTTATCTCCCCCGTTCGGGGTCGAGCTATCTCCGATAATTTTGGATAGGAGCATCTCTATTGATCTCGGACCAATGTATCGCCACCGGTCTAGGACCAAAGTATCTTCACTGGTCTCAGACCAAGGTATCCTGCGGGTTCCATGCCCCTCGGTTGCATGAGCCTCGCACCCAGTCGGGACACCGACGTCGTACTTTTTGTTCTCGCGATCCTCTCCCACTCGGCATCATCCCACTCAGTACTACTTGATTGCTGGGTCAGCATTTTATGATCGGCCGGTCTGCAATCTCTAGGTCGCTCGTTTAGCACTCTCGTAATCGTCCGACCGGTATCGCTCAACCGTCCGTTCGGCCACACACTTGAACTACTCCGTCGAACCGATCGACAATTTTTAGATGACCTGGTCAGCATTTTACGATCGATGAGCCGATATTCTCTTAGTCGCTCGGTCAGCACTTTGGTCGTCGGTCGCATTTTACAATAATCCAATCAACATTTTTCGGTGGCCCGGTTGACATTCTACCGATCCCTCGGTTCGCATCTCCGCGGTCGCACGCTCTGCCTCGCTTGCCCAGCATCTCTTTGCCTGATTGGCGATGTCGGCCATTTTGTATGTCACGTGGCACATCAAATTAATTAACATTAGGAACTCAACTAAAATAAAGACAAGTGTTGTAGCAACGAGTCCCAAGTCGTATTTTTCCGAAGGTAACTAATAAATATGTGAATACTCTAGGTTCGTTTCAAATTAAACTCTTACATCATTAAGGTAAATTTGGTTCTTCCATTTGAATCACATTACCAATTGAATTCATCTAATTTTCAACAGTGCTCTAATACAATTAAGCATAAAATCAAGAACGGTTGATCTCTTACAAACATTAATCACTTCCAACTCATCAACTTAACAATAGTCAATTCGGATTTAAATGCATCATTGAATCCAGAAAATCAATCATCAAATTTTCAATTCACAACTACAATCAAACTTAACAATGCAACTCATAAGCTTAAACAAAATAACAGTGAACAGACGTAACAATCAAAAACTCAAGTTAAGTCATTCAACATTTGAATTTCATCTTAGTCACAACACATTCAATGTAGAGAACAAAGATTTGCTACTAAATAACCAAAACTAACAAACTTTTGTTAATCAAAACGTCTTATTCTAATCAAAAACTAGATTGCAAACTAATTAAGAAGCTAAACAAGTTCTGGATTGCAAAAGCTCAACATGATCAGAAATGAATTGCAGAAAAGAAACTCAAACAAAACGCAATGGCAAAGAAAGGAATCAGATCATCAGATCTGAGCATGAACATCAACTATTCAAAATGAAACAAAGTGGAGGATGCAGTCCACATCCAAACCCTAGTCCAAACTCCTTCTCTCTGCCATGAAATAGAAATGCCGTCGGGAGTGCCCATCAAGCAACTGGCGGTGAAGATCTGAATTCCAGCTCATTCAACATTGTTCATAGCTTGTGGGGAACACCCTCTTCAAGCTCGCATTGCCTGAATTAACCAGCATCTGAAGATCGCCATCAATAAAATGGGGAACGCCCTCAATTCTTCCGATGATGGACTTCACGAAATCGAGAACACAAAACGGAGAACGCCCTCAATTCGTGCCTTTCTTCTTGATTGCTAGACGCTGGATGGTTCAAAGCTCGCCGCCGGCGAAGGAGTTCGTCCTTGAATCTGGAGTGTGGAAACTAATACCGCGCAAACGAAGAGGAAGAAGACGGAGGTACAGTGGAAAATCGCGAGCTCTCTAGCACTGTAGCTTCTCAAAGCTTTTAAATCAACCTCAGATCTGATCCAACGCTCCAGATTTCTTCGAGACTTAATTAACGGTAGGATGAACTCAGATCTGGATCAAAACCTCTATATCTTTATCTACGGCTGAGATCTACTCCTCATTAGGTTGGATGTGCCGAATCTTCAATGGATGACTCAGATCTACTTGATCTTGGATGAACGACCCATAATGCTCCAAAGCTTGATCGACTTGTTTAGCCCTAGATTTGACCTCAAATGTGGTTTGATCTAATCGGGTCCATAACCCTTTTGATGTCTACAAAATAATAATCAAATATTAGCATCAAATATCATGATTATAGGTTAATTTGTAATTAAGTCCAAGATCAAATGTAATAATGAAATATGATGTATATATGAATTCAATCTATGAAAAGATAATTAAAAACATGCATTATGAATCAAAATAATGTAACAAAATCATGGTTATCAAATCCCCCACACTTAATCTTGGGCGTCCCGTTCAAGTCAAGAAAACTAAAAATCATCTTCACAAAAAATTCCCTAGCAATACCTAGAAGATAGTAAAAGAAATTTAACTAAGACCATCTAAAAGACCACTAACAATAATGAATATAATACAAACAATAATTAGTAGATATGGTAGTTTTAATCCAATTAAAAAATTAAGCAAGTTGCAATCTCACTAGGTATTCACCTATTCTATCTCTCACACTCAAATATGCATAAAAATGGAGCTCAACTCAATACAACTCACAACATTTCACTACTATAAACTTGCTTATTTTCTAATTCTCCACCACTATAAACATAGCATACATGAATCAAAAGGATTTTATCAACAAGAATTGAAATGGAATAAAAAGAACAATGAAAGTGGATAAAATAGTTAAAAGAAAAGAATTCAATGAAGAAAGTGAGAAGATGAGAGTATTAGAGAAATATACTTGATGAGTTGACCATTTTGATGTGTAAAGAGGTGAATACCATTTTCCATTACCAATTCAAAATATCAAGCTAACCTCTCCTTCAATTTGATGGCAATCCAAAATTCTTGATACTCTACATTCACACTTGATACACTTAGTCTTGCCACTTTTTTTTCTCTTTGTTGGGACCGAAAATGGAGCTAGAGGGGGGGGGTGAATAGCTCGGCGCGATCTTGTGCTCGTCGTTGCTTGTTTCTTCAAAGATATGCAGCGGAAAATACAAAGAGACAAACACACAACGCTAACTCTAGGATTTACTTGGTATCCACCTCAAGAAGAGGTGACTAGTCCAAGGATCCACACACTCACGCACCCTCCACTATAAAAACACTCATTCTCGATAACTACTGAAGGTGGAGAAGCCTTAAAACCTCATAATATAACAATGAGAAAGAAAGAAGCAAAAATACAAATGAATCTTACAAGATTACAATGAAAACCCTAGCTTCTTCTTCTTCTTGTTGCAACTCGCCTCTTGACTTGGATGAGCCTCCAAGAACCTTCAAGAACTAGCGGTGAGGAAGAAAAGATCGCTGTGGAGGTTTTTCTGTGATCGCCTGTGGAGAAGAGATGAAGAAGTGCGCAGAAAAACGCTCGCCAACGGCTTTATCCGCGCCAACGGTCGAATCCCAATCGATTGGATTGCTCCCAATCGATTGGGGAGGCTTTGGATCGATCGGTTGATCGATCTAGAGCGCCTCTGTGCTCTTGGAATCGCCCTGAATCGATTACCTGATCGATTCAAGGCTTCTCGAGCGATTTCCAGCGCTCCAATCGATCGGCTGATCGATTGGAGATTTCAATCGATCAACTGATCAATTCAGAAGCTCACTGTTCACTCAAAAACTCTCCCAATCGATTGACCGATCGATTGGGAAAGTTTCAATCGATTACCTAATCGATTCAGCCTATTTCTGCATAAAATTGCGTCGCCCAATCGATTGAACCCCCCAATCGATTGGCCAATCGATTGGAAAGTAGAAAACTGGATAGAGCTTGAAATTAGCTTCGTTTCACATCTGAGATCACCTCATTCTGATATCTAAGTTAAAAGTTATGGCCTTCGGAAGCTCACTACATCCGAACTCCTAGTTCCATGCCAACTCCCTATTGGACTTACAACTGCTAAGAGTTCGGTCAACTTTTGACCCATCTAGACTTTCTCCTTGTGCCAAGTGTTCGATCAACCTTGACCCACTTGGACTTATCATCTCATGCCAAGTGTCCGGTCCTCCATGACCCACTTGGACTTCCTTATACCAGATGTCCGGTCACCCTTGACCCATCTGGATTTCCTCGTGCCCGGCTTCACTCACCAGGTCTTTCCGTTGCCCGGCTTCACTCACCGAGACTTTCCGTGCCTAGCTTCACTCACCAGGACTTTCACTTGCCTGGCTTCACTCTCCAGGACTTCTACCTGCCTAGCTTCACTCACCAGGACTTTCTCAACTGCCCGGCTTTACTCATCGGGACTTTCACCTAGCTTCACTCACTAGAACTTCTCAACTACCCGGCTTCACTCACCGAGACTTTCACCTAGCTTCACTCACTAGGATTTTCATCTGCCTAGCTTCACTGACCAGGACTTCCCACACGAACGATTACACCTGCAATCTCCACTACCTGTCAGTCTCCATGTATTGTCTCAATGTATTGTCAAACATCGAAACCCAAACATCAAGACTCAAGCTTGATCCAACTCAAGCTTAGTCAACCAGGTCAACCTTGACCTAGGGAATATTGCACCAATAATCTTCCCCTTTTTGATGTTTAACAATACCTTTAAGTTAGGCTAATCCCATGCCAATGTATGAATGAGGGTTCTCTTCATTCTTCCCCTTTCCTAGAGGGCACAAACTTCCTCTTTAGGTAATGAAGGCCTAACTTAACCACACATTCTCCCCCTATTGGCATACATCAAAAACTCTCCCCCTGAAAAGTTACCCAACGTTGTTCACAACTCAATAACGAAGATCTCATACCCTTCATTATTCTTAATGCTCATCCCTTGAGCATTACCACTTAAACAATGAAGATATCCACTCTCCATTGTATTCAAATGCCCAACCTTGAGCATTTTCACGAAAGAAGGTTAACCACCTTCCAAGGTGTATGAAAAATAAATTTTCATGTCCTTAAAGAGTAACTCCCCCTAAAGACATGCACGTAACTTCTGTCATTGCACCAAAAATGACTTGGAATCCCTAAACATATAGGAAATCCAAATTTAGAAGTTCTGAGGTTCAAAAATTCAATATTGAAACCAAACCTCAACCTAAACCTCTACTTAGTCTTCCTTAACCAATCTATTCTTATTTTCATCATAAAAACTCCCCCTAAATGTATACAAATGTGTTTTGAGGGGTTAGGAGTGGTTTTATAGACTAAAAATGGTTTAGAATGCTGAAAGCAAGCTTTCCCAGCCAAAATCAGCATCCCCAATCGATTGGAGTTGGGTCACAATCGATTGAACCTGCTTGAATCGATCCACTGATCGATTCAGCTAGTGTGGATCGATCGGTGGATCGATCCAGTGAGCTTCTGCTCGCGAGAAATGCCTTCTCAATCGATCGCCCGATCGATTGAGGCACTCCAATCGATCGAGTGATCGATTGAAGCTCTGAAATTGCTTAAATTCCATTTCAGTCAACTTCAGAAACTCCCCAAAAATTCTACAAAATTCTAAAAATCGTGAAAATTCATGTAGACACTACTTAGGGGATATACTATCAAGGAAAAATAGTTTTATATGAAAATACTTTCTATTTTCCAAGATTGACACAAACTTGAAAACTTGTAAAAACTTTAGTGTTTTCTTCTAGTTTGTGTCTAACATTTCAATGATGATTACTATCAAAAGATAGTCTTCATCAAGGTTTTCTAAAAGCACTTTAATTATTTTCAAAACCAATATCCAACCATATTCTTTGGGCTCAATGCACATGACTTATACATTAGCTTTTCCAATGATTGGAAAACACATACCTATGTGTTTTGATGAACTTAAAACTCAAAAGAATGCACTAAATCAACATATTAAGTTTTGTTCATCATCCTAACATCTCACTTATATCTAATGTGCACTAAAATACATACAAGTCACCTTATAGTTCTTTTGTGAGATGTAAAGTTTGGTTTTGCCCTAATCTAGGGATCATGCATATCTATTTAGGCATTTTGAGGTTAGGAACAACCACCAAGGATGTTATTTGTTAATAAATGTCATTTTTCCTTAATTGCGAGGAATTAAACATAATGCATGATATGTTATGGCATACATCAAAGATAAATAATTTTCAAAAGAAAATTTCCTATGACTACATGATGTATGTATGACATGACATGGTATTTTTGTGTTTTTCATAATAAGGCATGAGTGCAAGAATAAATATGATGACATGACATATGATGGGCAAACAAAGCATGGCAAATTTTGGCATAAATAAAATATACCTAGGTTACCTATCTAAGTATCCTTAACCTTAGCTAACTTTAACAAATTTGAAACCTAGATTGCCCACTATTTCCCAAGAGAATGCCAAAGTCTAATTTTGACATTTCTTTTGCTTTTCTTAATTTATGCCAATTCAAATTAAGCATATTCCTCAAATTTTGGCACAAATTTCTCCTTCAAGGAGTAATCATCGAGATCAAGTTCTAAATTTTTGCCCTTACTCCTTAAGAACATACCAAAATCCTAACTTGGTAGTTCTTTATGATTTTCCCAATTGTGCCGATTTAATTTAAAATTGAACTTTCAAATTATGGCACATTTTACTCTTCCAAAGAGTAAATGAAACTCCACTTCATTTTCAAAGGTTGATAATAACCTTGAAAATACTCTCCGAGTGTCAACTTCATCAAAGTTGGGTTAACTACCCTCCCAATTTGAGTTGACACTCTCTAACCCATCTAAGGGGTAGAGAAAATGATTCTAGGAACCCAAAATCTATTGGTGCTCCTTGGATGCTCTAGGTACTCACTAGGGATAACTTCTCTAGACACCTTCCTAGTGACCTTGTTTGGCTTCTTAGAAGTCTTGGTCACCTTTTCTATGTCAACTCTAGGGATTTCTTCCTTTGTGACCTTCTTAGTGACTTTCTTAGACTTCTTAGAAGTCTTAGTCACATTTGTTGCAAAAATACTCTTAGAGATAACTTTCCTTATATTTTTGACTTGACCACTAGGCCTAGGGTTAGTTCCATAGCTATATGGAACCCTATGGTAAGAAGGCACATCCTTTTTGATTTTAGGTTTGTATCTCAAACCTCTATTACCCTTGGATGACCCTTATTGTCCTAAGCCTAGATTTTGCTCATTTTGCCCTTTTAGGATATTTTCCATCCTTTTTAGGATATTTTCTAATTTATCAAGTCTTGACCTCAAGACTTGATTTTCTCTCATTAAATCCTTAGTTTTTAGTTTTTCATTTAATCCTTGAGCATTTTTATTTTTAGGCTTGTAACTAAAATATTTAGAATTCTTGTCTAAATTTTTATCTACCTTCCTAGACCTAGGTGTGGTAGTTTTAGCATGAAGAGCTACATGTTTTTCCTTAATGCTATCATGCTTCCTATTTTTATGGTAAATAGCATTAAAATGATAAAAATTAGAATTAGCGTGCATTTTACCATTATTTAAGGGGATAGGCTCAATAAATGATACCTTTCATTTTACCTTGGAGGCTCCCCCTTGATCCATGCTTCCTCCTTTAGCTTTGACCGCTTTCTTCCCCTTAGGACATTGACTCCGGTAATGTCCTTTTTGATTGCAAGAGAAGCACACAATGTGCTCCTTGCTCTTCTTTGTTGTGGGGACGGTCTCCTTGGGCTTCACCTTGCCTTTTAGTGCCACTTGGCCCTTCTTCTTGGTCAATTTGGGGCACTTGCTCTTATAGTGCCCATGTTCCCTACACTTAAAACATATAATATGATTTTTTTTTCTTAATTGAAACATTTATACCTTCATGTGTAGGGATGACATCTTCTCCTTTTGATCCGGATGTAGAGGCTTCTTCTTGATCCGACAATAATGATCCACGCTCCCCCTCAATCCTATAGGTGGAGGCTTCTTCCTCTTCATCCTCGGATGTTGAACATCTCTCAACTTCCAAATCGTCATGCACATGAAATAAGGAGTAAACTCCTTTGGCTTTACCTTTGTGCTCTATTGAGGATGGACTTTCTTCTTCTTCCTCCGGTGTTGAGCACCTCTCAACCTTGGAGTCCTCTTCTTCTTCTCTTTGGTCTTGATTCAATGAATCACCCTCATTTGATTTTTCTTGGATTGGTACAGTGGAGGGTTCTTCATGAAGTTTTGCCAATTTGCTCCATAGCTTTTTGGCATCTTCAAATTCTCCAATTTTCTCCAAGATGTTGCTCGGCAATAAATTGACCAAAAGCCTAGTCACTTTGTTATTAACCTCACACCTTTGGATTTGTTCTTGGCTCCACTTGCTCCTCTTGAGAATTTTTCCCTTTGAATTCTCTGGAGCTTCAAAGTATTCTATTAGAGCAAACCATTACTCTATCTCCATCATAAGAAAATTTTCAATTCTTGATTTCCAAGAATCGAAACTCGTGGATACATATGGTGGAGGCACCCTTGTGTCAAATCTGAGTCCATCTCGGAATTCTATCTTGAAGTTGAGCCTTTTTGATGAAGTCTTCGACTTGTAGAATTGCTCCAACCTCTTCACCCTCTAGCTTTTTGCCCCTTCCGGCGATGATTCCGGTGAAGAGCGACCTCGCTCTGATACCACTTGTTGGGACCGAAAATGGAGCTAGGGGGGGTGAATAGCTCGGCGCGATCTCGTACTCATCGTTGCTTGTTTCTTCAAAGATATGCAGCAGAAAATACAAAGAGACAAACACACAACACTAACTCTAGGATTTACTTGGTATCCATCTCAAGAAGAGGTGACTAGTCCAAGGATCCACACACTCACGCACTCTCCACTATAAAAACACTCATTCTCGGTAACTACCGAATGCGGAGAAGCCTTAAAACCTCACAATACAACAATGAGAAAGAAAGAAGCAAAAATACAAATGAATCTTACAAGATTACAATGAAAAACCCTAGCTTCTTCTTCTTCTTATTGCAACTCGCCTCTTGACTTGGATGAGCCTCCAAGAACCTTCAAGAACTGGCGGTGAGGAAGAAAAGATCGCTGTAGAGGTTTTTCTGTGATCGCCTGTGGAGAAGAGATGAAGAAGTGCGCAGAAAAACGCTCGCCAACGGCTTTATCCGCACCAACGGTCGAATCCTAATCAATTGGATTGCTCCCAATCGATTGGGGAGGCTTTGGATCGATCGGTTGATCGATCTAGAGCGCCTCTGTGCTCTTGGAATCGCCCTGAATTGATTACTCGATCGATTCAAGGCTTCTCGAGCGATTTCCAGCGCTCCAATCGATCGGCTGATCGATTGGAGGTTTCAATCGATCAACTGATCGATTTAGAAGCTCACTGTTCGCTCAAAAACTCTCCCAATCGATTGACTGATTGATTGAGAAAGTTTCAATCGATTACCCAATCGATTCAGCCCATTTCTGCACAAAATTGCGTCGCCCAATCGATTGAACCCCCCAATCGATTGGTCAATTGATTGGAAAGTAGAAAACTGGATAGAGCTTGAAATTAGCTTCGTTTCGCATCCGAGATCACCTCATTCCGATATCTGAGTCAAAAGTTATGGCCTTCGGAAGCTCACTACGTCCGAACTTCCTAGTTCCATGCCAACTCCCTATTGGACTTACAACTGCTAAGAGTTCGGTCAAATTTTGACCCATCTAGACTTTCTCCTTGTGCCAAGTGTTCGATCAACCTTGACCCACTTGGACTTATCATCTCGTGCCAACTGTCCGGTCCTCCATGACCCACTTGGACTTCCTTATACCAGATATCCGGTCACCCTTGACCCATCTGGATTTCCTCGTGCCTGGCTTCACTCACCAGGTCTTTCCATTGCCCGGCTTCACTCACCGAGACTTTCCCCTGCCTGGCTTCACTCACCAAGACTTTCACTTGCTTGGCTTCACTCACCAGGGCTTCTACCTGCCTGGCTTCACTCATCAGGACTTTCCCAACTGCCTGGCTTTACTCATCGGGACTTTCACCTAGCTTCACTCACTAGAACTTCTCAACTACCCGGCTTCATTCACCGGGACTTTCACCTAGCTTCACTCACTAGGATTTTCATCTGCCTGGCTTCACTCACTAGGACTTCCCACACGGACGATTACACCTGCAATCTCCACGACCTGTCAGTCTCCATGTATTGTCTCAATGTATTGTCAAACATTGAAACTCAAACATCAAGACTCAAGCTTGAGCCAACTCAAGCTTAGTCAACCAGGTCAACTTTGACCTAGGGAATATTGCACCAACACTCTTCACTATTTTTCCACTTTAATTCCATCACTTGGAACTAAAAACAATCTTAAATCCCCTTATAGAGAAAAGCTCCCTCCCCCACACTTAAAACATTGGCCATCTCGATCAATGAAACAATAGTAGCGATGGTCACAAAATTTAGCATTAATTAACACAACACCAAAACCAGCAAATCAAATCAACCATACACACTAGTCTCATTCTGATTTTCTGCACACTGCAGTTTCTGGAATCTGAAATCCAATGCAACTCTCAAATTAAGAGATTTAGTTTCAGAATTTGTAAACCCAAAAGATCTTTCCTTGGACCTTGAAGAGTTAAGCTTGGTCACTGGAATGATTGGAGCTTCAATTCAAAACAATGCTAATGAGGGCAGCATCATCAGTTGGCACAATGCATATGTGTTGGGGCAAATACAGACTTCACTGATTATAAATCTAGTTGCTGGAAATTGGTTCAGAATTCAGTAGGAATTTGAAAAGTTACAGTTCCCAGAATATCAAGATTTCAAACTTCATATTCAAGCTTTAGCTCAAAGAATTAAGGCTGCCAACTTCAGAGAATCAGGTTCTGTTCTATTAAAAAACTATTATTTTTCAGAATTCAGCTTCCACCTCAGATTCACAGAAGTTTTGATGGAACACTAAATGTCTAAAGGAACAAAATCTTCTCAGCATTAGCATATTTCACTTTTGGATGCCCATGCCTCATAATTTCAAAGAATACAACAACAACAACCAAGCATTTTCCCACTAGGTGGGGTCGGCTGTATGAATCCTTTTACGCCATTGAGCTCTATCTCCTATTATATCATCATCTATATTTAAATAAATTTTATCTTGTTTTATTGTTGCTAACCAAGTCTTTTTTGGTCTTCCTCTTCCTCGTTTTATATGCATGTTTATCATAGTTTCACATCGCCTAACTGGAGCATTTATTGGTCGTCTAAGTACATGTCCGTACCATCTTAAACGTGTCTCTCTGAGTTTTTCCTCAATAGATGCAACTCCTACTTTCTCTCTAATGCTCTCATTTCTTATTTTGTCTATCCTCGTATGTCCACACATCCACCTTAACATCCTCATCTCTGCAACTCTCATCTTCTGCTCATGTGCTCGAGTCATAGCCCAACATTCAGCTCCATATAACATAGCAGGTCTAACTGCTGTTTTATAGAACTTACCTTTAAGTTTAAGAGGTACTTTACGGTCACATAAAACACTCGACGCTCCCCTCCATTTCACCCATCCTGCTTGTATTCTATGTAAGACATCTCTCTCAATCCCTCCATCATTTTGTAAAAATGATCCTAAATATTTAAATTTCTCGGTTCCAGGCAACTCGTCCTCCCCTATCTTAACAATTGTTTCATTACTTCTAATATTGCTAAACTTAAATTCCATATATTCCGTCTTTAATCTACTAAGCTTAAAACATTTCCCTTCTAGTGTTTCCCTCCAAGATTCTAGCTTAGCATTTACTCCTTCACGTGTCTCATCTACCAAAATAATTTCAAAGAATAGAGAGTCAGAATTCATACCAAAGAATTCCAAGAATAATACTGGTTTCTGAATTCTTAATTCCAATTTCAAATATAACAAGGATTGAGTTTCAGCACTGCAGAATTGTGATGATTTCAGCTTAAGTTATAAAGAATTGCACTAACCTATTTTCAACTTCCATCTCTTTACTACATGTAGTATCAATTACTTCCCTCCTTCCTTCTTTTCAAATTAAATAATGCTATCTTCAAGTGCTTCATAATTGAAATGGTGTCCACCAATTCAAAATTCTGCTCTCCATAACAGATTTCCCACTATTACACTCATCCTATACAAATAGCTCCCAATTTTCCATTTAAACCATTTGATACTTTCCAAATTCTGTTTAAAGTAATATAGAAAGGCATAGGAAGAATTGAGATACCATTTGAATCTGTAAATGTAAGAGGTTGACTGGTTTTCCTTGCTATTTTGAGATCTGATGATACAAATTAGTACACACTTACTTCAACTCTACATTGACTTCTTGTTTCAATAGTTTATCATCTGTTACCTTTACACTTGTTTCCCGATCAGCTCAAAGATGTTTTCCTAAGTTTAGTGTAGTTAAGGAAACAATAGATTTGTTCTCCAATAAAAACAACATCTCTGTCACACTGATACAAGTTATGCACAGAGAGTAACTTCAACCTTCCTTCTCATTTCTATCCCAACTGTACTTCTGTATTACTGCCTGCCTTCCAGCCACTCTTACATTCTATTTTTCTCTTATGCAATTAGATCTCATTCTTTGGTTAGTTAGACAATGATTTGACTTTGTTTAATTCAGAAACCAAACAGGTTTTATCTCTAAATAGCAGCTCTACATTTCTGAATTCCTGCATTTGAATGGTTCAGTTTCCATTTCTGATTTCTTGGACTTCAGATCAAGCTTCCAGGTTTTAATATAATCAGAATATATCATTCAACTACTCAATCAAGTACATCTTGAATTTAATTAATTCATGATCAGAAACAAAATTGCAGGTTGATGCAGCTATTGACTAATGGCAGATTTAAGTTCATCACCATTAAAAGTATCAATTGGTTACTATTATATTCATTTTTCCTTCTAAATGCTCATGACTCCCTCTGGAATGCTTCTTGAATTGAATGACAATCACTAATCGAAGTTCAAATCCTACTCCTCGATCAAGTTTTCAGCAACAGATCCATGTTTCAACAATTTACAGTTTTCTAATTCAGCAGGTCTGGTAATTCAACAATCTGTCCATCTAGCCCTGTCATCAAAATTCTTTGAAAAGAACATACACATATATCTATGTAGAACTCACATCTTAATCTTCATTATTTACTAATGAGAGATATAGTTCTTCATCTCTTAAATAATTCTGTTTTCATTACTGAAAATTCAGCATCTCTTTAATCTAATTTCCATTCCAGAATCGACTTTTACTGCATTATTGAAGTTAACTCCAAACTATCGCTTCTAAAGCTCGTTTCTTCATTGCATTTAACTCCTGCTTTTCAGTTAGTGGAAGTTTCCTTCGCTTTGTAATTTGAAACCCACAGATCTACAATTTTCTTGCTTCAATTTCAGCAATTCACAGCTTCTGAATTACTTTTTCACTTGTTCCTTATTTCAGTCATTCAAACTCTTTGTAATCTGACTATACAAATTATAGACAGAAATTAGTTTGTAATCAAAACTTGGCACACTACAATTATGATCCAGCTTTCAGAAAATTCAACAGTCAGCTTCATATATTCCCAGGTTTTGTTTTTCTTTGAGTCTCCAATTTTTTTCCTGTTATCACTTGAAAACTTGATACTCCTTCACTTCCTCAGTAATACTCTCAACATCAGCTAAGGAATCTCACAAAAGCAATCCCTGCAATTCATGAATTCTGAACCAGATTTAGGTTGTAGTTTCTGGTTTCCCAAAACATGTCCTAAACTTAAGATGTACTTCAAGTGATTCAACAATTAACTGAGCTCAAAACTTCACACATATTCTACCACACTTATATCTCTTTAGGACTTGAATATTCTATTTTGACTTTCCAACAAAATACAGCTGAAATTCCTCTTGAATTGCAACATCATTTAACCTTCATGAACCTCACGCATATTCAATCCTCCCCCTCACTTTACCTTTATCCTCATCTTGGTCAAGCTAACTCATCAAGCAATTAATCCAAAACTCTCAATTAAAGATTGACAAGCAAAGTAGATCAAGAATTAGAATGCTAGATGAGAATTAAAGAAAATTATGGGGAAAGAATTTGGAAATCATGAGGGAACAAGAATGAAAAATATCCTTCATTTCCATGCACACAAATGCTATTGTGACATTGAAAAGAAACTAATCAAGTTCTAGAGTTCAATTGCTATGAGTACATGACACACAACAAGAAAATAGAGTGTAAGCTTTAAGTGGTCCTCTCTAGGTAATTTTTTATGCAATCAAGCTCAATTGATCAAAATAGAATCCATCACCATATTAACCAATATCATGTAAGTAGAGTATCAAATCATGTCAAATGACCCAAAATTGATGATCAAATTTAAGAAATTTTTACCATTTTAAAAATATTACTTAGAAAATTCCCATGGAGAATTTTATTCAAATGACATGCTATGTACTAAACAAAATGCAAAGTATGGAAACTCAATGCAAATGTAAGAAAATATGAAGCTAAAGACAAATGTATAAAGCAAGATCATTTTGCATGTCATGTGGCACATCAAATTAATTAAGATTAGGAACTCAACTAAAATAAAGACAAGTGTTCTAGCAACGAGTCCCAAGTCGTATTTTTTCGAAGGTAACTAATAAATGTATGAATACTCTAGGTTTGTTTCAAATTAAACTCTTACATCGTTAAGGTAAATTTGGCTCTTCCATTTGAATCACATTACCAATTGAATTCATCTAATTTTCAACAGTGCTCTAATATAATTAAGCATAAAATCAAGAACGATTGATCTCTTACAAACATTAATCACTTCCAACTCATCAACTTAACAATAGTCAATTCGGATTTAAATGCATCATTGAATCCAGAAAATCAATCATCAAATTTCCAATTCACAACTACAATCAAACTTAACAATGCAACTCATAAGCTTAAACAAAATAACAGTGAACAGAAGTAACAATCAAAAACTCAAGTTAAGCCATTCAACATTATAATTTCATCTCAGTCACAACACATTCAATGTAAAGAACAAAGATTTGCTACTATAAATAACCAAAACTAACAAACTTTTGTTAATCAAAACATCTTATTCTAATCAAAAACTAGATTGTAAACTAATTAAGAAGCTAAACAAGTTCTGGTTGCAAAAGCTCAACATGATCAGAAATGAATTGCAGAAAAGAAACTCAAACAAAATGCAATGGCAAAGAAAGGAATCAGATCATCAGATCTGAGCATGAACAT
This sequence comes from Zingiber officinale, assembly GCF_018446385.1. Classification (NCBI taxonomy): domain Eukaryota; kingdom Viridiplantae; phylum Streptophyta; class Magnoliopsida; order Zingiberales; family Zingiberaceae; genus Zingiber; species Zingiber officinale. The sequence goes on along the minus strand of NC_055999.1, from coordinate 93,919,328 downwards.
CAACTATTCAAAATGAAAGAAAGTGGAGGATGCAGTCCACATCCAAACCCTAGTCCAAACTCCTTCTCTCTGCCATGAAATAGAAATGCCGTCGGGAGTGCCCATCAAGCAACTGGCGGTGAAGATCTGAATTCCAGCTCATTCAACATTGTTCATAGCTTGTGGGGAACACCCTCTTCAAGCTCGCATTGCCTGAATTAACCAGCATCTGAAGATCGCCATCAATAAAATGGGGAACGCCCTCAATTCTTCCGATGATGGACTTCACGAAATCGAGAACACAAAACGGAGAACGCCCTCAATTCGTGCCTTTCTTCTTGATTGCTAGACGCTGGATGGTTCAAAGCTCGCCGCCGGCGAAGGAGTTCGTCCTTGAATCTGGAGTGTGGAAACTAATACCGCGCAAACGAAGAGGAAGAAGGCGGAGGTATAGTGGAAAATCGCGAGCTCTCTAGCACTGTAGCTTCTCAAAGCTTTTAAATCAACCTCAGATCTGATCCAACGCTCCAGATTTCTTCGAGACTTAATTAACGGTAGGATGAACTCAGATCTGGATCAAAACCTCTATATCTTTATCTACGGCTGAGATCTACTCCTCATTAGGTTGGATGTGCCGAATCTTCAATGGATGACTCAGATCTACTTGATCTTGGATGAACGACCCATAATGCTCCAAAGCTTGATCGACTTGTTTAGCCCTAGATTTGACCTCAAATGTGGTTTGATCTAATCGGGTCCATAACCCTTTTGATGTCTACAAAATAATAATCAAATATTAGCATCAAATATCATGATTATAGGCTAATTTGTAATTAACTCCAAGATCAAATATAATTATGAAATATGATGTATATATGAATTCAATCTATGAAAATATAATTAAAAACATGCATTATGAATCAAAATAATATAGCAAAATCATGGTTATCAATTGACATTAATCTTCCGATTGCCTGGTCGGCACTTTTTCGATCGTCTGCTCAGCATCCCGCGTGTCGCTTGGTCTACTATTATTTTACTCGTTGTTCGCTTGATGTTTTGCCACTCGCTCGACATCTGGCCGATTATCAACTCGGTACTATTTTTTCATAGTTCACTCAGCATCGCTACCGCCTCCCGTGTGACACCATTACCATAGTGACCACCCCGCGTGGCATTATATGAGGGGTTCAGCAATTTGACTCTGTTATCGAGAGCGATTTAACATTCACGATAGACTGTCCAGTCAGTCGGACTCACGCCTCTTTCGACTAGACTTGAGGGAGAGACTTGTGATACGAAGATAGTTTAGGGGCAGAGAGGAAATTAGGAGGAGGAGGAGGGGCATTTGAGTCTTTCCACTATTTAGGGCATAAGTGGTGAAGGGAGCACTATTAAGAGGGAGAGGGGGGGGGGACGCGAGCTCCGCCATCAGCAGACGTCAGCAGTCGTTCCCCTTCAGGCCACCTTCGCGAGGACACCGACCACCATCTCTCCTCTTCCTTCCCCTCTTGACGCCATGGCCGCCGTCGCTTCCCTCTCCACGCCGAAGACACCAGCACCGGGGCTGCCTTATTTTGCTTGGCCACCGACACCGCGAATGGAGGAGGGTTGGAGTTCCTCATTCGTGCTTCTCTTTGTCGCCGCCACCATAGCCGCTGGAGACGCACGCCGCCTCACCGGAGGTTCTCGCCGCCGCCTCCGGCGGGCACCTCCTCCAGCAGCTGTTACGATTCCGCAAGTACACGGATTCCTCGTCAATAATAAAGATTATCGATCCCACGAGGACTGGTTATAAGCACTAGCAATGGTTCACTTAGGATTAGCTAAACTATCGATAGTTGTAAGTTATCTAAAGAAAAGAGATTGGGAAGTAGAAACGAAAACTACTAAAGAGAAAGTAATTAACTTATTTTATGAAGAGTTCTAGGAGTTTGGTTTTATTATGGTGGTATTGATGTATTACGTTCTATTATTTACTCATTGTCCATCAGCATGCATTCGTCGGAAGCTAAAGCAACTATCCTTAAGCACTAAATAGAGAAGATCCCCGTGAAATCCTGTTACGGTTAACCCTTATCACTAGAGCGCCTCGGTAAATCACAAGAACACAGCTCTAATTGGTGTCATTAAGGATAGAAATAAGGGCTTGGTTTGGTCTCTTACTTCCTTATGGAGAAGTTGCCTCTCCTTTCGAGGAAATACCCTAGATGTCCGTGAACGGGTTACCTCTGTCACTAGGGCCCCTCGCGTATACGATCTAAGATACTCTCTCTACAAGGTTAGCAATTCATACACAATCAATTAATACGATATGGAAATCTAGCAACAAGTCTCATGTATAGTAGTTGAAACAAAGTAAGCAAAATCATCCAATGAATAAAGGCATAAATATGAGTTTTACATCAAAACCAATCCACAACTACTCCCTAATCCTAGAACAAGGAATCTACTCCATAGTCGCCGGAGAAAAACCCAAAGACATAATGTAATTAAGCATACAATCCTCAAACAAGAAGCGAGAAAGAAAAAGGATGCTTATCCAACGACGACGAGTGATCTTCGGATCCAATCCTTTGCTTCTGGAGTTGATGTGGTGATGAAGGATCGCTGGACGGAGGTCATGGGTAGCGTGGAACAGCACCAAGGTAATTCTCCCTTTAACGGCTCGCTCTTCCCTCGAGGAGAAGGGTTAGAACCCTTTTAATAGGCTAGGGCACGACGCCGCGGCACGGTCGTGCAGATATGGCACGGTCGCGCCTTCTTTTGCCTTTGGCCGGCTGCACGTGTTGGTTGCTACTCGGAAAACCTAATAGTTCCTCTGTATAAAAAATTTATACAAGATCCGAACCTTTCCTAGCTACCATGTGTTCTTTTAAATTAAACTTAGATCGCCTGCGGAACTTAACACGTTTGATCCCAAGTTTAACTTATATGCTCTTTTAGGTTTAGATTTGGATCTCCTGCGGAACTTAACACGTTTGATCCAAATCACCTAGGTCACAAAGTTGATTAAATATTAATTTCCAAATTTGGCTTCCAGGACTGCATGACGAGGTACATGGCCTTCTTGGATATGGGAGCAACCACCACCGCCTAGACAAAGTCTTTTAAGGAAAGTTAATATTTAATTTCCTTAAATAACTCTAGGTTAACCAAAAAGAATAATCGAAGCACAAGTTCGAAAAGAAAACAAAAGAACACAACATCGAAAACTAATTCGAAACCTAGAATCACATGCCTCTTGTATTTGATATTTTTACAAAGAAATAAAACTAGTATGATGCGGAAAATAATTACTAGTTATACCTTTCTCTGTGAACTTTCAATGACCTCTTGATCTTCTACCGTATTCCTCTTCTAACCTCGGACATTGTGTGGGCAATGATCTTCTGAGATGAGAACCACCAAGGCACCTTCTTCTTCCTTCCTTCAAGTTTCGGCCAAGCAAAAACTTCCAAAGGATGAAGAACTTTTTCCACCAACCAAGCTCCAAGGGATGCAAGAAACAAGCCTCCTTTCTCTCCTTTTCTCCAAGCTAGATCCGGCCACTTCTATGTCTCCAAGAGGTGATGAAGTCTCGGCCACAAGAAGGAGAAGAGAGAAGGGGAAGGGGAACCTCTAGGGGCCGGCCACACCTAGGAAGAAAAGAGAGGAAGAAAAAGAATAGAGTCATTCTTCATGAAGGCACCTCTACCCCCTCTTTTATAATCCTTGGTCTTGGCAAATAAGGAAATTTAAATAAAAATTTCCTTAATTCCTTTGCCATGAAAAAAGAAAAATTATTTTAATTAAAACAATTTTCTTTTTTCAATTACAATGGTCGGCCACCTCTTTCCCCAAAACAAGGAGAGTTTTAATTAAAACAAAAATTAAAACTTCCTAATTTGTTTCCAGAAATTTATAAAAAATTTCTCCAATAATTTTAATCCCTCATGATTGGTTAATAAAAAGGAAATTTTATAAATTAAAATCTTTCTTTTAAACATGTGGATAATTTTCAAAAAGGAAAGTTATCTCTAAAACTTAAAGTCTCCTTTCAATCTACAAATAAGGAAAGATATTAAATCTTTTCTTAATCTTTTGTAGAAACTAATAAAAGAGATTTTTTTATTTTTAAACTTTCTTTTAAATCATGAACATGATTAAAAGGAAAGTTTTTACCAAAATTAAAATCAACCTTTTAATCTACAAATAAGGAAAGAGATTTAGCTCTTCTCTTAATCTTTTGTAGAATCTTATAAAAGGAAAGATTTAAATTTTTAAACTCTCTTTTAAATCATGTTATCCACATAAGAAAAAAATTTTAAATTAAAATTCCTTTTAATTTTAATAGGACCGGCCACCTAAGCTTGAGTTCAAGCTAGGGCCGGCCACATGAATTCACCCATGAACCAAGCCATGGCCGGCCCTAGCTTGGTCTCCAAGCTAGCTTGGTCGGCCCCTATAGAATGGGTAAGAAGGTGGGTATAGGTGGGTATAGTACTCTATAATTAAGAGACTAGCTACGATAGGGACCGAGAGGAGGAATTGGTTTTGGTCTCCCGATAAAATTAAGCATCCCGTGTTCGCCCCGAACACACAACTTAATTTTATCAATAATAATTCATTCCACTAGAGAACTATTATTGAACTACCACACCAATCCCAAATTATATTTTTGGGCTCCTTCTTATTATGAGTGTGTTAGACTCCCTGTGTTTAAGATGTCGAATGCCCATTAATTAAATGAGTTACTGACAACTCACTTAATTAATATCTTAGTCCAAAAGTAGTACCACTCAACCTCATCGTCATGTCGGACTAAGTCCACCTGCAGGGTTTAACATGACAATCCTTATAAGCTCCTCTTGGGGACATTATCAACCTAAATTACTAGGACACAATTTCCTTCTATAATCAACAACACACACTATAAGTGATATCATTTCCCAACTTATCGGGCTTATTGATTTATCGAACTAAATCTCACCCATTGATAAATTAAAGAAATAAATATCAAATATATATGCTTGTTATTATATTAGGATTAAGAGCACACACTTCCATAATAACTGAGGTCTTTATTCCTTTATAAAGTCAGTATAAAAGAAACGACCTCTAATGGTCCTACTCAATACACTCTAAGGGTGTGTTTGGTTCAAGTTATCGTGTATAACCTTAGTTATGTGATTACCAAGTAATCACATAACCAAGGTTATCGAGAATAAAACATAACTCCAATGTTGTTTGGTTGAGCGTAGGTTATGTTATAATCTAATTTGATATTTACTATATTACCCTTTGTTTAATTTGATATTTAATTAAATTTTAAAATTAAATTATTATTATTAATTAATAAGTTGATAATATATGTAATAAATAAATAAAATTTATTTTTAATTTTTAAAATTTAAAATAAGTATATATATATTTTAAAATATAATTTAAATATTTGATTAAAAAATTGATTCTTCCTCAGATTACTGTGCTTCTGGCCACCCACCATCACCATCAGCGTCTTGGAATGGACCTCGCAGACCTTGTGCCGCCGGTGATATTCACGGGAGTTGCTGAGGTCGGATTTGCACCCGTCGACTAAGCACGAGGCGCCGGCATTGCTTCCCGCACCTGCTCTCCTCGACGGAACGACCGCCGCCGCCGCCGTGGTCGATGCGGGTATGGGGAGCCACCTCTCCGGCGGCCCGAACTCACCCAACCCACCCAGCCTCAGATCGACCGAGCAATCCACCAACTCGCCGCTCTGGCTCCCCAGGACAAAGCTCGGACCCGCCAAAGCGCCCACGTTGAGCTCCGCCCCCTGCTCCAGCTCCGCCATGTCCCAATACGGCACCTTGGAGCTGCTCCACTCCATCAAACGCTGAGCAAATGAGGGGAGCAATCCAACAAGCTCGCAAAAGGCTTCGCGCAGTTCAAGAATCCAATAAAAGTCTCCACTCGGCAAGATGAAAGGGGGATACGGGAAGGCAACAGAGGCAGACAAAGCGAGGAGGCTTACGAGCAGAGGAGCAGCAGCAGTACCGGCTGGCGCTTGGCCTTCCCCATCACCACTACTCGATCTACTGACACCGGACTCAATTACTCAATTATCCCGTCGCAGATCGTGGCGGCGGGGGACACCAGAGAGTGCGGCAGGAGGTCAGGCTCGGGCGAGAAATCCTCGCGATCGTGAAGAAGGGCGGAGTAGTCGGAGGGAAATTTTGGAAGAAAAAGATTGATAACCCCGGAATCGTGAAAAACCTAAGCTTTCCAAGGTTTTCTGATTCCGGGTTATATTCCCTGATTGCTGACGTGGCGGTAATGTTGTATTACCGGGAATCACTGATTACTTAAACCAAACAAGGTTATCGTTGATAACCTACCAAGGTTATCATTGATAACCCCCAACCAAACACCCCCTAAGTGTACTAGTGTAATTATATAGTTAAGACAAACTAATACCTAATTACACTACAATCTTCCAATGGTTTGTTCCTTTCCATCTTGATCGTGAGCTACTGTTTATAATTTATAAGGTACTGATAACATGATCCTCTGTGTGTGACACCACATACCATGTTATCTACAATATAAATTAATTAAACAACTACATTTATCATAAATGTAGACATTTGACCAATGTGATTCTTATTTCTAGATAAATGTTTATACCAAAAGCTAGGCTTTTAGTATACATCCTAACAATCTCCCACTTATACTAAAAGACTAAGCTGCCATATCTGCTGCCATACATCTGATTCCCAACCCTTCAACATGCCCATCAAAATCTCTTGCCTTAAGGGCCTTAGTGAAAAGATCTATAGGTCATCATCTGATGCAATCTAGGTAGCAACAACTTCTCCTCATTTATACGATTTCTCATATTGGGTAGTACTTGCGCTCTATTGTGTTTACTTGCCTTATAGACTCATGGTTCTTCGAGTTTGCTACTGTACCACTATTATTACAATAAATTGTAATAATCTTTGGACAAACCAGAAATCATATCTAAGTCTATCTTGAGGTTATTGAGTCATTCAACTTTTATAGCTACCTCAGAGGCTTGCCATATATTCAGCTTCTATGGTGGAGTCCAGAAAAACACTTATGTTTATCACTCTTCCATAGTTATGACTTTACCTCCTAAAGTAAACACAAAACCCCGAGGTTGACTTACTATTGTCCCTATCCGATTGGAAGTTAAAATCCGTGCAACCCACAGGGACCAAATTAACTGCCTTGTAAGCTGGCATATAATCTCTAGTGCCTCTAAGATACTTCAATATATGTTTTACTGCAGTCCAATGTCCTTGTCCAGGGTTACTTTAATATCTGCTAACTATGCCCTTGGCAAAATAGATTTCTGATCTCGTGCATAGCATACATTAGGCTTCCGACAGCCGAAGCATAAAGAACTGCCTTCATTTCCTCTATCTACTTTGATGTCTATGGAGACATCTCTTTAGATAAAGTTACTCCACGCTAAAAAGGTAAGAAACCTTTCTTGGAGTTTTGCATGCTTAAAACGAGCAAGCATTATTTTTCGATATATGAAGCTTGGGATAAGTAAAATATTCTTTTCTTGCGATCCCTTATTACTTTAATCCCAAGAATATATATATTCTCCCAAGTCCTTCATATCGAAATGTTTTAACAATCATACCCTTACTTCTGACAACACTTTGATATTGTTTCCAACTACCAAAAATGTTATCTACGTATAGTACAAGAAATACCACTACGTTTCCATCATACTTTTTGTATACACAAGACTTATCCGGTTACTAAATAAATCCATAGGTCTGGATTACTTTGATAAACCGGATGTTCCAAGACCTTGAAGCTTTGCCTCAGCCCATAGACTGATTGAGCTTGCACACAAGATGTTCTTTGCCCTTTGCAATAAACCCTTCTGGTTGTTTTATATGGATGCTTTCTTCAAGACTTCCATTAATGAATGTTGTCTTGACATCCACTTGCCAAATAGATAAAAGAATCCGGATAGACTTAAGCATGGCTATTAGTGAAAAAGTTTCCTTTTTCATCAAGCCTTGCTTTGAAAGTTTCCACCTTCCTGTCTATCCATCTTTTCCTATTGTAGACCTATTTTTACCCAATGGCTTTTACACCATCTGGTGGTTCTACAAGCTTTCAGATTTTATTAGAATACATATATTCTAATTCTGTATTCATTGCTCTTTGTCAAGATACTGCATCTTTATCTTGGAGTGCTTCATCATATGTCCGGGATCAAGCTCATATTCATTTGGGATCAAGTCCAAAACTCTCCCAAAATATGAATCTTTTAGGTTTGCTTGACAACCCTCCCACTACGATGAGTCACTGTCTGTAATTGTGTATCATTTATGATACGTGTTGCAGTTTCTTGTGATATTTCATCTTGTACAGTTAGTACTAGATTAGACATGTCCTTTATAATTTCTTTAAAAACAAATTTACTTATAGGCTTGTGGTTTATTACATAGTCCTTTTCTAAAAATTGATCATTGATGCTAACAATAACCTTCTGATTTTTAAGACTATAAACCTACTTTCGTTTCTTTAGGATAACCCACAAACAAGTGAATTCCTGTCCAATTTTATCAGTGTCTCTCATGTGTTAGACCACCCAAATCCGAATATGCTTCAGACTAGACTTACGGCCAATCTGTAATTCTATGGGAGTAGAGAGTTCTGACTTAGAAGGTACTATGTTCACTTCCATTTCCAGTGTATATCCTTAAAATAAATTTGGTAATTTTCTGAATAACTCATCATCGATCTAATTATTCCATAAGAGCCTTATACCTTCTTTCTACTACACCATTCTGTTGGGGTGTACCAGGTGCAGTTAGTTGAGATTAAATCCCGTCTTCTGATAAGTAATTCCTAAACTCTCCTAAGAGATTCTCGCCACTATGATCTAACCGTAGTGTCTTGATACTTTTACCTTGACATTACTCCACATCAGCCTAGTACTCTTTGAACTAATCAAAGCACTTAGACTTGCGGCACATCAAGTAAATGTATCTGTATCTCAAATAGTTGTCTATAAAATAGACGAAATATTCGAAACAACCTCTTGCCTGGATAGTCAAAGGTCTTCACAAATCAGAATGAACCTATTCCTATATATCTTTGGCTCCAAACCCCTTAGACTTAAAAGCTTCTTGGTTATTTTTCCTTCCAAGTAAGACTCGCAGGTTGAAAATTTTTCCTCTACCAATGAACCCAAGAGTTCATCGATTATTATCCTTTGAATCCTACTCAAGTTAATATAACCTAGCCTTAGATGCCAAAGATATGTTTGGTTCATTTTAAAGGTTCTTTCTCTTATTAAAGTTAGAGGATGTGTTATCAATTTTCATTTATTGCATCGTGGGAGTTATTGGATTATAAATTGTCAACCAACGTACCAAAATAAATATCTTTTCTATTTTCTTGATAACAACTTTGTTATCAAAAATAGACACAATATCTATTCTTTAATAGTTTAGAAACTGAAAACAAGTTCTTTCTAAACTTAGTACGTAAAGACAATTTCTAAAATCCATATTTTATTCCTATCAGAGGATAAGCATCTCCCACTGCAATAGATACCACTTTTTGCAGTAGTGCCCATGTACACGGTGATTTACCTTTCATATAGTTATCGGATTTCCTGGAACCCCTGCAATGAATTATAGATATGATCAGTGGCTCCTGTATCTACACACCAGGTACCGGTAGATAATACCACTAAACATGTATCAACTATTGAATAAAATACACCTATCTTGTTCTTAATTCTAAGAGGACAGTCTACCTTAATATCCAAGTCCTATTTCCAATCATTATAATTGGGACTACTAAGTTTTTTCTATAGTATAACAACTAGGGGATTGACAAACATTTTAAATCCTAAGAATTATAAAAATATTTGGTCAAGACCAACACTTTTAAAATCCCCGTGAATTTTGTATGCCACGATAGTGTGGACGTATACAAATTCAAAAAGAGATTTTGTCCATTAATTTTATTATCTCGTCATCTTATCTTTATGACAAATAAAATTAATAGTTGGTCTATCTTAGATCAAATATTTTGGTCAAAACTTTGAATTTAAAATAACATTGATTCCTCAAACAATATTATTTAAATTCACCAACACCTCAAACACCGTGAATTTTGCATGCCACGATAGTGTGGACGTATACAAATTCAAGCATTTGTAAGAGGAGGGTTTTACCCATTAATTACCTTGTCAAAAAAAAAACTTTATGACAAATAAAATTACCTCAAACACCATAAATTTTGTATGCCACGATAGTGTGGACGTATACAAAATCAGACATTTGTAAGAGGGGTTTTAATTTTATTATCTTGTCAACTTATCTTTTTGACAAATTAATAGTTGGTTTTGCTTTGGTCACACAAATAATAGCAGTGACTCCGATGGGGAGGATATTATTAGATGTGCCTAAGTGTATACCATTACTTGACATTTAGTCCATCAAATAAGATTGTGCCCCTTCCGATGGGGAAGATCACACGCTCTTAGCTAATTTCCTATAGTAATCCAAAATGGAAGTTTAATCTAGTGATCCGCAAACAAGCTCATCTGATATGGAGGAAGGCACTCAGAGTCAACGCGCAAGCTTGTTGCATCACTTATAAACCAGTAATGGAGACCGTGGAATTTATTTAAAAATAAATCCCTCTCCCACTTAGTTATTTAATGTGAGGAATTTTGACTATGCTAGCCTACTTAACATGCATACTAACAAGCACACACAGCAGAGCATAAAAAGCAATAAATAGAAAAACTAATTTTCAACTATTATGGCTTTTATCTATTGCTGTCCTCCGTGTGTCGTCAACCCTAGCTGCTGCCATCTTTGGCCACCGCCACCGGGTCTTGTTGTCGCATTCATCTTGCTCCTTGTTCCGCTGCGCCTCTGGTCCTCAAAAGGTTCCACGCCTTGCAAGATTTGATCCGCGACATAAATAGAATTTTATATTTTTCGATCCTATATTCCTCGAAGGAATGTACATGTAAACTAGATCGAACATAAAATAAAATTTACATCCATCGATCCTATATTCCATAAAAGGAATGTACAGGTAACTAGATCAAAAAATAAAATTCCAATAAAACTAAATACAGCTCCTGCTGTATTTTATAATACAATCATGCACACACAATAAAATGCCCTTAACATGTCCAAGGGTCCAATCACACACACAATATCTATAAGTCATAATAGTTGGATCCTGCATCCACAAAGTTAGTACATCCTACTATTATCCTGCCTAAATTATGTATGACATGTGCATAATTAAACTAATACCAAATACACAGAGGCAAAACCCTAGCTCTGATATCAATTGTAGGATCGAAAAGAATTTAGATATCTCCACAATGACATGATATTGTCCACTTTGGGCCTAAGCCCTCATGGTTTTGCTCTTGGGCTCTACCCAAAAGGCCTTATGCCAATGGAGATATCTTTCTCTTATAAACCCATGATCTTTTCCATGTGTTTTCAATATGGGACTATGTTTGCAACCTTGCAACCCCAACAGCACAGTCATGCCAATTAGCATGGCGATGTGGATCTGGGGCACTACTCCTGGGACACGGTCGTGCAAGATTGCACGGTCGTGTATGGCTTGGCTGCTAGTCGTTGGGGGGGGGCACGGTCGTGCAAGTTTGCACGGCTCTGCACGGATCCATCTCTATTTAGCCGCACGGCTGTGCACTATTCTTCCTCTGTTTGGTCACACAGTCGTGCGAGGTTGCACGACCGTGTTCTCTGCCTCGTTCCGGTATGTCAACGATCACTATTTTTGCTTCAAAAGTTGTCCCTGTCAACACAAAACCAAACAAAGAGCAGATCTCCGAACAAAAGAGTATTTATGATGAGTATATGATAAAAGAGATAATCATCCAAAGAATATATACGCATAAAGTAAGTGAATGTGCGTTAAAACACACATAAATGATCATAATATTTACGCGCATCACACCCCCGACTTGAACCTTTGCTTGTCCTCAAGCAAAACGCTGCAAACTATGTTCATGAGTTCCTGCAGTGTTTCATAATCCCTAGTGCATTCGCCTAACTCTATCAACTAGTTTCATTGATAAGCATGATTGTGAAGTAACCTAAGTATGACCTAAGTATAAGTTCTTTGTGCTTGGTGCAATAAGTAACTCAAACTCTTCAAGTTTCAATTATCTGTCTTAGTTAAGTCATCATACAATTGAGTTCCTAATGTTCCCGGTGATAGGCACTTACCTGCCACACACTTGGTTCATTTTCCTTAAATTACACAAGGTCTCAAAGGATACTACTCGAAATTAAGAAAAAGATAACATTTATTTCCCCAGTAACCTAACTCAGTCTCAAAGGGGTAAATTGTTAGTTTCCACTCACGACAACTATTTTTATCCCTTATTCATTTTTTTAGTGCTATAGAGGTGTAGCACTAATCACAAATGCGAGATGCATATGTTGGAATTTATATTTTTCCAAATGAGCTTCCATGATCCGAGGTCATCCAGTAACCAAAACGTAAATAAGAAATCACCATGGGAACAAAAGTATTAAACAATTTGGATGAATCATAACTATTTCAAACATATTTCTACTATTCAAGCTTAAGTACTTAAGTGTAGTGAAAATAAGATCCTTAAGGTTAGGCCAAGACTTATACCAAACTCCATACAATACTAAGCTTATTTCATGCTACTAAAGATAGAGAAAGGAGATACACCAAACATACTAACACTATCTTGACAACACACGAACTAAGAAAATATTAGACATTTTGCTATCGGACAATATAGCAGAAAAAGTAGAAGGTTTGATGTTCTCAAATATGCCTCAAAACTATTTTTTTATATTTTTTCAAAAAACGATGAAGAATTACAAGTAGGAAAGTGCAAATGAGATGCAAGTAGAAATATGTAACTAATAAAATGCAAATAAACAAAATAGACTAATAAAATATGCAGAAATAAAAGAAAAACTCAACTCGACTCAGGTTGTGCAAACACAACACCCCCCCCCCAGACTTAAACTTTTCATCGTCTCGATGAAATCAATACAGTGGCGGGGGTGGGGGATAAGGGGGTCTCCGATGTGTGCCAGAGGGAAATCTAGGCATACCAGGAAGATGACCAATGTGTTGATGATATTGATAAAGGGCATCTACTTGTTGTCTATAATATTCATATCATCCATAAAATTCCTCATTCTTTCCTGGTCAACTTCATAGTTCTGAATGAATCCTAATACTTGACTATGGAAATCCCTAGTAAACTGAAAATGATCTTGTACCTCCCTAAATTGGTCGTCAAATAACTTGAAATGACCCTCCAACAATTGTTGTTGGGTATTTTGCTTCTCATGAAGGGAGTCGAAGGAGGTACGGAAGTCAAAAAAATCAAATCTAGAAGGTCCCGTACCATACGCAAAAGAGTGCCTAGGAGGTTTCAGATATCCGGAAGGTTGCGGGAGTCCTGATGATGAGGGCTCTTGGTGGTACTCTGTATCTTTTATAAGGGAGGGAACAATTTCAGGGATTAAGTTAGTAATCACTCAGTTCACGGGGTTACGAACCGAAGTGTGCTCGGGGCAAGGAATGGGTAATGGAAAACCATTGTTCCTAGGAAAGGCGAACTCATTCTCATCCCGACAAATCATCTTCATTTCAAGACAAGAATCGATGTCGATCTTGTCATTATCATGAATGACCTCTAATCCATCAAGCTCACAACCCAGATTGAATGCTATTTGGGTGATCAATCCACCAAACACTATCATCCCTGAAGATGCTTTAGCTGCCCTCAACAAATTTTGTAAGAAATGAAATCCAGAATCAAAATCCACTTTATTCAACATCGCCCAAAGAGAATAAAGCTCTACCTTTCTAACCACCCCATCATTATCTCCTCAACCAAAGATCGTTTTGCTCATCACTCGGTGAAGGTATCTAAAGGTCGGGTTTTGCATGCGGGATGTCTTATCTCTAGAGGGTTCATAAGGGTTCTTTGATCCGGTTATTGACGTCCAAAATTCATTCCATTTAATCTCATCATCAAATCTACGGGCACCACCAATAGGTAAACCAAAACAATTATTAAAATCACTAAACATCCACCGAACTTCTTTATTCATGAACCTAAAAGTTATCACCCCTACGTAGTTATCCTCAGACGAAAATTTAACATCAATTAAGCTAAAAAATTCAAGGACTAGGCGGGGGTAAGTCAGTGAATGAGTGTACATAATATCCTTCCAGTCTAAGGAACTAATCATCCAATCCAAGAAAAGGATGTTGTGAAGGACTTGGGAGAATGTGGACATATTCTTGGGATCAAAGTAATAAGGAATCGCAAGAAAAGGATGTTGTGCTTATCTCAAGCTTCATACATCGATATTATCCTAGCTCGTTTTAGCATGCAAAATTCCAAGAAAGGTTTTCTACCTTTTAGGCATTGAGTATCTTTATCTAAAAAGATATGTCCTAAGACACCAAAGGAAATAGAAGAGATGAAGACAGTTCCTTATGCTTCGGCTGTAGGAAGCCTAATGTATGCGATGCTATGTACGAGACCGAATATCTGTTTTGCCGTGGGCATGGTTAGCAGATATTAAAGTAACCTAGGACCGGGACATTGGACTGTCGTAAAGTATATATTAAAGTACCTAAAAAGGACTAGAGATTATATATGCTGGTTTACCAGGCAGATGATTTGCTCCCTGTGGGTTACACGGATTCAGACTTCCAATCAGATAGGGACAGTAGTAAATCAACCTCGAGGTATGTGTTTAATTTGGGAGGTGGAGCCATAGCATGGAGGAGTGTTAAGCAAAAATGCGTTTCAGACTCCACCATGGAAGCTGAGTATGTGGCAGCCTCTGAGGTAGCCAAAGAAGCTGTATGGCTTAGAAACTTCTTGATGGACTTAAATGTGATTCCTAATTTGCCCAAAGTTGTTACAATTTATTGTGATAACAGTGGTGCAGTAGCAAACTTAAAGGAACCACGAGCTTATAAGGAAAGTAAACACATTGAGCACAAGTACCACCTGCTACGAGACATCATGAAATGAGGAGAGGTTGTTGTCGCCAAAATTATATTAGTAGATAACTTGACAGATCCTTTCACTAAGGCCCTTCTGGCGAGAGCTTTTGATAGACATATTGAGGAGATGGGAATCAGATGTATGGTAGCATTTATGGCAACATAGTCTTTTAGTATAAGTGGGAGATTGTTGGGATGCATACTATAAGCCTAGCTTTTGTATGAACATCTGTTTTAAAATATTTTGAAATGAGAATCACTTTGGTCAAATGTTTGCATTTTATATTTATATATATGTCAATGCAGTTTCCCATTTAATTTATATTTTAGATAACATTGTGTGTGGTACCACACAAAAGATCATGGTATCGGTTCCTTATAAATTATAAATAGTAACTCACAACCAAGATGGATTGGGACAAACCATTGGAACGATTGTAGTGTAATTTGGTATTAGTCTGTCTTGACTATAAAATTACACTAGTACACTATGTGTGTATTGAGCAGGACCGTTTGAGGTTGTTTAATTTGTACTGACTATATAAAAGAACAGAACCTCTATTATTATGAATGTGTGCCCTCTTAATCCCTATATAATAACAAACACTTATACTTAGTATTTATTTCTTTAACTTATCAATGAATGAGATTTATTCGTTAAATCAATAGGCCCGATGAGTTGGAAAATAGTATTGTTTATATGGTATGTTGTTGATTATAGAAGGAATATGTGTCTTAATTATTTAGGTTGATGATGTCCCCTTGAGGAGCTCATAAGGATTATCATGTAACCCTGCAGGTGGACTTAGTCCGGCATGATAATAAAGTTGAGTGGTACTACTTTTGGAATCAGATATTAATTAATTGAGTTGCTAGTAACTCATTTAATTAACCAGCATACGATATCTTAAATACAGGGAGATTAATGCACTCATGATAAGAAGGAGTCCATATTGTAATATGGGATTAGTGCGGTAGTTCAATAATAACCCTTTAGTGGTATGAGTTATTATTGATGGACTTGAGTTGAGTGTTCGGGCCGAACACAGAAAGCCCAAGCCCATCAGGAGGCCTAAACCAATTCCTCCTCTAGGTCTCTGTTGTAGCCTCTATATAAAGCCTCGCATCCACCCATCCACGTGTTGTTGTGGTTTTTGGTTAGCCTCCTCCTCCTCCTTGCTAGGGTCGGCGCCACCTCCTCCTCCTTGCTAGGGCCAGCGTCTCCTCTAGTTTTCCTTTGTGGGTGGTGGCTTGGAAAATAAGAAGAAGAGGAGAAGGCGCCCCATCCTAGCTATTCTCTTGGTGGTCGACGGTTTGGAAATAACGAAGGGAAGGGTGTTCGTTATCTTGGTAAATCGTCACTTACACGACGTCCAAGAAGAGGAGAGGAATACAATAGAAGATCAAGAGGTCTTTAGCTACAAAAGAAAGGTACAACTAGTTATTTGATTCTGCTGCGTAATTAATTTAGTTTTCTTTATATCGATTTTGAATACCAACATAAGAGGCCAGTGATCTTGTACTTTGATCAAGGTGTGCTTTGATTCGTCAAGAACTTACTTGATTGATTAAATACATGTCTGATTAAACATGCGAATTGTTAAGAAAAATTTTATACTTATACAATTTTTGTACAATAAAATTAAAATAGAACATAATTCTAGCACCTTCAGATTTAGGATCTACCATATTCATACTGAAAATGAAAGATAACTGAGCATCTTTAAAGAAATGAGCTTTATTTAGAAATAATATTCATAAAATACAAATGCATGTCATGAAAATTTTAAATTTTAAATTTATTATGTACGAATATTTTAAAGATATTATCCAATAAACAAATTTAAAAAAATCGTTATCTCTAAAATTAATTAAGTAAAATTTAAACATCTAATTTATAAAAAAGAATACCACATTATTTTTGTGTGCCCCGAAAATTTTATTAGCTTTACAAAGAGCAAAATATACATTTTTATTAAAAGTATGCTTGAAATTTCTTTTTTATATAAATTGTAATGTTTTTTAAGTTATTCTAGAGTTAAAATTTTCTTATAATTTGTTCTAAAACGGTTTAACTTTTTTTGATGAATCAATGTTTTAAAATTTGAAGGGCCATTTTGCTAAATTGTGAGAATCTAATGCTCAATTTACTCGGTGCGGGAAGCTAAAATTAAGGAAAATTTTATGCAGTGAAAAAAAAATTTCGTTTACTTTATTAAGAATTTAAAAGGGAAGAAAAATATAATTCATTAATGGATAATTTTAGAGTTAAAATTGATGTCAAAAACAGGTGAAAATTAACTAATGGAAAAAAAAAAAAGTGACATTTCATTCATAAAAGTATACCATATATAAATAAAGGAAATGTATGTACCTGTTTTTAAACTCACAAAAGTATACCATACCATCTTCCTAAATCAAGAAAAGTATGCATGGAATTTTTGTTTTTTCCTTTCCTTTCCCTTCTCTTTCTATTCTATGTCTCTAGATTTATTTCATTCACCAATTATCCACTCATTTAGTAAATAAAACATAAGAGCTTGAAATAAAAAGAAAAGATATGGAATTTATTTTATCATACGTTTAATATCTGTGTAAGTATATTTATATCCTTCCATATCTATAGACCGACACTACGAAATCGTTAAGATAACAAATTTATTTATTTATTTATTTTTTTGAAATAACAAAAAGACCAAGTCGTTTCCCAAGGTATCATTACATGTGATAGTCTCATTATATATCTTTCACCTATATATTTAAATTTACCTCACTTCATACCTATAGGATCAGCTCTAAAGGATCGTTGATGTGACGGTTCTATATTTTGTTAAATAAAAATAGAATGTAGACCTACATACTCTATCCTATTCTCTATCCTATTCTATCCTACTAAGGCTCCATTTGATATGTATGATAGGATAAGATTGAGTTGATTAGGATAAGATTAAAGGTAGTATATATAATATCTCTTGAGATCAAAATATTATAAATTCTATTATTAATCATTCATAATCCTACCTCTAATCAACTCTACCAAATATTTTTTTCTATTAAAATTTTTTTGAAAATATAATCTTATGATATTTATCATGCATACCAACGCAGCCTAAGTGCCTATTGTTTATGTATTCCTTTATATACGTAGATCCGGCATTCGAGCCATGGAGCGGCGGATTTGATGTTTTTTTGAAATTAAAAAAAAAAAAAGTGAAACTGATCTTATAAATTAACATTTCCGCCTCTGTTTCCGATCATGGCGGATCACGGAAATGGAGCTTCTCTTCACATCGCCGTCTTCCCTTGGCTCGCCTTCGGCCACATGCTCCCCTTTCTCCGCCTCTCCAAATCGCTGGCCAAGCGCCGTCACCGCGTCTCCTTCCTCTCCACCCCGAGAAACATCGCCCGCCTCCCTAAACTCCCTCCCGATGTCGCACCGTTTATTGACTTCGTACCTTTACCTTTGCCGCCGATCGACAACCTCCCGCTCGACGCCGAGTCAACCAATGACCTCCTTCCAGACCAAGTTCAGTACTTGAAGAAGGCGCTCGACGGACTGCAGAGTCACTTCGCGTGCTTCCTCCGGTCGACAAAGCCAGACTGGGTGATCATCGACTTCTGCCAGCACTGGGCGCCAGCCATCGCCGCTGAGCTCAACGTCCCCTGTGCGTATTTCTCTGTTTTCCGAGCCTCGAACTTGTTCTTTATCTGCGACAAGATCACCGGGTCGACATCGTCGCATACTCCCGAGGAGTTCACCAAGCCGCCGGAAAGCGTCCCGTTTCCGACCACCGTCGCCTTCCGTCTCCACGAGGCGAAGGGCGTGATCTGGCTGTGCCGAGACAACGCCTCCGGCATCAGCGACGCGCAACGCTTGATCTCTGTCCTGAAATCGAGCAACTTGGTCGCCTTCCGGAGCTGCATCGAGCATGAATCCTCTTGGCTATCGCTCTTCGCGACGCGATTTGGCGTCGGCGACGTCATGCCGGTCGCCCTGCTGCCCACACAGACGGACGAACTAGCATCGCACGCCGAAGCGCAGTCGTCGTCGACGACGACGACCATCCTCCGGTGGCTGAGCGAGCAGCTGCCGAGGAGCGTCGTCTACGTCGCGATAGGGAGCGAGGCAACACTGAGCGCAGAGCAGGAGAGAGAGCTGGCCAACGGGCTGGAGCTCTCGGCGGTGCCGTTTCTTTGGGCAGCAAGGAAGCCGTCCGGCTCAGGAGCGATTATGTAGGGGGCTTCCTGACGCACTGCGGATACAGCTCGGTGATCGAGAGCTTCCAATTCGGACTCCCGCTGGTGGTGCTGCCGTTGATTATCGACAACGGACTGATCGCTCGGTGGTGCACGGAAATGAAGGTGGGAGAGGAGGTGGCGAGGAACGAGGCCGATGGGTCCTTCACCGGAGAAGACGTGGCAGTGGCCATAAGGAAGGTCGCAAAAAGGTGCCATAAGATTCTACAGGGAGTAAATCACGATTAATGTTGGACAAGACAGATGACTGGGGTCAAAGAAATTTTTGGTACTGTAGATTAGAATTTTATCCCTGAGTACAATTGACGACCTTCGATCCCATGACTTCCGTGGCTATAAGGAAGGTGATGGTGGAAGACGAAGGTAAGGAGTTCAGAAGCAACGCAGAGAAGTTAGGGGAAGTCTTCACCGACACGAACCTCCTCCATGAGTCCTACGTGGACAGCTTCATCCAACGACTGAGATAAAAAAGGAGACTACAACATCAATCTCCAAGCCAGAAGCTCTCAATAATTCTGCCATCTGATTTCAATTTAATTTCTGCAATCTGTTTGAGGACTTCTCACTCTGTGTAATGCGTTGTTTTTATATTGTATCGAATCCTAACAAATTGAGATAGTGCAAACCGAACGAATAGCTCGGAAAAAAAAAATCTTCTCAACTTCTAATCATTTAATGATGGATTATAAATTCCTGTGATTTATCTTTCTTTATATAATTTAGAAACAAACTATGACAGACGTCTAAAATGAGCATAATTACTACAAAAGATAATACAAATTGAGTGGATCTAAGCAGGATCAAATGAGTGAATGAACCAAGAAGTGAATCAAAGAGCTGAGTGAACTCGACAAACCAGATGTAATTAGACCACAGTGAATAAATTATGAACCACACCAATTAGATAGGCCAAACATAAGAACAACTTGCTATATCATTTGATTGCTACACCAAAGGAATGTACTATATCACTCATTCCAATTAAGGTGTAGTATAGAAAGGGTATGTGCGTTCTCTAGGATTATGTTATGAGGTGGCAATGCCGAATGAGAATAATGTACATACAGGAGGTGCTTGTTACTCAGATAGGAAAAGGAAAACTAGGGTTGCGACAATTGCCTGTCTTGTAAGATATTTCCAAGCTGCTCGTATAGAAAATGCTGCTCCTCAAAGGTAAGGTTCCGTAATATCTGCATATTCGATGAATATGAGAGGAGAAAGAAAAATTGGTACAACAATGAGTAGCATGACGGATAGGAATTCAGAAATAAGCTATACCTGATCCAAAATCATCTCGACTGAGAAACTCTGCGACATGACAAATGATTGATGGTATATGTATGCGAAAACAGCCATAACCATCTGTGGTAAATAGCATCGGATAAACAGTATTAGATTGTTCATTGAAGAAAAAGAATGATTGTTCGATAGGATACAGACATTATGAAGATGAGCGCTTCTCAAATCATCAAAGAATCGAGCTAAAGAACATTTTAAAATTCATCAAGTTGCTTGCTGTGTGAGTGTAAGACACTAATGGCAAAAATATTAAGAAACTAAGCAAAATAGTTCAAAATAGTTTATGTTTGGATCACTTTAGACTGCTCCTAAGAACACACGCATTATCCACATTGATGTGAATGTTTGATAGTTCAGGTTGATCAGTAGAGATTCTTAATTGCAAAAGTCATAACAGTTTGAGAATGATTTCAAGCAACTTACTTGGCAATCCATTCTATCAGTAATGCCACCATGTCCTGGAATGCTGTCACCGAAATCCTAGAAAAGTTTGACAAAAGAAATCGCATTACTGATAAATTTCAGTTTCCAACACTTGATTTTGGGGTATCACCTTAAGCTTAAATGCCCGCTTGAAACCACTTGCAAAGAATCCTCCAAATGGAGCTATTATTGAAGCAAATAAGCCAAGAGCTAGAGCATGAAACTGTACTGGCAAATATGGTATTTCTTTCAAAGGAAACTACAAGGAACAGGGAATGTCAGACACAATTAAAATGATTTATAAAAATAAAGGAATAGGAACAATCTGTTGAGAATGATACAACCAAAAAAAAATAATAGAAAAATCATCGATCACACTAAAACAGATATACCGGTAGAGATTGGATCACTTACACCATCGACTCTAATCAATATAGCTTGTCTTGCTACATAGTCTATTAGTCATTTTTGAATATGTCCATAACATCATTTTCCCATTTTTCTTCATTTAATTATTTATTAAAACTACAGCTAATTACTCTCAGATAATAAATAGTATTTTTTTTCTTTTACAGCAATTCACACATAAATTTTAGTGTTCTCATCTCGACGACACACTGATTTTTGTCTTTCTTTTTTACATGTTTTTCCTAATTGTCACACTTTGGCCCGTAGTGTAGATTGATTGTACCATAGCCTTGTATATTTTTTAGCCCAAGATGCACATTACAATCACAACTCTATAAGCTTCTTAAAATTTCAATGATATTTTTTTATCTTATTAATAGTATCTCGATCACTATCTAAGTCAATCTCTCCTTGTTGTATAATATAGTATAGCTAAATCTCTTATAGTTTATTGTCCATTCATCCTAATTTTTTCTTGCTTCTTTTCTTATTTTAAACTATGTTCATGCACACTTAATAGTTATCTCAAAACGTTAAGTATAAAGTTCCTTTATGTAATTCAAACTTGAAATTTATTATTAGTTGCATCTCAATCATTTAATGCATCATTGACAGTGAGGGATTTTATCTTGACCATGGATCTAAGTCCATCTAGTACTGATGTAACAAATAGAGACTTAAAATTAATCCTTGATATACAATAGAATGAATCTGAATTAACTAGTGCATGAAAAGTAAAATAGTATGAAATGTACCCATCGTTGCATCCAACTAGATACTAAGAAATATTCTGTCTTAAACAAAGGGTCAGGATCACAGTGCAGCCATCCAGTCGACAAGTCCTGCACGTAGCCCATTTGTTAGCACTGTAAGGGGAGAAGTGCATACCATTTTGCTGAATCTCATTACCTTTTTAGGACAAGTAAGCCACTGAAACCTGCCCAATATATTTGATAACTGAAAAAGAAATTTGTAAATTTTAAGAAGGAAAAAGTAATTGAGTATTCACACATGTATGGCACTCCGCATTCAAGATTAAGTATTCACAGATCAAATCAAGATTATAAATCAAGCACGGAGAAGATACATCTAATCCACCAAAATAGAATTGGAAAGTCTTTTTACCAGGCAAATCAAAACGTGAATGTTGACCATTGCACCTTATTAATTTAACTTGCTGCTGATGCACTTAATGAGAAATGCACAATTCATCTCCAATTTTCTCTATTTGAGGTTAATTCTCTGATTTGTTTCCATTCTAGATTGCTCGCACTCTTTTCCATTGCTTCATCTTAATACTAAACAACATTACAAACTTTCAAGTATTTACACTTGCCAAATGAAGATGAGAAAGTGGAGGAAACAAGTCTGGTTAATCTGGAAAGATGCCGAAACGAATGCCTTAAACTGAATAATAGTTATGACAAATCTCCAGACTGCATGGCATAAACTACCAACACATGACAAAAAGATAACAAATGAGAATCAAGATACAACATGTGGCCAGCGAAGAAGGGAATTGTATTCACCACAAACGCAGCAAACAATGTGGTAACTGATGCCCCAATAAAACCCTCCCAGGTTTTCTTTGGAGATAGTTTGATAAGTGGTGTTCTCCCAAAAAAGAATCCAAAAAAATATGCAGCAATATCATTGATGATTATAAGCGATGCTGGCA
The DNA here is from genome assembly GCF_018446385.1 of Zingiber officinale. Taxonomy (NCBI): domain Eukaryota; kingdom Viridiplantae; phylum Streptophyta; class Magnoliopsida; order Zingiberales; family Zingiberaceae; genus Zingiber; species Zingiber officinale. The sequence goes on along the minus strand of NC_055999.1, from coordinate 93,896,230 downwards.
TGAGAAACCTGTAAAAGATAGACATTCTTGGTTGATAAACAAATAAAGAACACGAAAACTTAAAATCATAAGCAACATTAAGATTGCTAACTGTACAGCATAGCAACGAATGGTAAAAAGATTGTCATTGAAAAGAGTCAAGTTCCTGTATCACTTGTCATTACCAATATACATTTAACACAAGACCATAACTATTTGACATTTGGTATATATAGGTTTTAAATGTTGTCAGGGAAGGAAATGATTCCTATACTCAAAAATTGAAGATCACTTCGTGAAGCACTGTCATGTCTGCTAATGAATGAAATGTTAGGAGCAAATGGTGTGCATCTACACACCTAGAGGCCATCTGGGTGATGTTTGGCCAGTCCATTCTAGTTATAATATTTTGTTAAAATTCATGTTTACTTCAGAACAGCCTAACTCTTTTTCAGGTGTCAGATGTCCTCCATAAAACAAGTGCTGGACCCTACATGCTGGAGGCACAATTAAGACCATCTACTTTCCAAGATTTGATCCCTCAAATGGATTTATGCTGAGTTGTATTAGCATAGTAATATATTCAACATCCATGCATTTAACACTAGTAAAATTGTGATAATGATCTCATACTATTTCAAAATATTAAGAGTATCATGCCACTGAAAGATGCATATCCTTGGAGACATTTACAGAACCAAACTTTCACTAAGTAGGGCATTAGCAAGAGAGTATGGAACATTTACCAAAATATACCCTCGAATATGTTTGCTACAGTGAAGGCAGACTGCACAAATACCATCAATAGAATCATATGAGTCCATGCATATTGGCTGAACTGATACTTGTATCTCTTGTTTTTAAGTGTGAGAATAAACCAGACAAAACCTAAGCCACCATCCAATCAAATTGATCATTCCTCTGTAAAATTATTAACCACTGCTCACATTATAATAAATAAATGTAGAGGAAGATTAAATAGAAGATCCGTCAGAATTATGAAAGGTTAATCATAGACCAACAAGATATTAACTAGATATACCGCTGTTTTAAATCCTAAACATTGACAATGACAACATCTAAGGAGTTTGATACAAATCATTGGTCCAAGAATAAAGGAGAGCTCCAACTACATAAGAGCTAAAAGCCCCAGTATGTTTGGGGGGAAGAAACATGATGATCCACCGAAGCTCCACTCCACAGGTAGTTAGTGTTGATACGTACTGTCCATGTAATTGTGATTAAAATAACAAACCCAAAAGTGTCAATAAGATAATTTTTTTCAATCATTTGCTCCCATCAGAAATGGAAACATTTAGTTTACCCTCTCCCTTCCATTAAGAGGCTTGCAAGCCAATTTCTTTGATTAAACCAAGAATATCCTGTAATTTTTTGTGAATGATAAAGTTGTCTGTTTTATTTTATTTAATATTCTCCGACGTAACACTTCTAAAACTTTCTTTGGAGGATCTAGAGTTGGCTTCAAACTTGAATACATTAAACAAACCATTGAAAATAGAGAATTATGTACATACTGATGAGCATGAGGGAAAGCAACATCTGTCTCACACTAATATTTAATCATCCTGCTATTACAAATAACTCTATGTCGAAGATATTTGACTGACTTTGAAGAATTTTAAATCACTGTGGCCATTAATTAAGATGTGAACCTACAAAGAAATAGGAGGGGAAACAAATACCTGGACAATTATGTTTCCAAACGAAAATAACAAATTAGGAATATTCAAAGGTAACACATTCTTTTAGCTATTAACTAATAAAGCACAAAAAACATTAATAGCAAAAAGATGTTGCATCTAAGAGAGACTGTTGCCAAAAATATTTTATATGCTAAAGAAATTGAAAGAAAATTGGAGGAAAGTTATAACCTGCAATATAAAGAAAGTAACATATAAACATCTGATATTTGATAAGCACGCTCACGAGCTTAAACAAGAGTTTATCTGAAGTCATAGTGTTCACAAGCTGCCGGCTGAGAAAGCGTCCGTAAGTAAACAACATGGCAGTGAAGAAAAAGTGCCTGCAAGATGATAGAAATAAAATCAAATGGAACAAGTGACCAGCTAAATTTTCCATTAACCTATGCAGAGAAAGTTTTTTAAAAGTTAGTCATGCCACATCCCAAACAATAGGATAGAAATAGTATTACAAATGCATATTATACCAGTTCAAGAGCCTAAATCCTGGTAGTTGTCTTTCTTCATTGGCTCTTCTAAGGAGATTAAAGAGTTCTCTTGCCATAAAAATTTGGATGACAACAATCATGGCCCAGATATAAAGGTGTCCCATATATAATATAAAAGAGAAACCTGCTATCATCCACACTGATGAATAAGTACGAATAAGCATTGATTTGTATTTATTGTGGTCATTAACAAGTAGCTTTGATTCATTTGCTCTATCTGAGTCCGAAGAGACCTGAGATGGGATACAAAATCTATAACACTGCATGAATAAAGCATATAAACATTCTTATGATTTAATATTTCAATCCACAATCAACCCTAAGTTCACAGCAACCAAGCAAAAATTAAAGAAAGAAGATGACAGAAGTTGGACGGTTGAAGTGCATCAATTCATTGAAGATGATCTAGAGATATTTAGTTTTGTCCAATTACAGGGATATTGACAATGCAATTGTCAACCTCACTAGATCGTTTACGATGCCGGGCCCGTCCCAAATAATTTGACGAAGTGTCAGTAGAGCTGCTATCTCTGTTCATGGCAGCTTGTTGCTTTGAAATTTATCAAGCTGAAAATTTTAACACGGTTAGGGTTAAAAGAGAGAGATGTATTTATCCAACACTGAAATATGTAAATTACCTAATATTATTTGTACTACTTCAAAAATAACTTTTTTCAGTTCAAATAAATACTTTAATCATAATTCATGGATTCTAGAATCTATATCATTCTACATGAAAAGTGATTATCATAACCATACACAGAACTAACATGAATTCTCTCTGTCATAAAAATCTAGAAAGAGAAAGGGAGAGGCATGAATATATTGGGCAATATCATTGCTGTTATTAAAAAAACACCACTGCCTTAATCATGTTTCAAGCAACTATCCTTTCTCGTAGCCTCAGAAGTGTAATATCACACAAGTGCAGTCGATCTATCAATTTACTTCAAGTAGATTTCTTCCTTCCATTTCCCTATTACAAAATGTATATATCTATGTTGATTTTAAAGCGAATAAAATTTACTTTAAAGGACTTTCCTTTGTCTATCTTTCTTGTGCTCCACTAGCACCACCCGAAAAGCATTTTTGACACCAAAACATAGCTATATGATAAAAACAAGCCAAGGCAAATGACAAATTAACAAAATGTAGGACTCCGTGGGTGTTTTGATATGATCAACCAAGTTTGTTAGGTCCTGCTTTGTGTTTGATCCTTGTGTCTGAGTGTGCAGGAGCTTAGGAGCGCAAGAAGTCGAACGGAAGACGCAGCTAGCGAGAATGACAGCACGGGAAGGGAGCCGACGGGTTCGGTGCGTCCGAAGGACGAGAGAGCTGCGGAAGAGTACACCGGTGGGCGAGAAGAACGTGCGTGGCGTTCGAGGGACGTTAAGCCGGGACGGAAGCCTGCTCGAGGAGAAGGCCGGAAATTGAGTTCGGGAGAGCCCTATTTCGGTTGGCCTAAATCACCCAAAAGAACGGAGCTTCGGAAGTCAAAGCGAAGGAAACAACAAGCTGGAAAGGTAGCTCGAGGCGCCTTCATCATGGCTTGAAGGCGCCTTCAAGGCTTAATGAAGGCGCCTTCATCCCGGTTAAAACGACCGTTCGAGCATCCGATAAAATTCTATCCACTCACCGAGTTGGAGGCGCCTTGAACCTTAGTGGAGGCGCCTTGGACCCTCGGGATAGACTTCCCAGGAGCTATATAAAGGCCCCTGGAGCTAGGAAAGGAGAATCAATTGTTCTTTTAGCTCTGTATTCATTCCTAGCAACTAATGAGCGCTCTAAGTGTGTAAAAAAGGTTTCTCCGCCTACAGTGAAGGAAACTCTGCTAGTGCGATTTCCGACCGCCTTGGATTAACAACCCCTGGGTTGTAACCAAGTTAAAATTTTGTCTCTCTTCTATTTCTGTCTTTTATTTTTTATTGTTGCTATCTGTTTGAGTTGAAAGACCAGGAGGGTATAGTTTTTTTTTTATTTTTCAGAAGCAATTCATCCTCCTCTTGCCGGCCTCCGCTGCACCTACAATTGGTATCAGAGCCAGACCGCCTCAGAAGGACTAACCGCCGACTGAAGCACAACAATCAAGACGATGGCCGGAGCGAATATTCATCCCCCGAAGTTCGACGAAGCTAGCGAGGCGCGACATCCTCCGGACCCAGTTAATGGACTATCGGATGAACAACGACGAGAAGGTAGCGCAACTCCAAGCAAGGATTAAGGAACTAATAACTCAACTAAGCAACCTTAGAGAAGAAGTAACGAACCGGGACTCGATCCGGTACGCGCTCAACGCCGTCTCGAGAACTCCCGAGTGGGCTTCCTTAGTAGATGCGTACTACATCTCTAAGGACTTCGAGGTAAGTACTCTAGAAAATTTATTTTCAACTTTTGAACTTCACGAATCTCGGATTGCAGAGCCCAAAGAAGTGGAGAAAACAAGTCAGAACATTGCCTTAAAGGCAAGAACAAACGATTCTGACTCCGAAGCCTCGATCGACGAATCCGAAGCTGCATTAATGGTAAGACGATTTAATAAGTTTTTTAATTCTAATAAATTTAGATCGCAGACAAAGAGGCATCAGCAAAGAAAAAG